>NW_020664562.1:35620029-35652767 GCF_002925995.2 Terrapene triunguis | reverse complement strand
ACATCCGAAGAAGTGGGTTGTAGCCCACGAAAGCTTATGCTCTAATAAATTTGTTAGTCTCTAAGGTGCCACAAGTACTCCTGTTCTTTTTGAGAAATTATATTGGACACTATCCAGATGGTTCATGCACTAGTTGGCACTTTGGTGGCTTTTTGCAGTGTGCATGTTTAAAAAAAGAATCCTGTCATTAAGATATTATCTCAGTGATTGAATTGTTCAGAATTGAAAGGAACCCTCTGGTCTTATGCCAACTTTCTGTTAAATATTGTTTCTCAAGAAGCCTTAATTAGCTCTCAAAAGAGAGATACTGCAGCTCTAAGAGGTGGATTTGCAGAACACTAGGATAGACAGCTAATACTGCTACATCATTTTTGAATGATTGTGCTTGTTAAATTTAGGGGCCTGGCAGCACTAGAGGTGAAGTAATTTTCTTCCATAGAATGATCACTGTACCTATAACTTCAAATTGTGCTTCCCTTCTCTGACTCATTCATTACTTTAGACAGTTTCCTGCTGGGTCTTTCTCAAAAAGTGGTAGCCATGGTACTCACTGGAACATGTTATTGTAATATAAAAATCAACAATGAGGAGGAGAGAACTGACTCTCTCTGGAGCCGGATGTTATAATGACATAGAGAGCAGTCTGTCAACTGTTTGATACTTGCCTTAATAGAACTGCCAACAAAGCAGTTAGGGCCAAAAAGGTGGTGGTGATGGTGGGTAGTCACTATCAGCCTAGATTCAAAGAGATATTTAGGGTTCAATCCTGTGAGATGCTGAATAGTGTGGCCTCAATCCAACAAAGCATTTAAACATGTGTTTAAGAACTCTGAATAGTCTCAATGGTTTCCCATTGCTTAAGTGCTTTGCTGGATTGAGCCCATAGAGATAAAAACACTCATCTCTAGAGATGTGTGTCATTCATGACCCGGAGATATTTGCACACATGCTGGCTGAAAATGACATAATGAGAGCAGAAAACTAATTAACTTGTCAGATGGGAAGGATGGTGTCACAGAGTGGCTGGTCCTTTATGGAGAGTTAGAGGGAGACAGGGAGATGAGGCTAGGTTGCGTCTCCAATCTTGTTTCATTACTTCTTCCTGGTTGGCTCTGTCAGTCAGAGCTGCCTTACCTTGTTTACTGAGTCTGGTTTCCACCCAGGATGGCAAAATATATCTGCAGTAGTGACCTGGAGTTGGGACTTTCTAGCATGGAACTAAGTGGTACTGTGCTAAAGAAGCAATTGGGTAGATCCTTTCCAATTTCAGGAAACACTGTTTTTAGCAGGTCTCAGTACACATATACAGTATGGTGGAAATACTAGAGCAAAGGAAAACTTTTGTATTTTGTAGCACATGTACTGCACTGTAGAATGCAAACTATTGTAAGAAAGTATTCTGGTGTAACTCATGTAATGAATATTGTTTGAGTGGCTTCCAGAATGCATGTCATATAAATCCTGGCAATTACTACAACAAACATACATACGTGAAACAGCTACATTGTTCACTGTTGTTCTTATCACAAAATCAAACAAATTGGTGATTGCTTATCAGTAAAGTTGTTTTATTATATGATGAGACCCAAACTGCACTTCCAGCACACCCAAAAGTCCCACTGATTTCAGGGAGCATTTTTGGTGTGCAAAAAATGTAGGTTCAGGCCTGATACCTACCTTCCTTAATGCAAATTACACGTCAATGTGAGGTAACGTTTTAAAATATCCTGGTGATATTCAGTACCAAATCATCACCACTCTCCTAGTATTCTTTGTTGCTTTAAACCAGTGGTTCTCAAAGCTGGTCCGGTGCTTGTTCAGGGAAAGCCCCTGGCGGGCTGGGCCAGTTTGTTTACCTGCCGCGTCCGCAGGTTTGTCCAATCGCAGCTCCCACTGGCTGCGGTTCGCTGAGGGATGTGCTGGCCGCCCTTCCTGCAGCCCCCATTGGCCTGGAGCAGCGAACCGTGGCCAGTGGGAGCCGCGATCGGCCGAACCTGCAGACGCAGTAGGTAAACAAACTGGCCCGGCCCACCAGGGGCTTTCCCTGAACAAGCAGCGGACCGGCTTTGAGAACCACTACTTTAAACAATATACATTTTTAAAAAAATGATAGGTGAAGTCAAGAAAATACTTGAGGAAAAATGCATCTCTCAGAAATACTGAAAAGCATTAATTTCCCTTCATTTATCTCATCTGTAGCTATCCTTCTGGTGGATCTACACAGTCAAAGTAGAGTAGGAAAAACTGCAGCAAGTGAAAGGGGGAAACAATGCAGAGAAGTAATAACTAAGTCATGGTGAGAGAGGGCTTCTTTAAGTTACAGGCTTCTTCCACCAAGCATCTAGTATCTTATCAGTTGATGTTTTGTTATCCATTCCATCCTTCCCCAACTTTACGATGATTGATCAAATATGTGGTGAAAATGACATAATGAGAGCGAGGACTTCTTAAGCTATGGGTTACTCTTCTCTCTAGTACAGGTAGAGCATGTGTTGGGCATAGCCCCATGGTTTCCAGGGGACACAGAAGACCCATAAAGGTCCATTACCTTCATACTCTGCACACCCAGGGAGAATGAGTGGAGCCTCAGTGAGTGATGAGGTTATTAGAACCCTAACTAAATTCATATGATAAGCTGCTGTGGCCAGGTTACCTTCCCTCCACAAACTCTGAACAATGAAAATTAGACTTCGAAGTTACACAGAAGTTGTATAGCTGTTGGATAGCTAGATTAAGTCCAGTCTCACTTTGACTGTGTTCCCTCTGTTATCACAAACTTCATTTCTGTCCTGATTGTTACCAAGAGGGAAAGAGGTTGAGAATGTATATGTCAGATGGTACCTTTTAACTAAAATTACATTGCCTATTAAGGTTTCAGTGGCACACCTTGTGTGGCTCTTGAAATTTACTGTTTGCGGGATAGTGTTTGTAATGTTCCCAATTCTAGGTCTAAGTAGGACAGGGGAGTTGTGCTAAATCAGCACATCACCTGGCAAACCCTAGCTAGTTGTGGGCAGCTTCCAAGATGGCATCCTTTCCACTATACTTTCCATTACAAGGGTACTCTGTCAGGTCTATGCCTATTCCTGCCAGGAAAGACCTTGAATGAACTAGGCCAACATGTTTGAGTATTACCTTTGCAAAATATTGCTCTTTGTCTGGTTTGAAAGACAGGTTGACAGATACAAAACTTGTAATAAAATAGCTGGCAAAGCTTTCAGCTGTTCTCCTCACAATTCACTTCATTAATCACCATACGGCTCATGGAAGGGTGATGTGCTTCAGACCTTCAACTTATTGAGGTCAGGTAGTTACAGGAAAGTGCTGAGAACCAGTTGGGCCCTGGGTGTAGATTAGCTGCTGCAGGTAGGGTGACCAGATGTCCCGATTTTATAGGGACAGTCCTGGTTTTGGGGTCTTTTTCTTACATAGGCTCCTATTACCCCCCCACCCACTGTCCCGATTTTTCACACTTGCTGTCTGGTCACCCTAGCTGCAGGCATTACATTTCTCAGAGTTCGAAGGCTGGAAGAGTTTTTTAAATAATTTAGTTGGGTAAAAATAATTTTAAAAAAATACTGAAAGGTCCAGATCTGCAAGCATTGCTTACTTATAACTGTCATCGACTTTAGTATTGCAGTTGTACCCATGAGTGTGAGCACTGTTCACCCGAGTGAAGGTCACATTCTTAGGCCTCACTTTTCTCTTATTTATATTTTAAACCTTAAATTTCTTACTCTACAATCATAGCTAGATTGACATGGGCAAGGTACCTCTGAAGCATGCATGTGGGGATTCTCATCTCCACTACAGCCTTTTACATTGCTATAAGCTTTTAGAAGTGCAGCACAACAATGATCCAGGGCAGATATTGAGATAATTTATTTTTTCATAAAGGGAGCATGTTAATATTTAGTACATCAGGTGCTCAGCACATTACACAGTTCCACTTATCAGGCAGTTTTATATTAAAGACTTGGCATGAAAACCTTGAAGTACTTTAAGTTCAATAGCCAAATACTCTTAAAAATGACTTATTTCTGTTTGCTTTTGTATTAATTTTTGCTATACAATTGGCTATCCCATATTGTGTTTTGAAACAATCTCAGAAGATAATCTGTCAGAATTTGAAAGATAAGCATACTTACAAAGAATACATCTTCTGCTTTAATGGCTAATTATAGCTGGCTTTGCTGAATTTGGATCAATGTTTGGTTCTCTCCACTAACCAGCTTTTTGTATCAGAGTTTGTGTCAGTGACATCAGCTGAAAAATATACCTTTTTCAGTAGTGTATAAAGATACTTTCTTCTCACCAAACAGTTCTTTTTCCCACCTATCATCTTTTTTTGTGCATATGTCCAGTGCCTAACACACTGGGTCCCTGATCCTTGACAGATGCCTCTAGTCTAGGCATTTCTACACTACAAATAATAAACAACAATAATAATGCATGGGACAGAATGGTATCCCTTAAAAATACCTTGCCGGCTTTACCTTAGATAAATAGATAGGATTACCTCAATATTAGTAGTATTACCAATACTCAACTATACTTAGCTCTGGTCTACACTGAGGGGGGATCGATCTAAGTTACGCAACTTCAGCTATGTGAATAACATAGCTGAAGTCGACGTACTTAGATTGACTTACCGTGGTGTCTTCACCGTGGTGAGTCGACTGCTGCCGCTACCCCGTCGACTCTGCTTGCGCCTCCCGCTGCGCTGGAGTACAGGAGTCAACGGGAGAGGGCTCGGCGGTCGATTTATCGCGTCTAGACTAGATGCGATAAATCGATCCCCACTGGATCGATCGCTGCCCGCCAATCCGGCGGATAGTGTAGGCATACCCTTAGGTGTATATAATTATTTATATCTTCAACCTTTTGTTCTGTGAGAATCTGAATAATAAATGTTACTTTTTCAATATATGATTTGCAAATGTAGTAATCTGACACTATAAACTTGCAGAGATTTGAAACTGTTAATTTGTGTTCTTACTTTTTCAAAAAGTCTAACAACGTGTTTAAAATTTCAGTTTATCTCTATTAGAAGAATTTGACTGCAGCTGTAATGAACTGGAGTCCCTACCTTCTACCATTGGTTACCTTCATAGCCTGCGAACATTAGCTGTGGATGAGAATTTCCTGTCTGAATTGCCTAGAGAAGTGAGAAACTGATTCTGTTTTTAAATTATTCATTAGTATGTTTTACATGAAGGGCCTAACCTTGCAATCTATACTCAGACAAAACATCCACTGAAGTTATGGCAGGTGTATGGAAGTTTTTTCTCACTCTGCAGGATGGGGTCATAAATGATCCAGATGGAAGATCAAGTCCTACTTGCCTTAATCACTTGTTCCCATGGAACAGGTGATATCACTCACATGAGCAAGGCAAGCAGAATTTGACCCTGTGTGCAAGGCAAGCAGTATTTGACCCTGTTCGTTTTTCTCATGTGTTACTAATGCTGTATGCAGTGTTGTTGTAGCTGGGTTGGTTCCAGGATATTAGAGAGACAAGGTGGGTGAGTTAACATCTTTTATTGGAACAACTTCTGGGGGTGAGAGAGACAAGCTTTTGAGCTTACACAGATTTCTGCTTCAGGTCACCTCCATGTTAACTGAAAAAGAGTTCTGTGTAAACCCAAAACTTTGTCTCTCAACAACAGAAGTTGGTCCAATAAAAGATGTTATCTCACCCACCTTGTCTCTCTTACATTTTGTTTGTCATTTTACATTGTAAACCGCGGGCTTATGCCCTTGACCGTTAATATCAATATAAATGTAAATAGGAAAACTAGAATTGGAAATGAGTATTTCATTAATGAACACATTATGATAATAGAAAGCATTTTAATCAAACTATGTGAAGAAATATGATGTGTATACATACATCTTAATATAGCAGGAAGCTATTGATAGCAGATAGGTTAAATTATAACTTGAAAAGCCATTTATCAAGTAAAGGACCTGATTCTACTCCCACTGAAGTCGGTTTGGCTCAAAGTATTATCTCAGAAGTACACAATAAGTAGTCATTACCTCATTCATTAATTTTAAAGACATAATTAGGTCACCTTTTCAAATAAGGAGAATTAGTGGTGAGAAACTTTGGCAAAGTGAGAATCCTAACTTCTTGCCTTTTATGTCCATAGATTGGAAGCTGTAAGAACGTAACAGTTATGTCCCTGCGCTCTAACAAGCTAGAATTTCTTCCTGATGAGATTGGTCAGATGCAGAAGCTGAGAGTGTTAAATCTGAGTGATAACAGGTATACTTTGCATAATTTAATCATCTCACCCTAGAAGTGTTTTGCTGAACGATTTTAAACATTCAAAGTTAATAGCTATTGAGGTGGTGTTCTTTCATCATTAAGCACCTAGTGTTGGTCCCATTGAACTCCATATCAAAACTTCATTGGGGCCAATGGATTCACAAAAGTAAAATCCTGATACCACTCATGTCTCCTACTATTACCATGTGAAAATGTGACCACTTATGTTCATGAAGGTTTTGCTTCATGAAAATGTTTATGTAAGCCTTATGATGGTATATTTTATGATCTTGATTAAAAGATGGTCATGTACTGGTGTATGGTAGGTCTTTAGGTGCAAGCACAAAAGAATGTAAACATCAAGGGGGAAATCCTGGCTCCATTGAAGTCAATGGCAAAACTCAAAAAATAGGCATTTTAATATGGCCACTTGTAAATGTATACATCTAGGAACAAAGAATGCAGAGTATACTTAGTCTCCCAACCTATATCCTGGGAAGCAGTAACTCTGAAAAAGACTTGCATTCCTTGGAAGTATGAACAGGGGAATATCAAGTAGAACTAGAGAGATTATATTATCTTTGTATTTGGCTCTGGTGAGACTGCTAATACAATACTGTGTCCAGTTCTCATGTCCACAATTCAAGAAGGATGTTGATAAATCAGTGAGGATTCAGAGAAGAGCCACAGGAATGATTAAAAGATAGGAAAACGTGCCTTCTAGTGACAGACTCCAGGAACTCAATTGGTTTAGCTTAACCAAGAGAAGGTTAAGGGGTGACTTTACAGACTAATCAAGTATCTACATGGGGAACAAAACTTTGATGATGGGCTCTTCAATTTAAAAGACAAAGGTATAACAAGATCTAGTAGCTGGAAGTTGAGCTAGACAAATTCATACTGAAAATAATGTGCACATTTGTAACGGTGAGCATAATTAACCATTGGAACAATCTGCCAGGGTTTGTGGTGGATTTTCCATCACTAGACATCTTAAAATCAAGATTGGATTTAAAAAAAAAAGTGCTCTAGTTCAAACAGAATTATTTCAGGGAAGTCCTATGGCTGGTGTTATATACAAGATCAAACTAGATGATAACGGTCTCTGACTTTATAATCTATTAACCTAAGGCCAAACCCTTTTCTTCACGTACCTAGTCCCATTGAAGTAAATATGGCTATTTGCATGAATAAGATGAGAATGATTTGACCCCACATATAGACACTGGGAAAGACGGTTTTATCAAAAAAAATTCATGCATACATGTACTTCAAGAATAACTTAGATATGACCCTTTTCAGCAAAATAAAAAGAGATACAGGTTTGTTCAGTAGTGTGGCAAATGGTACATGGAGGCAATACTGTCACCAATGATTATCTTCTGAAATCAGTCAGAATTTTGAGAAGGACTTTGCACCTCTATTACTGGGGGTATTAACAGAAATTAGTTCACCAACACATTATAAATCCTTAACACAGAAATATCCTATAGTACACTTGATAACAATTATCCACTTACTGGAACATTTTCTTAAAGTCAGTTGGATGCCATAGGACCTGATTTTTTGCTCTGACAGCAGCAAAAAACTGGAGTAACTTCACTGAAGTCAAGGAAGTTACACCAGTGTAAACCTTGTATGAGAGCAGAATCAGGCTCATAATGGGATGATAGAACTAGTTCAGAGGAATTAGGAGCTAGAGCAAACTTAGATCTTTTCTGAGATTTGAAAAACTATGGTGTACATGTATTGCTTTTTTGTTTGTTTAAATGTTCACATCTTAGTGGTCACTGATTTCAGCGGTGACTGAATGTGGAATTACTGAAACACTGTGAACAGCACTTTTTTATCATGGTACTTCCATCTTGGGTGAAATTAAGAATTACTGAAAAATTCTGATCTCACAAGATTTCCAGACCAAAGTGTTAGGATAAATTTCAAATAAGTATTCTAATGTTCTGGTGCTTAGCCAAAACATAGACTTACAGGTTTTCCCCATCACTAATCATGAAATTATGTAAAATATTAATCATATGTAAAAGTACTGTTGGCATCCTTCCATTATCATACAAAAAAGTAACACATGCTTAGTTTTATATTCTTCTTGTGGAAAATCATCATCTTCCCAGATGTTGGGTCACAAAGAGCAATCATCCCTGTTCTATGGGCCTGACTGCTGAAGCCTTCCTTGTGATACTTCCTATGTCAAATCAGACACAACACTCGGTAGTTTTAATTTTCACTCTTTTTTAGATACATTGGTCATTATTTGGGTTATTATTTTGAATGTCACCAAAAATAAGTACAGAGGTTTATGAATTTAGAAAATAGTCCTGGGTATATTAAGAGCTCTACAGGACTTAACTTGTCTTTCAATAGAATCCTCCAGCTAATGTTCAGTATAAAATGTTTCACATACTATGAGGTTAGCCTCTTTGGGGAAGAGGTATAAACAAGGTTTGGAGAAATATAAGTATAGGATTTGTTGTTTGTGTTTGTTTATTTGGAACATGGCAAAATCAGAATCCAGTATTGAACACACAGTATTCAATGGGTGATCCTGCTGAACATAAGAGAAATGACCCATCAAGAAAGAAAAATTCAGGCTGTTTCTGTCCACAGACTTAGAATAAAATGCCAAAATGAATATTTCCCTCTCCCCCTAGAAAATATTTGTTTGCCCTCATTTCATGCCGTATTCCACTTAATACTGTTTACATTATTAGAGGATGCCCAGTGATATTTTCCATATTTTGGAAGACAAATGCATTACCAGAATTTGTCCTAGATTTTTTTTAATATTGCCATGCTAATTTGAATTAATTACTGAGGATATTAATTAATGGGATATTATATGTTACAGATAAGGTATCAGTTCAGAACCAGCCATGCAGTGTAAGGAAATAAAGACTAAACTACCCTTTTAATCCTAAAGGCAGTCTCTCCAACTCACAGAGGAGACACCTTCGTAGGCAAGAGTAGAGAAGGTGGCACAGCAGCTATCCACAGCTGATCTGTGATAAATGAGGGAATCCAATAAATTGATTAAAACCAAAAGAGACATTACTGCTTTCCCTGGACAAGACGTCAGTTAACTAGCTCCTAAAGTGTTACAGATTTTAAAATAACTTTACACTTAACGCAGCTTGAGCTTTTAAAAATTGATCCAGGTAAAATCTATAGACCGACACAGACTCACTGTTGAAGTGATCTGGCTCATATTGTCAGAAACTATGGGTAGTACTGAACTGAAGCTAAGATATCTTCCCAACTCTTCTCTAGACATAGGCAAATTAGATGTTAGTTGGCTCTTAAAGTACATCTCAGTTTATAACTAGAATGTAATCTAATAATAGTGATAAAAAGGAATAGCTTCAAAGTATTTATTTCAATTTAGTCGCTGATATGTAATTTATGACCGGATATGGAATAATTTCTTACTGACAGTTTGGGACCTAGGGATATATTTAGAAAGGTTTTTTTCTTTCTAAAGAACCTCAGGGGAAATTCTACTTTTCCTTATCTTCTGTCATGTAGGAAAACACTTTTTATATGAAAATTGAACATTAGAAAAGGGAACACATCTTTCCATACTTGTCAGGGCTCTTTACAAGTTACTGTAAATAGTGGTTTTATTGAATAATCAGCTGGGGATTTAGCATGCTATCAAAGTGTTGTTTCATGACTTCCTGTTTTTTATTTTAAATATTTCAATTTTTTTAATCTATCAATGTCTGCTGTGATTTTAACATTTATATATTGTTCTGTTTAATTAAATGAATGTGAATTCAGACAATCTGAGTGGCACTAATATGCTGTTTTAAAAATTCAGTTATCGCTTGTGTTAAACTCTTTAAAGAAGTTAGTTTTTCCAAGAGATTGCAATTTTAATTACTGGTGATTAAAAGCTTGTACATAAATCCAAATCCTGTAGCTCAAACAAGGAAATAAGGGCAGCAGAAGGCCTTGAATACATTGAAACTGGTATGATTCCTCTACTCAGAGTGGTAGGGAAGTGAAAATGTGATGATCCCACACAGTACAAACCTGTGAACTCCAGCCTCCCTAACACCTTGGGAAATGGCCACAGAATCTGTGACTACAGAGATCCATTAGACACCCTCCACCCCTTACTGGCAGGAACTAGAGGGTGTGGAGCAATCACACAGGAGCCTGTGATTTCAGATTCCAACTCACTTCCGCATCCCAGATAGCCATAAAAGCTTATTTACTCAGGCCTGATGCACGCCAGGAAGAGAATTAGGCCCATAGTGGAAACTGATTGCCTTGGTACCATGTGATTTGCTTTTGAATTATATGTTAATTTAGTTTAGGTAACTCCTTCAGAAATTATCCAGGCACCAGTTCATCTTTCACCTAGGATAACTTAATATTGTGAATACATTTTTCCTTAACTATGTGTTACACAAAAAAGCAATTATGTAAGTAATTTTCCAAACTGTCTAGTGAGAAATTTAGGCATTTAAGCATGAAAGATAAGCACTTTGTTGAATAGCACATTTATAGACTTTAGACTTCTTTGTACAGTTGGTATACTTTCTGAATGTTCTCATCAGAAATGCTGGATAAATGGAGGCAAGGCAGATTAAACACACTTTAAAATTTTAATGGGCATAGTGCACTTTTATATCATCTATTCTGCTCAGTGGAGGATGCATATAGGGCCATATTTTTAGAGGTGAAAATCAGCATCGCCTCAATGAAATCAGTGGAACTAGGCTGATTTACAGCAGCTGGGTATATGACCATCGTCTGTCATCAGTAATTAGTCAACACCAATGCAATGCCTCTGTTGCATCCTTTTGTAGCTACAGTGTAACATAATTCTGACTGAGCAGCCAAGAAAAAACATCTACTCGTTTCTTCACCATTCACAGCCTAAATCAGTGTGCGAACTGTGATTAGTATTATGGGATCAATTTTCAGAAGTGTGGTTGAAATGCAAAATGTATATTAGTAGTTCAGTTGCTGATTCAAATCTGAGTTACCAGCACATCTAACCACTAGATTGAGGGCACAAATCAAGAAGATGGGTTCATATGATCAGATTTGCACTGATGATTCAATTCAGGTACAAAAACAGGGTCACAAATTTTGTGAAATCAAATTGTGACCACAAAAGAAAGTAGAGTCTCAACTTAGCTGAAAATACAATACGAAGAATGAACAATGTTTGAAACTGATATATGTAAATGATTGCCCCCCATTTTCATGTCTTACATCTTAACTGTGATTATTAAATTCACAAAATACATGCACTGTAGAACTAAAAGATATATTATATAGATTTCAAATTGTTCTAGTCTAAATTTTCAAAAATGACTAGCAATTTTGCATACCTTCATATTTTTGGTGCTGAACTTGAGACACCTTAAAGCAGTAGTCCCCAAACTTTCGCGCCCCTGTTATCCCTGTCTGTTATCCCCCGCCTCCCCATAGCCGAGGCTGGGAACGGGGCTGCGGCTGAAGGGGTGTGGGGCAAGGATATGGATAAGGGGACTGAGACTAGGGGGTGCGTTTGGGGCAGGGAGCGGGGCCAGGCATGGGGCCGGGAACATTGCTGCAGGCGGGACCGGAGCACAGCTGGGGGCAGGAAGGGGCTGGATGGCACTCCCTCCCTGTCCCCCCCCCATGGGGGCTGGCCTGGGCCCCGCTGCGACCCCCCCCAAAGGTTTATGCCCCACAGTTTGGGGACCTTGCCTTAAAGGGACCTGAAAATATGCTCCCATTAAGGTGTCTTAAACTGGACACCCAAAGTCACATTTTTGAAAATGTGTCCATTCAGTTTTGTTCTCATAAGTAAGACTAAGATTTAGTCATGGGTATTTTTAGTAAAAGTCATGGACAGGTCACGGGGAATAAACAAAAAATCATGGCCCATGACCTGTCCCTGACTTTTACTATAAGTACCCATTACTAAATCCCTGCTCCTGGGCCCCGCTGCTTTGAGGCCCCCAGGAACCACTCTCCGGATGGCTTCCAGGGCCGCCTCCGGGGCCACTGCTCCAGCTGCCCCCAGGACCACTGCTGCTAGGGCAGTCCCTGGAGCCACCCCTGGGACCGATGCTTGGCACTTCCCAGGGCTGCTTCTCGGGTGGTTCCCGAAGCCACCCCTGAAACCGCTGCTGTTGGGACAGTCCCCAGGGCCAGCCACTCTGGCCACTGTTGGAGCGCTGTCTGGGGCCGCCTGAGCAGCAGCTGGTGCAGCTGGCCCCAGGGCTGCTCCAGCAGCAGTTGGTGTGGCTGGCCCTTGGGCCAGCTGCTCGGGCACCCCTTGGCCTGCCGCACCGGCTACTGCAGCTGCGGAAGTCACAGAAGTTGTAGAAAGTCACGGAATGTGGATAGTATTTGTTATATAGATTACTTTATTAAAATCTATTTAAATTCAATTAAGAATATGAACATGAAGACTGTCATGGCTGTTGGAGTTACATATGTGGGTCACTGTTAGAGCTGATTGAAAATTTTTCATGAAAACTTTTTCCATCAAAAAAAATGCCAGTTCATTACAACTGAAATATATTTTGTGGAAACATGTAATTTGATGAAAAATTCATCTAGAAAGTTTCTCAGTTCCACGCTGGAATTTTAGGACCCAGCCACCCAGCCCAAGAAAATTCTGTTCCATGAAGAATTTCAAAAGATCTCCTTTTAGTGTTTTTACCTGGACCACACAAAGTCTTTCAGATGGTCTCTTAAATTTTTTATAGCCTTTGCTGAAAGAATTAAAGGGCAACCAGTTACAGCCCAGTGCATGTCACATTGGATTTCAGACTGTATCCAGCTCTGCTATGATCTAGCAAAAGTTTCTCCTCCAAGGATAATAGTTCATTCCACTAGAGCTCAGTCCACTTTGTCAGCCTTCTGGATTAACATAGCTGTTGTGACCACGCTGCTATTTTACAAATGTCCATCTGGATGCATTTTTTCCAGATACTACACTATCACTCAAGCTTCCCGGGATGACACCTACTTTGGAAAATCAGTGCTACATTCTCTCCAAGTAATCCAAAGTCCCACCACCTGTAAGGAAACTGCTGATGAATCACTTACAGTGGAATATATATGTGCACAATCACTTGAAGGAGAAAAAACAGTTACTTACCTGTACAGTAACTGTTCTTCGAGATTTATTATGCACATAGTCATTCTGGATCCTTCCACCTTCCCTGCTACTTTGGGTATTAATTAGACGGTGGTGGGAAGGAACAAAGAGGGAGGCAGTGGCACCCATGCCTCTCTGTATCCTCAGCTCCATGCATGAGAATAGTTGGGGCACATAGTGGTACTGCTGGCAAAAGTCTCCAACTCAAATGCATTGGGTGCATATATACCTACAGTGGAATGTATATGTGTACAACACATCTCAATGAACAGTAATTACTGTACAAGTAAAAGTAATCAATTTTGCCTCTCTGGTGAGGCAGAAACCCCCATTAATGAGCATATGAGTGCCTTTCTTATGGGATACCTCCAGTAAATTCACTGTGTGTAAGTCCTTTTCAAAAAAGGACCTTAAAGGTCAGAGATATGAGGCGTAAAATGTTTCTCTTTGACTACTTCATGTGCCTGCATCAGACCTGGTCCATCTGTCTCCCCTGGGATGTTAGCCTGTGATACTGAGAAGTGCCCTGCTGAGCCTGGCATCTGATAGCTTCAGGGCTCCATCTACTTAACCTTCAACTTCCAGGTGTACTGGTAGGATTGTCCCTGTTAGAGTGCTGAGAGAAAGGATTGGCTGTGAACCTTGGGGTTAAAGTATAGTGCATAGAAGAAGCAGGAGCTGAAGTAATTAATACTGATGTGCTCAGTTATTGCTGCTGAGAAGAGGTAGCAGCTGATGCAGACACATGGAGTGCTGTAGCACCTCAGCAGTTGTAGTCTTGGTAGTGATCATGGAGAATGTACCCTCAGTGAATGGTACCTGATAGTTGGTACTGTTGAAACTCCTCCAGTACACACTTTGGGCCATGGAGTCTCCTTAGATTAGAAGTGGAGAGGCGATTTAGACCTCTTTCTTGCAGAAGTCTTTTGAGGAGCTCTCTCTATTCTTCTAGGCTGAACGACCTGTCTACCTTGATACCAATGAGGTCCATGGTATTGAAGGACCTCCAGGTCACTGAAGAATCTGAATCCCTGCTTTCAGTAGGGCTTCACATTCCATTAGTATATGTGCCCACTGTCACAACAGTACCAAACTTTTCTCAAGCACTGTGTTGTGGGGTCACAATTTAGTACCTCTGTCTCTGCCGCCTCTCTTCTGGAAATGGACTTTTCTTATTCCTCTTCCTACTCCCAACAAAGTGGGGAGGGATCTCTCACCTATTCCTCTAATGCCCCTTCTGAGTTTTATGGGTCAGAGAGGAGTCTGGGGTCTCCTACAGATCTAAACAGCGGATGTATGGAGTTATGAGGGTAGTCGTGCCCTGGTATCCTTCCCTTTGGTCCCCTACTCTCTTTCCTTTATAATATTCCTGGATGGCTGTACTGGAGCCTCTGAGGTTGTTATCATGAGCATACCTCGCATGCACCACCTCAGAGAGAGAGAGAGAGAGAGAGCAACATAGAGACTGAAAACAGTGCAGCCTCAAGCATCCTCTTTGTGATACTCAGCCTCCAGAGAAAGTCTCTGAGGAAGAACAACAACTCTGAGATGAGGACACAGAGGTAAATATTTCTACTCAAATTATTGCCTCATACCCAGGGAGAATGGAGGCCAAAAGTGCTGGATCTGAAAGTGCTCAGTACCTGTATTTGCCAGATAATGTTTAGAATGGTCACCTTAGCATCCATAATACCGTGACTAGATACAGAAGATTGGTTTACGGCCCTCAAACTGTAGGATGCCTGTTTTCATATCGCCATATATTTGGTACACAAGAAATTTCTGAAATTTCTGGTCAATCAAAACAACTTTTAGTGCAGAGTTCCACCCTTTGGCCTTTCTATAGCATTGACGTAATTTACCACAGTCATAGCAGTAGTAGCTAGTTAAGTAGCAAACTTAAGGAGACCAGGAATAATGGTCTATTGATATCTGGATGACTGGCTCATCAGAGGCAAGTCTTGCCAAAAAGTTCAGAGTTCCATTTACAGCATTTTTTGGCTATTGATGTCCTTCGGCATAAAAGTCAACAACTGGCACAACTGCCATGTTTTATATAAACAGGCAGGTACGGGCTCAATCATCTCCTTTGTGCTGAGAAGCAGTTCAGTTACTGAATTAATGTATTCAGCATCAGCTCTCTCTTGCAGCAGTTCACCTTCTGTATCTGCAGAACATGCTGGTGGACAGTTTGAGCAGACACTTTTCATCAGAGCACAAGTGGACAATTCACGATTCAGTTGATGTTCAAGGAAAGGGGTCATTCATCAATAGACTTTTTGTGACAAAGAGAAACAAGAAATGTTTGTTATCCTAGCAGTTCTGGTACTCAAACTGGTGAAATTGTTGAGACATCCTCTGAAACTACTTTTGCTATTCTCAGACCTGTTGTCCCAGAATGGAGAAGCCGTCCTGCATCTCAACTCATGCACCCTACATCTAACAGCATGATTTCTGGATGGAAGTTGTCAAACTGCCTGCAGTGGCTCAAGACCATGAGTACCAACCTCACAGTAGACATTTACAAAGCAGGACACAAACCCCAAAATGGTTGTAAGTTCTATACTTAGATTTCACCAACCATTTATCAAGTGAGAATGCCTCAAACACCATAACAGCCTTAACATGGAAAGACAGACAGTCTCCTTGGGTACTCCAATTTATTTCACCATCCACGTAAGCTTACCTGTGTGATAGATTGTGCTTTACTCCAAAGAGCAATATTCAGATTATTCCCAATCCCAAAAAACCAATCACTACACTGAGACAAACTAATTCATGCACACAGCAATGCATGGCCAAATTTTCAAATTCAGAATTGGGTCTAAGAAAGTTTAGAGGGATCTTTAGTTAACATAGAATTTAAACCTTCTCCTGAGGCCCCAGACGGCACATGCTATACAAATGTAGACTTCCTCCAGACCCATTTAAATTCCCTTTTATCAAAATGTAATTAGATGCCCCCTCTATCTTATTTATTGCCCCAACTTTGGGTCCCCATGCTAGAGTATAAGGGAATGTACGTTGGTATATGTCATGCACTGAGAAGACAAAAAGAGACAACTGTAGTATGAGCTTCCAAACGAGGTTTTCCTGCTGGGTGTCCAAGCGCAGCATCTCTCCCTCACATTCTTCCATACAGGCTGTCCTGGAGTACCTGCTCCACTTGAGGAATCAGGGCCTGGCACACTCTTCCATTAGAATATATCTAGCGGTCATCTCCGCTTTTCACTCGCCAATCCAAGGACAGATGGTGTTTTCCCATGGTATGATGGTCAGATTCTTGAGGGCTCGAGAAACTCTTCCTTCAGGTACGGCCTCCTGTTCTGCAGTGGGATCTTAACTTGGTCCTTTCTAGGCTCACTGGCCCGCCCTTTGAGCCTCTGGGTTCCTGCTCCCTTTCCCACCTGTCATGGAAGGACGCATTCCTGGTGGCAGTGACGTCAGCAAGACAGGTCTCTGAAATTAAAGCCTTGACCTCAGAACCTCCGTACACGGTCTTCTACAAAGATAAGATTCAGTTGTGGCCCCACCCGGCCTTCCTCCCAAAGGTTGTTTCCACCTTCCATATGAACCAGAACATCATCTTCCCAGTGTTCTGTCCCAAACTGCACAAGACCAGTGAGAAGAGGTGTCTTCATGCCCTGGACGTCCAGAGGCCTTGGCTTTCTACTTAGAATGTACCATGCCCTTCTCAACTCTTCATTGGTACAGCGGATAGGATGAAGGGTCACCTGGTGTCCTCACAGAGGATTTCCAGTTGGATCACCTAGTGCGTAAGACCTGTTACGACCTGGTGGGGGTTCCGCCATCGCCAATTGTCAGAGCCCACTCGACGAGAGCGTGGGCGTCTTCGGTGGCCTTCCTGGCGCACATCCCTATCCAGGACATCTGAGAGCCACAACGTGGTCCTCTGTTCACACGTTTACCGCTCATTATGCCATCACTCAGCAGGCCAGAAACAACACTGGGTTCGGCAGAGCTGTGTTGCAATCTACACTTCCGTGAACTCCTACCCACCTCCAGGAGTACTGCTTTGGAGTCACCTAATATGGAATGGACATGAGCAAGCACTTGAAAAAGACAGTTACCTTTTCCGTAACTGGTGTTCTACGAGATGCGTTGCTCATGTCCATTCCACAACCCACCCTCCTTCCCCAATGTCGATGTTTCCGGCAAGAAGGAACTGAGGGGGAGGGGGAGCCGGTGGCGCCTCTTATACCACGCCATGTGGGTGCCACTCCAGAGGGCGCCAGAGCTGGTCCCCTACAGATACTGCTGAGGGAAAAACTTCCAGCACCAGTGCATGTGGCGAGCACACACACCTACAATGGAATGGACATGAGCAACACATCTCAAAGAACACCAGTTACAGAAAAGGTAACTGTCTTTTACTAGCTATAACAGAATACTATACATTTTTTTATTTTACAGAAAGGCCTTATTTGACACAAGAAGTCATTTGGATATCTGGCATGAATATGTGTATCTACACGGGCTGCTGTCTGCATCTAAAACACATAAATTATTTCCAAATATCAAAGACTCTCAAGACTATTTAGACTCTCTAAAGACTAAATAAAAGTGATGGCGCACTGTAGACTCTCTGGTCCAAATTCTGTTCTGATTCATAATGGTGCACGGGGCCGGCTCCAGGCACCAGCTTAACAAGCAGGTGCTTGGGGCGGCACCTGCGGCAATTCGGGGGCGGCAGGTCCCTCACTCCCTCTAGGAGCGAAGGACCTGCCGCTGAACTGCCGCCGCCAATCGCGGCTTTTTTTTTCTTTTTTTTTTCCCCAATTGCCGCTTGGGGCGGCAGAAATGCTGGAGCCGGCCCTGATGGTGCAAGCTCATTGAAATCAATGGATTTGCAGTGGTGTAATTGAGACCAGATTATGGTCCTTTTACACTTACACTATATTAGACTCCCTTAATCCTACCCACACCTACCTACTAATATGTGAATTAGTGTAAGGGGATGTAAGTTTATGTAATGTGCACATGAGGAGCCAGAAAAATATGTGTACGTGTGTGTAAATTAAAATACAACACATTCTTACTCATTCCTGTTAGTTGCTTTTCTTACTACACTTCTCTCTTTTTGTCTCCTCAGTGCATGACATATACCAGTGTACATTCCCTTATACTCAAGCATGGGGACCCAAAGTTGGGGCAATAAATAAGATAGAGGGGGCATCTAATTGCGTTTTGATAAATAAAAGGGAATTTAAATGGGTCTGGAGGAAGTCCCATTTGATAAGCATTTGCTGTCATGGGCGTCAGGAGAAGGTTTAAATTCTATGTTAACTAGAGATCCCTCTAAACTTTCTTAGACCCAATTCTGAATTTAAAAATTTGGCCATGCATTGCTGTGTGCATGAATTAGTTTGTCTCAGTATAGTGAGCGATTTTACATATTTAGGCATAACAATGCAAGTCAAAGTAGGTTTTCAACCTTAATATTATTTCAGTGTGTCTGAATACACAAAATAAATGTTAGTTCTTTAAAGAGGAGCCAAATTCTGAATGAAAAATTCAGGTATTCTCTCTGTTTGAGAATCTTTATATTAATTCTTGTAGAACTTGAGTTTATCATGTTAATTTATGAGGAATATTTCAGAGCCTGCAGTATTCCAGAGACAAGTAGTAATTAATTGATCTGTGATCCACTTTACTGATAACATAGTAGTGAAAACTAAATTTCAGCTAGTTTAGGCATCTTTTACTTTCTTGTGGTACTAATTATAGGATTTAAAATGTATAACACTTTTCCGTCCATAGAGCCATTTTACACACCAGGAATTGGAGATTATCTCACCGGGGTAATATATATTCATATTTAGCAATGGAATTTCATTCATTCTAATAGACAAGGAAACCGGTATTTTTAATATCAGGAGGTAGCCGTGTTAGTCTGTATCCACAAAAACAACAAGGAGTCCGGTGGCACCTTAAAGACTAACAGATTTATTTGGGCATAAGCTTTCATGGGTAAAAAACCTCACTTCTTCAGATGCAACATCTTCAGGTATTTTTAATATAACTATTTAAAATGAATTATCAGAAGTAAATGTAATCCTTCTTTTTGAACTAATATATGGTCTTTACTAAATAGCTTATATCCTTGTCTTTGGTGATAATGTGATGCAAAAACTTAGTTTCTTCCCATGCTTGTTGGACATCTGTCTGACCAACTAATCAGTCATAGAGCCCCCCTCCTGGACTTGGGGAGAGGGGGCTCTGTGACTGATTAGTTGGACAAACAGATGAAGCCTTAGGCTAATGCAGGGGTGGACAAACCTTTTGGCCCGAGGACCACATCTGGGTATGGAAATTGTATGTGGGTCATGAATGCTCATGAAATTGGAGTTGGGGTGCAGGAGCGGGTGAGGGCTCTGGGGTGGGGCCAGAAATGAGGAGTTCAGGGTGTGGGAGGGGGCTCCGGGCTGGGGCAGGGGTTTGGGGTACAGGAGAGGAATCAGGGCTGGGGAAGGGGGGTGGGGCATGGGAAGGGGTCAGGGGTGCAGACTCCGGGTGGCGCTTACCTCAAGCAGCTCCTGGAAGCAGCGGCATGTCCCCTCTCCGGCTCCTATGCGGAGGTGCGGCCAGGTGGCTCTGCGCGCTCCCCTGTCCCTAAGCACCACCCCTGCAGCTCCCATTCACCGCAGTTCCTGGCCAATGGGAGCTGCAGGGGTGGCGCTTGGGGCGAGGGCAGCACACGGCAGCCCCTAAACGGAGGGGGGACATGCTGCTGCTTCCAGGAGCCTCGGCAGATGTGCAGGGAGCGGCCTCCGACCCCGCTCCCCAGCAGGAGCTCGAGGACCGATTTAAACTGGCTGGAGGGCCAGATGTGGCCTGCGGGCTGTAATTTGCCCACCCGTGGTCTAATGGCTCCTGTGGACACAACGGGAGAGCTTATAAATTCTGCACCAGAAAGAAAGGCTCCCTTTTCCCTCTTGGGATTAGAGTAGTACGAGGTTTGGGGGCCTTGTTGTGGGCATCATGCCAGTTGCCTTTTGGGGGCTGGGAAGAAATATTTTTCCTCACTTCCAGTTTAGCCAGGGTGGTGTGGGTTTTTTCACCTTCCTTGCAACAATCCCGAGACCTAAAGGGTAGGTTAGGCTGTAAAATTCATTTTGTTGCAACTTGGCAGGTGCTTAGTGCAGGAAGTCATTCAGTAGGAGGTCCAGTTCCCTGATAAACTGGAAATGGATTAGTAGAAAGCACCTCCTAAAGAATTAATGGGGTTAGGGCCTCTAATCTCTGGAGACAATCCCCTCTTTCCGACCTACCCCCAATTAACCCTTCTACAAGTGGAGGGTGATGGGGATCAGCAATGGTGCTGGGAACAGGTTGACAAGATGGAGGGCTGATGGCAGCTTCTCCACCAGGTGGTACAAATTACAAAGGAAGGATGACTTGCACTGGCTGAATCATTGAGATATGTTACTTAATAAAGGCTAGTTAAACCACAATCCTGGTGTCTTGTCTGTCTTCCTGTGGGGCCTGGGACAAAAACTTTGAGGCCTTTATTATGCTTCATAAAGAAACAAACAAACAAAAAAGAAAAGGAAAACAAAAAAGGGGTCAGGGAGAGAAAATTTACCCATTCCCATCCTTCTTTTGCGGGTCACTTTTAGCAGACCAAGCTAACTGATATTACATGAAAACATCTGTTCACGTATATAACTACATTTTGCAATTTAGAACTTTTGTTTTATTGTTACATTTCATTTTGTCTTATGGGAAAAATCATAATGACTGTATTATAGTGTCTCTTCAAAAAGGTGTTTCAGATTATTGCAGAATATATTCTAATAGAAAATTAAAATGCCAAATGGTATGTTGTATCTATAAACAAATCCCCTTAATGCAAGTACTTTCCAAGAAATACTGTGTTATAAGGCATTATTATTTTGGTTGTCTGCTCTTTATTGATATTGTATAATGCCAGGCAAGTTCGAATAATAACTTCTTATTGTGCAAGGGGGAAAGTATTCATTCAGCAATTCATATGTTAACAATAAGGCTAAGACAATTGTTCTTTAATATCTCAAAGGCACTTTATCAGTTTGTTCAGGCTCAAAATGTAGCTCTCACTTTTAAATGCAATAATTCAATGAGAATATCCTTTATAAAAATATCTTTCTTTAAAACCAAACAAAGAAAATAAAAATGAAAAATGCTACCAATTTCAGTATGATCCAGCTGAAATACATTGTATAAAAATTTGACAGTGTCCCTTTAAAAGAGGCTACTGTACATGAGACATTCATATTGTTCCAATATTGTTGTTTACAGACTGAAGAATTTACCATTCACTTTTACTAAGCTTAAAGAACTTGCAGCTTTGTGGCTATCTGACAACCAGGTAATAACTTTTAATCTATGTCTTTTCATTAGTAGTAAAGAGCAAGATATCTTGGTAAGGGCCATAGATAAAACCTATGTTTTAACAGACTATTGTTAGATTTATGAAGTCCCAGCAGTTTCCATGTCCTCTGTATTAGCTACAATTCTAGATATAGGTTCTGCTGAATGTTGTGGTATTAATTGGGAAAGCTCACCTTTGAGGGATTTACTGCTTTCATCAGGTGGGATTGTATGTCCTGACCAAATTTAATAAGTTAAGGCCGGAGGACTCTAGTGAATGGGATCACTCGTGGCCTGTGTTGGGACACAAGGACCCAAGGATTTTATACTGGGCATATTCTCTGTCTTTTGTATCCCTTAATCCTTCTGTGCCTCCATTCTTGTCTTCTGGCTCCCCATTCCCTATCTATTCCTGTTTTTGTTTACTCCTTCTCCTCCTTTTTACCTCTTCATGTGGAAGAGAGATTTTTCCATTAACTTTTACACATGAGGCTCTCATTTGGTGTTTTGCTATCTTTCTATGCTTTTAAATTATCAATGACAACTCTTTAAGTCTTGCTAATAGAAAGTAAACATAGTAATTAGAGCTAGGATAAGTGTCTTAAGTCTCATTGTCAAAACTGACTTAGGTATTTAGTAGCCTAACTCCCACTGATTTTCATCGGCTTAGTGCTGAGGGACTTTAGGCACTTCTGAACATTTTAATCCTCGTCTAAAATGGGGAGGGTGGGAGTCACAAAAATTTATGAAGAGGTTTTTTTCCTTGGTTTTCTTCTAAATAAAGGTTTCATTAGAAAAGTTTCCAACCAGAGCCAAAAATATTTTAAGTGTTCTAGGCTTAATCCTCAGATGGTGGATATCAGCATAGCTCTGTTGAAGTCAACGGAATTATGCAGATTTATATCATCTGAAATTCTGGTCCTCTGTGCATTTTCCATTTTTTTTTCTTTTTAAAAAAGCCCCAAAATTACAACTTCTCAATTTTTTTACTTTTGCCACAGCTAAGCCATGACAAGCAACCCACCTTACGCCCAGATCCTACAAATATTTATGCACTATTCATGCATTTAAAGTTAAGACCATTCATAAGTTTTTGCGGGATCAGAGTCTTATTATTTGTCTGTAGCATGAAAATCTGTAACTAACATGAGACTACTGATCCCAGAGTTCCAGAAATAATATGTTGGTCAAGTCCTAAGTGCCAAATCTTGTAGTCTTCACTTGGTCCCTATATTCCTGCACTCTTTGAATAACCTAAACTTCCACTAAAGTCAATGTGAGTTTGAGGCATGTAAAGAATGCACAAAGAGGGTCCTCAGTCCTTCTTTAGAGAAAACTTTCATCAACTTCGGTTGGAGTTTCTTGAGTGCTCCTAGATTTGGTCCAATGTTAAAATGTTAACAGTCATCTTTATATGTTAATACTGTCTGTATTTTTAGGGATTTATTGTTAAACTAATTATGCAGCCAGCATTAGTGCTCAGAAATGTAAC
Source organism: Terrapene triunguis (assembly GCF_002925995.2). Taxonomy (NCBI): domain Eukaryota; kingdom Metazoa; phylum Chordata; order Testudines; family Emydidae; genus Terrapene; species Terrapene triunguis. The sequence continues at coordinate 35,629,502 of NW_020664562.1, read as the reverse complement.
AATCAACCAATTTACAATTTGTAAATTAAGACCTATCAACCACTACGAATGTTCGTAGAAAAAGGAATTCATAGTTTTAGGCATTTAGGCACTGTTACTCTAAAGGGAAAAGAAATTAATTTTCACAAAAAGTAAATATTCAACGTAGCTAAAAGTGATACTTCCATTATTGCAATAACTTCAATAACCTCTTCTTTTTTTCTCTAGAATTGTACACTTATTGCAGATAACTGTTGCCTCTTGAATTCAGGTCTGATCAGTATAATTTTGCATGGTCCAAACTTCCTATCACTGTAAACTAATCCATTCTATTTGTGTGCAAAAGCCACTGAGACCCTGATCCTGCAACTGCTTCTCAAGGTATGTCTACACTGCAGTGTAAGCCCATGCTTGAGCCAGGCTGAAGCCTAACCCCCCTTGTGTCGACACTGCAATTGAGCTAACACAGGGCTCAGACCTAGGGTCTCGGGACCCTGCAGGACTGGTTAAGCCAGAACCCAGGGTCTGAGCTCTATTGCTTAATTGCAGTGTAGACACAGCCCCGCTTGACTCAGATTCCAAGAGTCAGCTGGAAGTATCCCACAATTCCATGGGATAATTTCCTTAGTCCTCTCTATCCCAGCGATCTACAATCCACTCTATTGAAAATGGAAGCCACCCCCACTTTGCCAACGGCAACAGCTCAGGTCAGCATTAATCCATTCTCTTTTGATCACCAATCTGCAAGCACACTATCAGAGAGCCTCCTGGGTTTGCAATGGAGAGTGAATCAGTCAAGCCTTTTGCAAAGCGAGCTGCTTCAAACTTTCTGCAACACACAGGGCAGGTAGTAAAATTTTCTCACAGTGCACCTTGGTCCTAGGGCTAGAGCAGTCACATTGGGAGGGAGGGGGTACTAGGGACTCTAGGATGTGGTTACTTGGAGCCGGGTCTGTGCACTGTAGTGTGGATGCCAGAGTCCTAGGTTCGAGCATGGGTTAGAAAAGTCTCAATGTAGGGTTAAAATACAATGTAGACACTCAAGCCCAGGGTTCCCTAATGTGGATCAGCTGACTCAAGTCCCACTAACCCTGGGTTTACATTGCAGTGTAGACATTCCCTATGTGGAAGGACTCCTGTACCTGTATTGAGTACTGTTGACTTCAGTGAGGTTTAGCACAGACACAGAGGTCTGTTTGTGCTGAGTCAGTTGCAAGACTGGGGCCTAAGATGTTCCTCTCCCAACAAACATAGAGTATATATATTGCTGACTCATGTTTAATAAGTAATAGTTCAGCATTACTTTGCTCACCATAAGAACAAATTTAATCAAATAAGGAGATTTATTGTTAATACCAAGTAATTTTACTCATTCTTAATGTTATTTTTACTTATATAGCTAATTTTCAGAATTTTAAATGACATCTATATATACCTGAATGTAAAAAGCAAGCAAGCAAGCAAACAAACTGACGAGAGGAGGGTGGAAAACAATGTGTGGACTTCAACGCAGTAAACTAGAGCCTTCTCTCTCTTCCCCTTCCTATTCCTACCTGTCAAAAACTGATCAGTAGAATGTGACCTCTTACAAACATAGAAATATCACCCCAAAATAATAAGAAAAGTTAATGTGGACAATTGAGTGCGTGCTTAAGAGCCCATCTAGCCTGCACACCAACTGAGAGCCTATATTCTTGTAAGGACACATTATTTTCTTCAACTTATTGGACTTTTCTACAAGAGATCATAGATTAATTTACATTAATTTAATTAAAATATACCAGTATCATCAGAATACTCATTGGGCCTTCGAACACAATCTCTAGTCACTTGCACCAGTTTTATACCAGTGTAACTCTGCTGCCTTCAGTGGAGTTACTCCTGATTTACCCAAGCGTGACTAAGATTAGAATCAGACACTCGGTGCTTAAACTGTTCCCCTTCCCACCCTCCTCTGCTTCTCATTTCACTCAGTCACTACAGTGTGTCAGACTCTGTTTTCCTTACACTGGAAATATTCCTACTGAAGTCAATAGGAATGTTATACATGTAATAAGAGCGAGGGATCGAAGAAAAAAATTCCACATCAGAATAATATGTTTTTTCAGTCAGCAACTGTAAGAACAGTTTCATTTAGACCAAGGACACTATTCTTACTTTCTTTTTATATTTTCTATTTATCAGGTCATAAAATCTGATTTTCTTGGAATTCTTATAAAGAATCTTTCATTTTTTCTTTATAGTCCAAAGCCCTTATCCCTCTGCAAACTGAGGCCCATCCAGAAACAAAGCAAAGAGTACTGACTAACTACATGTTTCCTCAGCAACCCCGCGGTGATGAAGGTAAAATACTGTCAGCAATGTATTACAAAGGCAAAAACGTGTTTATAATGCTTATTTAAATCCTGGTGAGAAAATGGGGAGTTTATTTTTAAATATTGAAACCACGGTTCCATGGATGAGAATGGCTACAGTTGTTTATATAACAAACAGTGTATACAAGGCAGTATGTGTTTAGTCATACTGAAAGGGTTCTAAACAGGCTCTTTTTGTATGTTAAATCTAAGGTTTCCCAAGTCCTTAATTTTGGATTGAGATTTGTTTTCCCTTTTCTTTGGGGGGCGGGTGCAGGGGGGAGGAGGATCAGAATTGTGCCTTCTGACACACTGTATAAACCCCCTGAATTCACTTCATTAGGGTTGCCTGGGGCCAATGAAAGGCAGAATTTGGTCTGATATTTACATTAGGCAGGAGGATGGCCTGTGCTCTTTCATAGATCTGGTAGCAGGAGGCACTCATCCACCACTTTCCCATCCTCCCTATTCTGACCTAAATTATGATAAGATGGGATACATTTTAGTCTTCTGCAAAAGCAATCCTGTGACCTCACTAGGAGTCTTGAAATCCTATAATTGACAATATTTAGTTCAAACACAGCCAGTTTGCACCACCCCTTTCAACTTCACCTTATTACATTAAAAATTATGTAGCTTGTTTATAGGTTGTGACAAATTTTTGTCACTTTTCACACCCTTTGGATGATTTAAGTGTAAAACCGAAGGGGGTGCAGGCCTCAGCACAACATAAGTTTTTGTCGTTTAGAGTTTAAACATTTCATTTGTTTTGCTTGGTGCACTAATTACACATTCTTCTTACAAAGCAGTCATACTAAGCTATTACCTGAATTTTAACTGTAGATTTCCAGTCAGACAGCGATAGCTTTAACCCTACTTTATGGGAGGAGCAGCGACAGCAGCGGATGACTGTAGCCTTTGAATTTGAAGAAAAAAAGGAAGAGGAGGAAAATGCAGGAAAAGTTAAGGTAACTAGTTAGCTTTCACTTTTTCTTGCTTTATATATTGTGGACAAAAGATCCAATACACAAATGCCATGTTAACATGTTTTTATCTTTTAAACTTGCAGAGAGTGTTTGAGACCAAATATAATCATTAATGAAAAATGAGGGGTGTGTTTTCCCTGAAGCATGCACTAATAGTTTCCATTCACGCCCTTGTTACCTGACTATCAAATTTTGAGTTTCTTCTTTGAGTGTTTGCTCATGTCCATTCCATGCTAGTTGTGTGCATGCCATGTGCACTGTTGCTGGAGACTTTTCCCTTAGTGGTACCCATAGGGCCATCTCTAGTGCCCTCTGGAGTCATGTGACAATATAAGGGGTACTGCCAGCCGCACACCCCAGTTCCTTCTTCCCACTCATGACAGTTACTGGAATGATCCTTCTTGCTGTGGCAAGGTCTCCTTCCAGTTGTTTGGACTTTCTCAGTTTATTCTTAAGTTACTGTAGTTAGTGTATATAGTTCTTAGAGTTAGTATATATAGTTGTGTAAATAGTTCTCCCTGTCATCGAGGGACTTTTCACCCCAGGTGCTGGGCATGCCCCAGGCTTCAAGACATGTGCCCCTTTTGACAAGCCAATGCCAGTGAGTGACCCACACTATAAGTGTCTAAAGTGTCTGGGGGAATCTTACAATAAAGATAAGTGCCTGAGCTGCAGGGACTTCAGACCTCGCACTAGAAAAGACAGGGACATTCGACTGAAGGCCATTCTCCTGGAGGTGGCCCTCAGACAAGTCTCGGAACCAAGCCATTCCGAATTGGCACCAAGCACTTCGACATCCGTGCAGAGTGCTCCACCAGCACCGTGCTCTTCCTGGCGCTGTTCTCCATCTCTGGTGCTGAGGAAGAAGCATATCAGTAGAGTCTGGGCCACATTCCAGGTGCTGGGCCTGCTGATAAACGAGCAAAAGTCAACTCTGGTCCTGGTTCAGTGGATAGAGTTCATCGGGGCAGTGCTTGATTCATTCCAAGTCAGAGCCTTCCTGCTGATACAGTATGCACTTCAGCGCCCTCTAGATGTGGCTGGTATCAGTCTACTCCCTAAGCAGGCAGCACTTAGATTCAGTGCTCACAGTCCCGTTTCCGGTCCTAACTTCCATGACCTGGTGGAAAGACCAAGGATCGGTAATGAAGAGGGTACCCTTTACTGCCCCTCAACTCTCGGTCACTTTAGTCTCGGACACGTCAGACATAGGGTGGGGAGCCCACCTCTGCAACCTCAGGACCCAGGCCTCTAGTCCCAAGAAGAACTCTCCCTACATAAAAATGTCAAGGATCTCAAGGTGGTACGCTTAGCTTGCCAAGTGTTACTTCCCCACATTTCAGACCAAATGGTACAAGTCTTGACAGACAACACCGCATCCATGTTTTACATCAACAAGCAGGGAGCGGCTTGATCTTCAGCTTTGTGCTGTCTTCTGGATGTGGGACTTCTGCGTGAAACATGCCATTCACCTTGAGGCGATGCATCTCCCAGGAGCCTGAAACGTACTGGCAGATCACCTCAGCAGACTCTTTTCCTCTCACCACAAGTGGTCTCTTCACCCGGAGGTCGTCAGTGTCATCTTCCAGATGTGAGGGCCTTCCCAGGTTGACCTCTTCATCACCAAGAAGAACAGGAAATGCCATTAGTTCTGTTTGCTGCACGGGCACAGCTCAGACTCCCTCTCCGATGCCTTCCTGCCCTAGTGAGCAGATCATCTGCTGTACACCTTTCCTCCAATCACGTTGGTTCACAAAGTTCTCCTAAAAATCAAATTGGGCAAGGTGAGGGTTATCCTGATAGCACTGGTGTGGCCACACCACCATTGGTTCAGCATACTTCTGGACCTCTCAGTGGCAGCCCCACTCGCGCTCCCACTCCGTACAGACTTGACTTCAGAAGACAACGGCAGGTTGCTTCACCCAAACCTCGCCTCCCTGTTCCTGATGGAATGGATGCTGCATGGCTGAACTCCAAGGAACTGGCCTGCTCGGATCAGGTTTGACAGGTCTTGCTAAGCAATAGGAAGCTTCCACCAGGGCTACCTACTTTGCCCAGTGGAAATGTTTCTGAGCATTTAACACACAGGATTAGATGCTGTTTTGGAGCACTTAGCCATAGCCCTGAGTAGGTGACTCATGAGGCAGAATCTTCCCCCACTCTCCCACTCCCGCTACACAGTTCCCCCTTCGCTACCTTATAGCCTTTAATTAATACTTACATTTTATGTGATCCCTAATTTCCTTTATCAAATGATATCTCAAAATACAAATAGCCATGTTGTCCCTGGCCCTAGCCATAAGTGTTCAAGGAATGGAGAGTGCAAAGAGCATCCTCCCAGTTTGTGCACTCTATATAGAGAGCAGGGGCCTGAGTATGAGTTTTAAATGAGTGTAACTCCAGCACTGTCATAGGACTCGTTTTTTATTTTCATGGGTGTGAGAGCATCATCAGTTCCATCTGTTTTCAGGTGGGGACAAAAATTTCTACTTCCAACATAGTGTTAGTGAATTATTACAGACTAAATACTTCACCATTGTAAGTCTTTGACCACTACTGTAAGAGACCCAAATTGGAAAATGACATCTGAGATAGTCTTATGAGTAACAATAAAATCACAGCTTTTTAAATTCTAAAAAATGAAACTCAAAAACTTAATAAAATTATAGCTACTATTTGTATTTTACGTTTGGCGCTTCAATTTTCTTTTGACTTTTTTTTCTTTTATTTTATTATGAGTTCTCTTCCACTTGATTGTGACCAGATTAAATACACTCTAGTCCATTTATTTGGTGTTAAATAGAAAATAAATTGACTTAAAAAATCATGCGCTCATAATTAATAGGTTACATTGAAATCTTACAGTAGATTGATCAGTTTTCTGGTTCAGTACATAAATACAAAACCCAGTGAATAGTGGATTAAAATGCCAGTTTTACCCATTAGTATATTATCAGTTCAAAAAACCAAAAACTGCACTATTGACCTATACTAATAATTTAGAAATGAGCTGGAACAGAATACCATTCTTGTATTAACATAGTATGACTGCTTCATAATGTGAAGAATTTGTAGTCCTATTAGCTTTGTATAGTAAAATATTACTTCTAATTCTAAAAATACAGTGTGACATAAATATAATTTTGTTACAATTGTTAAAAGAAATACAATAGTATAGAAAATTACCAATAAAATAAGAGTTGCCATTACAATACAAAGGACCTTCTTTGTCTTTATTTATGTTTGTAATGTTTCCTAAAGAATTTTCAGAACTATATTTTAACATTATGTATGATGCAAATAACTATGATAACATGATTATACAGAAAATGTTCACAGCATTATTACTACTGTTACTTGGATGGTGTTCATGTTTCTTATGCACTTATTTAAATTAGAACAAAGCATTTGGAAATAGTTACATACTTTTATATATACAAAAACTACTATGTTAATCTTACGGTACTAGGAATTTTCAAATGTTAATAATAGAGATGATAGCAATCGAAATCTTGACTTCCAGCTCTAAGAGGTGGGGAAATCTAAATTGCATCATATGCTATTTGCCAGTATTCAGTTATGGAAAGCATTGTCATTTTTAGGTTATAGCATTCATAGACTTAGAGAAGTGTAAGACTGGAAGGGACCTCAATAGGTCAGTCCAGTCCCCTGCACTTGAGGCAGGAATAAGTAATGACTAGACTATTCCTGATAGGTGTTTGTCTAACGTGTTCTTAAAAACCTCCAATGATGGAGATTCCACAACCTCCCTAGGCAATTTGTTACAGTGCTTAGGTACCCTGACAGTTAAGAAGTTTTCCAAATCTCCAACCTAAATTTCCCTTGCTGCAATTTGAGCCCATTGTTTCTTGTCGTATCCTCAGAGGTTAACGAGAACAATTTTTCACCTTCCTCCTTGTAACAACCTTTTATGTACTTGAAAACTATTATCGTGTTCCCCCTCAATCTTCTCTTCTCCAGACTAAACAAACCCATTTTTTTCAATCTTCCCTCCTAGGTCAGGTTTTCTAGACATTTAATTATTTTCATTGCTCTCCTGTTTCCCGGGGTTTTCCGAATCCAAAGTTCTTGGTAACTTTACTCTTGGCGAGGCAGTGGCAGGAAATAGATCAGTGGGGACACAGCCACAAATCCATGTTGACTGTTACTTATTATCTTCTAGGTGTCTGAAAATTGATTGCTCTATTATTTGCTCCATTATCTTTCCGGGTACTGAAGTTCAGCTAATTGATCTGTAATTCCCTGGGTTATTCTGATTCCCCTTTTTATAGATTGGCACTATATTTGCCCTATTTCAATCCTCTGGAATGTCTCCTGTCTTCCATGAATTTTTGAAAATAATTGCTAATGGGTCAGATATCACCTCAGTCAGCTCCTTGACTTGAAGACATCTAATTTATCTAAGTAATTTTTAACCTGGTCTTTCCCTATTTTAACCTGAGATCCTGCCTCATTTTCACTGGCATTCACTATGTTAGATGTTTGATCGCGACTAACCTTTTTGGTGAAGACTGAAACAAAAAAATCATTTAGTACTATCATTTCCACATGTTCTGTTATTGTCTTTCCCCCCTCATTGAGAAATGGGCCTTGATCTTCCTCTTGCTTCTGATGTATTTATAGAATGTCATCTTGTTATTTTTTATGTCTCTAGCTCATTTAATCTCATTTTATGCCTTGGCCTTTCTAATTTTGTCCCTACATGCTTGTATTGGCTTTTATTTTATATTCATCCTTCATAATTTGACCTAGTTTCCACTTTCTGTAGGATTCTTTTTTGAGTTTTAGATCATCAAAGATATCCTGATTAACCCAGGGTGGTCTCTTGCCATACTTCCTGTCTTCCCTATGCAGTGGGATAGTTTGCTTCTGTGCCCATAATAATGTCTCTTTGAAAAACTGCCAACTCCCTCAAACTCTTTTTTCCCTTAGACTTGCTTCCCATGGGATCTTACCTACAAACTCCCTGATTATGCTAAAGTCTGCCTTCTTGAAATCCATTCTTTATTCTGCTTCATTTTCTCTCCTACTATTCATTAGAATCATGAACTCCATCATTTCATGATTACTTTCACCCATGCTGCCTTCCAGTTTCAAATTCTCAACCAGTTCCTCCCTATTTGTCAAATCAAATCAAGAACAACCTCTCCTCTAGTGCTTTTTCCATCTTTTGAAATAAAAAACTGTTTCCAGTGTAATTAAATATATTTCAGCATATCATATTTATACTTATATACATTACAAGCACAGCTTGAATATCTATTTCAGTGCAATATGAATGTGTTTCAATAGTGATGTTTCACTTGAATAAAATGCACTTTTTAAATAAGACATACTGTGCAGGACAAGTATTCTATACATTGGTTTAAATGATGCTCTTTACTGCGCAGTGCAGAAGGAGCAAGTTTAAACAAAACTGGCCACGTGTTCAGAATGCATGGAAATGGGGATCAACACCAGGGTGACATGATCTGCTTCTCCTTCCTGGGCAAACTTCTGTATGTGAACAACATTTGCTTGTGGCTTTCCAGATGTGAGAAAGGTCATATTAGAGTGGAGATAGTTGGAACAAGGGAGTAGATGCTCTGCATGATGTGCTTTTTTCCACAATCCATGCATTTTCCATTAGAAGATGCCAAACTAGAATTCATGGTGTGTGGAGTAGAATTTGCACTCAATGTTCTTCTTCGAGTGCTGTCCCTGTGGGTGCTCCACATTAAGTGTTCGTGCGCCCCTGCGCTCATAATCAGAGGATTGTGGTAGCAGTACCCAGGGCCGCCCAGAAGATTCAGGGGGCCTGGGGCAAAGCAATTTCAGGGGCCCCTTCCATAAAAAAAAGTTGCAATACTATAGTAACATGTATTTGGAAATGTAAAAAATAACCAGTGAAATACATTCAAATATTAATTTGTAATAATTTGAAAATACACGAAATACATTATTTAAAACATTAAATGCTTTAATGGTATGTATACATTCAGGGCCGGCTCTGGCTTTTTTGCCGGGGGGGGCGGCCGGAGCCCCTGGGGGAGGGCGGCGAGCCCCGGCGGCGGCTCCGGTCTCCCCCCCGGCGGCCAGAGCGCCGGGGGCAGGGCCGCGAGCCCCGGCGGGTGCTCGGCTCTCCCCGCCCCCC
>NW_020664562.1:35593990-35619629 GCF_002925995.2 Terrapene triunguis | reverse complement strand
CCCAGAGCGCCGGGGGCAGGGCGGCGAGAGGGCGGCGAGCCCCGGCTGGGGCTCGGCTCGGCTCTCCCCCCGGCGGCCAGAGCGCCGCGCCGCCCCCCTCCAGGTGCCGCCCCAAGCACCAGCTTGGGTGCTTGGTGCCTGGAGCCGGCCCTGTATACATTTGCAATTACATAATGGGCTGTCGCTGGGTGATGGTGATGGTTGGTGCCAATGGGCTGTCGCTGCCTGGGGGTGGCGCTAATGTTGCCCAGGGCTGGGTGGGGAGCTGGGCTCTGGGTCGGGAGGTGCCTGGCTCAGAGGGGCTGGGCTCGGAGCTGTGGGTCAGGGCTGTGAGGGGGATGGGGTCAGGGGGTGTCCGGCTTAAAGGGGCTAAGCTCGGAGCTAGGGGTTAGGGCTGTAGGGGAGATGGGGTCATGGGGGTGTCCGGCTCAGAGGGGCTGGGCTCGTAGCTAGGGGTCAGGGCTGTGGGGGGAAGGAGTCAGGGGGGTGTCCGGCTCAGAGGGGCTGGGCTCGGAGCTGGGGGTCAGGGCTGCGGGGGGGATGGGGTTGGGGGGTGTCCGGCTCAGAGGGGCTGGACTCGGAGCTGGGGGTCAGGGCTGGGGGGGTGCCCGGCTCAGAGGGGCTGGGCTCAGAGCTGGGGGACAGGGCTGGGGGGGTGCCAGGCTCAGAGAGGCTTACCATGCCGCTTACACCCACCTCCCAGAGCCTCAGCGAGACGTTTCCAGGAGCTCCTGCCGCTCGGCCCGTCGGAGCTCGCAGCCCTGCCCCCTTACCACGCGGCTCCGAGCCGGAGGACCTCAGGCCCAGCCCGAGCCACGCCGCTGCAGCGCTGTCCAGGGCCGCTCCTGGACGCGGCGCGCTGAGGCGCCGGGGGATGGGGGAAGGTGGAGGTGGGGGGGAGCCTCCGACATTTTCTTGGGGGCCCCTGTGGGGCCTGGGGCAAATTGCCCCACTTGCCCCCCCCCAGGCGGCCCTGGCAGTACCCGGTTGGGTTGCACATGCACGGTCCCCAACTCGCACTGCTTCAGGCAGTTAACTGGTGCTGTGCGACCAACCCCCCTCAGTTCCTTCTCTACTGCCTTTGGCTTTGAGTCGGAGCACTTAAGAGCACCTCGCTACATACTTTTTTAAGCCTATTTACTACTGTTATTTAGTTAGGATAGTTAGTTGATTCATTTTTCTTTTTCCCCATCGTCTCTTCTAAAAAATATATTATTTTTTATATTTATTATTATTAGTCTCCTCGTTAGAAGCTGGGTTTCAGTTGATCCTTTAGGCTAGTCAGCCTCTCTGGGGGCAAAAGCCTTCCCTGACAGGAATGCCCCATTCCTCAGGCTTTAATCATTGCCTCACCTGCAGGCTCTCCATACCAGTTTCGGATGGACACGCTCATTGTGTTCGCTGCCTAGGCGAAACACCACAACACAGAAGTGTCCTCATTGCCACAAGTTAACTGCCCGAACAAGAAAGGCTAGAGACTTACAACTTAAACTCCTTCTCATGGAGAAGTCTCTCAGATCGGCGTCTGAGCCCGAAGCCTGGACCCCACCTGGACAAGCCCCACCAACCACGGCTTCTGACAAGGGTCCCTCCACCACCCATGCTTCTGATCAACCCGCTAAAAAAAGTGTCCAAAAAGCGGATAATTACATCCCCAATGCAGGAATTGGCCAAGAAGTGACGTTCCGCAAACAGCATCAGCACCGGCCGCTCAAGGCGCCTAGATAGTGGGACCATCTGGCACCGTCGGTACCGTGAGAGGTAAGGACTCTAAAAGAGCCACCTCAGACACAGGCACTAAGGGGAAATCGAAACCCCATGCCTCGGCACCGATGCAGCCAAAGCCGCGATCAACATACAGCGGCACAGCACTGGTGCAGACTGTGGCTCACTCTTTGACTCCCAATGCATGCTTGGTGCACACACTGGCACAGCCTATGGTCATGACATATACACCATGGCTCCCAACACTGACGATCATGCAGCTTCTGGTGCAGATCATGCAGACATCGCAGCAGTTCCTATGGCACAAAGATCTCTTAGTCAGATCTACATCTGACTCTCCCATCCTTGGCACAGACGCGACCCTGGCATGTTCGCACCGCATCTCCTTGCGACTCCCTCACGCTCCACTCCAGCCTTTTCAAGCAATGATGAGGAGGGCGAGGAAGGACAAATAGATTCTCCTCCACATGCTCCTGCCCACCATGAGCCGCCCAAATCAGGACTCCCTCAGAGGACATATTACATTGATCCCAGACATCGGAACCAGTGGGCAACATACCCCGCACAACAGGGTCTGCCCACCACATCTAGACTAAGTACACAGCAATTGCCGGCACCTTCGGTACCTGAACCTTCAGAACCGACAGGGGAAGTAGAGGAAGAGGGGGAAGTACACTCAGACCAGGAAGGGGCACTACCTACACACCTGTCGTCATCTTCCCCAGATGACACCATCGTGCCTCCTCCCCCTAATATGGGGGATGATTTCAAGCAATTCCAGGACCTATTTAAAAGGGTGGCTAGCTCTCTGGACATCTCTCTGGAAGAGGTCCAGGTGACACAGCACAAACTAATGGACATTTTGAATACTTCCTTCTTCCAGAATCGCTTTACCTATGAATGATAATAATAGAACCTGCCAAGACCATTTGGCAGACCCCTACAACTGCTCCTCCAACCTGCAAGAGGTCTGACAAAAAATATGTGCCAGCGAAGGGCACAGAATTCATCTTCTTCCATCCGGTGTCCAATTCACTGGTGGTCGACGCAGTCCATGAACGTGGAAGACAACCACAGCCCAAGAACACACCTTATGATAAGGACTAGAAAAGACTCGACTTTTTTGGCCACAAGGCTTATTCTTTGGCTACACTACACTTGTGAGGCCTTGCTGGCGAGGTATGATTATAATAACTACAACAAGTTTTATGAATGTATTGAATTTATTTCTGAAGATAAAAAAGAACAATTTACAGCCCTTGTGGCAGAGGGACAACTCATCTCTAGAACAGCCCTCAAAGCTGCACTGGACTCTGCGAACACAGCTGCAAGATCAGTGGTGACCACAATGGTGATGAGGAGGGCCTCATGCCTCCATCTCTCCGGGATCCCTAGGGAAGTGCAATCCATGGTCAAAAACTTCAGAATACAAACTCTTTGCCACAAAAACTGACAACTCTCCATACACTCAAAGATTCACGGGCGACACTCAGATCTCTGGGGATCTATCCATCTAGACCCAAGAAAAGACAGAGGAGTTATTATGCCCCTCGACGCTACCACCACAACTACGGCAGTATGAATCACAGGGTCACAAACAAAGGCCATTAAGGAGATCACAGGCTACTCCTCCAGCATCTGCGTTGCAGCCATCAACATCCAGGCAACTAATTAGAAGCCTTGGTCGAGGGCCTGAGAACCCCATGTCTGTCTGTCTGCTGGAGACATCTGTTCTCTCCCGACCATTCGGAGATCACCAAGTTCTGTTTTATCCAATCTGGAAAACCATCACATTCGATAGATGGGTGCTAGAAATCATACAAACTGGTTACTCCATCCCCCTTCTTTTAAAACCCCCTATCCATCCTCCCTCCCCATACCTCTTCAGGCACCCCCTCACGTCAGGAGGTAATCTATTTGTCAGGAGGTAATCCACCTCATACATCTAAAAGCTGTAGAACCCATTCCAACAAAACACAGAGGGAGGGGATTTTATTCCCACTATTTTCTCACGGGGGGAAAACAGTTGGGTGGGTGGAGACCCAGACTCGACCTACAGTGACTCAACAAGATTGTGAAGACACAACAATTCAAGATGGTCACATTGGGCACCATAATCCCAGCACTAGAGCTCTCCTGCTGACAAAATAAAACCACCCCCAATGAGGGGTGGTAGCTCCGTTGTCGGGAGAGTCTCTCCCACCGACAAAGTGCTGTCCACACCGGTGCTTTTCGTCTTTAAAACCGACTAAAACATTAAGTCGGTCCCATAAAAGATATTACCTCACCCACCTTGTCTCTTTAATGCAGGGGTAATCAATAGGCGAACCATGATCCAAAACTAGACCAGACACCAGGCTGAGCTCCCATCTCCCTCACTTGGGACTGCTTTGCCTTCCCTGCTGCTGGAGTCTCAGCACTGCTGCCTGCTTTGCAGACCATCTACAGCAGTGGCTCTCAACCTTTCCAGACTACTTTCATGAGTCTGATTTGTCTTGCATACCCCCAGGTTTCACCTCTCTTAAAAACTACTTGCTTAGAAAATTAGACATAAAAATACAAAATGTCAGAGCACACTATTACTGGCAAATTGCTTACTTTCTAATTTTTACCATATAATTATAAAAGAAATCAATTGGAATATAAATATTGTACTTACATTTCAGTGTATAGCATATAGAGCAGTATAAACAAGTCATTGTATGAAATTTTAGTTTGTACTGACTTCGCTAGTGCTTTTTATGTAGGCTGTTGTAAAATGAGGCAAATATCGAGATGAGTTGATGTACCCCCTGGAAGACGTCTGCGTACCCCCAGGGGTACATGTACCCCTGGTGGAGAATCAGTGATCTACAGGTGAGAGGCAATGTGTGGGACTCCCCAGCAGAGAAGGCAAAGCAGCCCCATGTGGGGGGGCGGGAGAAGGAGCTCAGCCAGCCGCCCTGCTGCTTCCTCTCCCCTGAGCTGCAGGGACACATGGAGAGCGGTACCCAGAGCCCACACCCTGGCTTTGTGCCTCCTGTCCCCAAGTGGTCCCCAGAGCTCCCCACCCTGGCTTCATGTCCTCCCCACTCCCATCCTTTGGGGCCAATCCCCAGAGCCCTCTCCAGCCCCTGCTCACTCAGCCAGCCTCTTTCCCTCCCCAGTCCGCTTCCTGTCACCCACTTCTGCCACATTCCGACCTCCCACCATCTCCCCAGGGCTGCTATCTGGAGTCTTCTTGGTTCTTCCTGCTACCCAGAACCTCCTTCTTGCCCCTCTGCTATTCCAGCCCCCAAAGGAGCATTGCACTGCTAGTGGATCATAGTCCAGCAACTTCACCTCCTGGCTCCGAGCTCAAAAGTACTCACATTCACACCTTGCTTTGCTGCCCAGCCCCCAGCCCATACACATTCCTCTCTCACCCCATCTCTGCTATTTGGCTCAATTGGGGGCACGGAGGAACGTTGGGGAGGGGAGCAGCAATGCCATGTGGTTCAGGCCAGTCCCAAGTGTCCCGTTTTCAGTTTAGAGAAATAAAGTCACCTTACTCTCTGGGCAGGGAGGGTGGGGAGCTGGCAGGTGATCGTGAAGCTTGCGGTGGGTAATCGGGGGTTAGGGGAGGGGATCTGGGTGCAGTCTGGACCTTGATTATACCTTGACCAAGAAATTTGGACCTTTACAAAATATAATTGACTCTAATGTAACCATGCTCTAATGTAACCTCAGTCATTTTTCCAGTAGGAAGGAGGACTAAGGAGAATCACAGAATGCTTTTTGTGAATACAAGTCTGTCACTTAACATGTAGGGGCAGATTTTTTGGGGGAGGGTGCTAGTACCTTGTGCAACTCTAGTGATTTCAGCCGAGTTTCATAACTCAGCACAGAATTTGGTTTGTTATTTGGATATTTAATTAAATAATTGGTATTGGTAACCAATTATTATTGGAGTTGTGCATAACTTTCACTTTGTATCTTTCATACTTGAAATTGACTGTAAATCAGTTATCACCTGCTGAAATATATTTGATATTTGACATTTAAAAAGAAATTCTTCCATTCAGGAATTTAGCACTTTTGGAAGTTTTTTTCCCGCAGTGACATGCTACTTCTGGGGTAGCATTAAATGTAACATAAAAGAATACTAATAGAAAGGGAGTCTAGAATTCATTGTTAATTATTATTCTTAATATCATTTTAATATCAATTATGAAAATACATGCATCCCAATAGATTTTTATCTAGCACAGCTGCCAGTATATTTTTTTACTACTAAATGTTAATACAGGGATAAACTGAATCCTATTGAAGACCATTGTATTGTATGACTTGCCTCTCTTTATGTAGCTCATTTAGATACAGTGTATTTTTCAATACTCCTTGATCATGCATAGACTATATGGCTTGATTCCCAGTCACCCATAAAGTTATATTGTATTCTTGCATTTAAATCATGGCCCAGATTTTGTGGCAAATCAAATGCATAATTTGGCCACATATAAATATTATTTCTTTCAACTGTAAATCAACCAAAGCTTTACCAAGGTTATATTTTACACATCATTTCCAATTTCTTTTTCCTGTGGGAGTACCATATTAACTTGTAATATAGTAATCATACATTTACATTTTGTATTAAAGAGCATGTCAAAACATACCATCTTTAATATATACTTTATTATAGTAAAGAACTGAATGTTAGTTCCCATAGCTTTTAGTTTTCAATCAGTCATGTTTTTGAATTTCTAGGACATGCATATCAACAGATGTCTGCTGCATTTGGGGACCTCAGATATATTTTCTACTTAGAAAATTTTCTACTGATCGAAATTAAGATTCTATTATGTATATCTTTAAGGACTTAGTTATGCCACCCTGAGTCACACAAGTAGTACAGGAAATCAACAGGGCTATACAGGACTATCAGGAGTAAGGTACTATTCAGTGTGACTCACTGTTAAGTCAATAAGGATTTATTCTCCTGTTTTTGTTTATGCATAAGAATAGATCTCATTGACCTCAGTGCAAGCTACATGTACATATCAAGGGACAAATAGTTCCACAATGGGTTATATTCTGCTCTCAGTTATTCTGATGTAAATCTAAAATAACTCCACTGAATATAGGAAAATTATTCTGGATTTTCACAGAAGTCGTTAAGAACAGGATGTGATCTGATCTGATAGTGGTCTTGATCTGAGAGTAGAATCTGAACCTCAGTATTCTTACGTGGTAAAAAACTGAACATAAAGGGAAAGATTCTGATCTGTGATTGACATCAGAGGAGTTATACCTCAGATTGACATTAGTATAACTGAAATAGATCCCAGCCCACGGACTTTGAAAATGACTCATGATTAGATCTGGGTGAACTTTTTTAAACAAAGCTTTGTGAATTAATGTTGAATTTGCTAAATTGTTTCAGCAAAAAATAAATGAGTTTAATTTTGACATTTTTAAAATGAATCATTTTGATTTTTTGATTGAAACTGCTGTTTGAATTTTGCTTCAGTTTAATTTTTTTAAAAGGTAAAAATAATGATGTCAAATGAAACAAAACTTTCAGCCACTGAACTGAAAAATCAGTTATTCACACAGCTCTACTCATAATGACAAATGTATGTAGCACATTTCTCAAATATTTTAATTCACTGCTTGTACATTATACACTTATCCATAGTACTGTAACCACAGATTTAACTTGCATGTTATTTTTATTTCATATTTGTGCTTTAATTTTTTTTATAAATGTTTAGGTTGAAATAAATCTGAAACGTTATCCAACTCCATACCCAGAAGATTTAAAGAACATGGTAAAATCTGTTCAAAATCTGGTGGGCAAAACAAGCCATGGAGTGAGGCCTGAGAACTCAATGCCAGCTGCCAACAGTGAGCAAACTATGAAAGAAAAGTATGAGCACAAGTGGCCTATGGCAACAAAGGAGATTTCAGTGGAGGTAATATTACAAGATTATTGTTACTTTCAAGAGCTCAACAAGGGTTTTAACCTGGCTCCATTACGTGACATTGTTTTATATCTGATCTTAAAATCATAGGCAATTGTTTCTGGTTTTAACTTTTTTTATTAGAATCAGATTAATTTTTCCTAGTTTTTCTCTAAAATTGAGACTCATTTTCTCAGTTTTCAATCTGAGTTGATATAAGGATCTATTCTGCTGTTCATGTGTGTCTGTAACTCTCCTAAATGTTAATGGCAGTGAAATATACATAGCAGTAGCAGAATAGACCATATAATAATTTACATCTCAGTCATATACTCATAAATGTCTTCTTGATTCAGATATGTAATGACAAATCTAATGATTTAGGGCAAGATTCTGTCTTTTACTCACATTGAGTCTGATCCTAAGGTTACTGAAGTCAACAAAAGTCTTTCCATTGACTTCAATGAACTTTACGTCAGGCCCATTGAATAGTATTTACTGAAGAAGTCTCATAGATGTCAATTGGACTACTTATGAAGTAAGGTACTATTCATTGTGAGTGTGAGTTGCGGAACCTGCTCCTTAAAAAATAGATACTTACCAAGAGAAGGTAAGTCCTTATATTGTCCTTATATGGTAAAAGGCTGCAATTCTAGCGTGAACATTGTTGAAAGTTATTTCCAAAATTTAGTACTAGCTATATGGAGCCAAATTCAGAGCTGGTGTAAGTAGGATCAGTTCCTTTGATCTCAGTGGACATTTACTCACTTATACAAAGTCTGAATTTTTTAAACCAATTAATTACAATTTAAAAACACAAATTACAGCTGTGATGATGCTTGCAGTACTTACTGATCATTTTATAACATACCTGGAGAGATCCATGGAAAGCACCTGACACTTTTGGAAGCCCCTATAAAACCCAAATTTTAAAAAGAAAATAAATTAGAAAACAAAGTCACTCAATCTTTATCAAATTTTCTTTTCACCTCTTTGTAATTTAACTGTTACAATTGATGCATTATCCTTGAAAGGTACCACCCTGTGGCCAGCTGTTGCTGTGTAATTACGTTAATTTGTCTTCACTCATTGTGCATGTACCACTGCAGATTGGGTTGTTTTCACACATCCAATAGTCCTAGTAATCATTGCTCCACTCATTGCACTGCTATGTGTGTTTCATTTACAGTGAAAATATTTCCATTTCTTTTGGGCTTGTTCGTATTAAAGCACACTTTAGCACAATTATTTTCCCTTGGGACTGCTTCCACAAATGTTCACAAAATCTAAGTACTGCTTCAGTTGGGTACTTTGATCAGAGTATTCAAAATCAAATAATTTGCTGTTTTCTTTAAAGTCCTTGAATCCAAATGTTATTACTTTTAACTCTCTGAAATACATTCTAATCATTTAACTTTCACCAAATGTTGTTACAATCCTGTTCCTTCAGTCAGGGTATTTGTGCCATTTTGTTCTCATCAACTAGATAAATTTGTATTGTATCATCTAGCTTTGAACAGCAAGGAGCCTGGAGCCCAGGTGGCACCTGGTCCAGAAGCCGGGAGCCCAGGTAGCAGCTGGGCTCCCAGTGGGAAGCAGAGAGCCCAGGTGGCAGCCTGGCAAGGGGCAAGGACCGGGGAGCCTGGGCAGTAGCCCGGTGGGGACTGGGGAGCTGGGTGGCAGCCTGGCTGGGAGTGGGGGGGCAGCAGAGCTCTCAGCGGGGAGCTGGGAGCCTGGGTGGCAGCCCAGCCTGAAGTGGGCATCCTGGGCGGCAGCCCAGTGGGGAGCCAGGAGCCGGGTGACAGCCGGGCTCTAACTGGAGCTCCCCACTCACCCCAGGGTGACAGCCCGAGCTCTGAGCAAGGTGCGGGGTTCATAGCAGGGAGCCTAACAGTCTTTCTTTTCAATTTCACGGTTCCAGCTGGGAGCTGTGAAATTGACAAGCATGACAGCCAACAGCCGATGTAAGTAACATTGTCTACATGGACACTGCGTTGCCCTAACTACACCGAGCTAATCCCTATGCCTCTAGTGAAAGTGGAGTTATTATGTCGATGTAGTAGGGCATTTACAAGGGAGCAAGGCTGTAGTGTAGACACTGACACAATTAGGTCAACTTAAGCTGCCTTACATTGACCTAACTCTATAGTGTAGACCAAGCAATAGAAAATCAAGCATTCCAAAAGAGCCACCTGTCTGATTCAGACAACATTCATAACTTGACTTTGGAAATCCCAAACAGGAAGAAGAAAGAAGAACATACAGAAAGTTCAGAGGTACAATAAGAAACTTAACATGCACTGTGCTTCAAAAATTACAGTATATCACAGCTTGAGAATGCTACACATGTACTTTTTCAAAAAGGACATTGGATGATAAGTTTGTATATTGGGGTGGAAACTGACTGATGCATTGGCAAAATGTTATTAAATGATGGCCAGCTTTAAGTTGTGTGTGTATTTATTATGTTGTATAGGAAATACAAAATAGTATAAAGGAACTGTAACTGGTATATCAAAATAATTTAAGGTCTTGAATATATTACAATAAACATGGAGTATGTGTAAGAAACAAATATATATATTTGTTTTGCCAACATTGAGGGACTGACTAAACTGGCTGATAAGGAATCTAAGGAATTTTGAGAGGCATAACTATATGTAAGGCAAAAATATTAAAATATCACTACAGAAGTATAATAGTACTCTCAAGGGACTGTATATGTGGCAATCCTCTCACTTATTTTTGCTTTCACTCATGTTACTAAAAGCAATTAATAAAGTATAAATCTTATAAAACTATGAAAATAAGAGCAATAGTAACATGGTTTCATTTTTAATTAATGAAATTGTGTTTTCGAATATTGCATCTCTTTCCTTTCTTTCATCTTCTCCACAAAGTCATTTACCTCACTATTGATGGAATAACTTTGCCAACGAAGTGCTGGAGACACAGAGTCTCATAGTGCCTCAACCCCCCTCCACCTTCTGTAGCAGAAGTGCTCAGCTACAAGTATACCTCCAGCAAGGCTCAAACCACCTCTCTTCCCCCAACATTCCCTCCATCACTCCTACTTATAAATGCCAATTTTTCCTCCCTCTCCATTCTAACACCACTCATTCTCTCCCTCTCTCTCTACTACCAACTCTTCTCCACCAAATGTCCATTCTTCTCCCCATGACAGATACCGTCATCCCCTCTTCCCCAAACCTGTGTCCACCCTTACCAGAAGGTCTTTTCTGAATCTATCGTCCCCCTAACTCATCTACCGTCCATGTCTCTCACCAAGGCTGTGTCCCACACCAGCCTTCCTGCTCCTTGAAGCAAGGTACCCCCCCACAAGACAATCACCCAGAGCCTGTGTTCCATCAGAATGCCCCTGATGGGCTGTGTTCCATCAACTGCCTTTCCCAGGGTCTCCCCGAGCTTGGATCCCCATGTAACTCCTCTAGATAGTGTGTTTTCCACTATCTCCCTTCCCACCTTGTGTCCTTCACAAGGTCTCCATGGGCAGTCTCCTCCTCATACCTGAACCATGACCATGTCATGGTGGGAAGGGAAGAGGAGAAATACAGAGAACGATCCCTCTTCATATCTCCATTCCTTTCACTTAGCTGCCCTGTTCTGTGATTCCCTAATTTTAATTACCCCTCCGTGGTTCAAGCCACTATCTCACTTCTCTTCTTCCTCTTTCTTGGTTTTTGGTGTTTTCAGAGCATATCTGATAGCTGGTTAGTACAGAAAATCAGTCAGATTGGAGATGTCAGACAGTGCAGCATTTGGGCTCAGTTACATGTATGGAATCATAAAGCTTCTCAAGGAGGGAAGCAGCAACTGTCTGGTTGGAAATGAAAAACAAAGGGATAAATTGGGCTAAAACAGTTCTGAGTGAAGTGAGAGATCATCAAGCAGTAGCAGCTGCTGGGTGAGTGATAATGAACAAATGAATGAGTCTAGAGCATTTCTGACTGGAGGTTGGGTTGTTGACTTAACAAGACAGTTTTATGGTTGAGCTGTGGACAAAGAATCTGATGCTGGAAATGACAGCTGTAAAAGAGGAGCCACACCCATCTGGGAACAACTGAGAAGGCCCCCCAACCATATATTATTTTACTTTTTAAATTAAATGGGTTCAAGCTTACACAATCTAAGGACTCAATTTGAATTTATTTCACTACTAGGAAGGCAAAAGGGCAGAGTCTAGGAAATCCATTGAGTTAATTCCCCTTACTCTTCCTTATCAGTCCCTAAAATCAAAATATTGTTGCCCCTTTTGACCCGAGCAGCAAGTCAAAGTTTGGGGTCCCGTTGGTGTACCAGTTGGGAGTAGAAATTGGTGGTAGTCAGGTATTTCTTTATGCTGTTTTGTTTATTTACAAAGAATGTACGAAGTCGTCTGTCTCTGACTACAGAAGGAATGAAATAGCACGAAACAGCTTCGTTTGCTTATAGCACCAGGACCATTCTTTCCAGCCTGCACTCCTGACCCAAAAACCTCTCCCCAGGCTTCTTCCAGGGACAGCTATCATACTTTCAATAGCTCCCTTCTGTGTGTGCGGGCATGTGGGTCCTCTCTCTCTCTCTCATTCCTTCTCAGTTTCTTTGTGTCCTGTCTTCCCATACACACACCTGTCCAAAACAATACTCAGCAAAAGCTCCTGGGTGGGTTCATGCACCCCTTTGTCTTATGCTTACAGTTATGTTAACTGAAGGGTGAATTCACACCTATGAACCACAATCCCATAACAAGGTTTCATCAAACTCATACAATATCAGAAACAACACTTAAGGGGGCACCATGGATGACTAGATAGGTGGACTAGGGGACCTGGGTTCTATTCCTGGCTCTGCCATTGATTCACTGTGTGACCTGGGGCAAGTCACTTGATCGCTCTGTGCCTCAGTTTCCTTATCTGTGTGTTGGGATAATAGCGCTTACCTATCTTGGTAAAATTCTTTGAGATTATGGATGAAAAATAAATATGTAAATGCTAGGTATTATAAAACAAGGGTTTTATAAGTAGATCAGAGATGAGTCAGAATCTTTGGGGTTCTATCAGACCATTCAAAGTTCTCCCTGCATTTCCAACCCTAAATTTTCTTTACATTTACAATTTTCTTTGTTTAAATTCTGTGAACCTAGTGAATTTTGATTTTCAAAATGTTTTTCAGTTTAATCCTAATATGAATTATTCTATTAAAGAGAGCTGTAAACTATGATTTCTAAAATAATCTTTCAAGTCATAATTAACCAAAAGTGTCAGAACACATATTTCAACCAATAAAAGCACATGTTTTGTTTAAAAACAGAAACAAATGACTTACTGGTCTAATTCTTTGCAGCAGGGATCGTAGTAGCGCACATCTTGTTTGCTCCTTGCATTATGTAGAAAACCTTTTGAAGTTCAGCCAGATTAGCATTTGCTCTCAAAACACAGGGTTGACATTATTATTAGCCTAAGTTCATAGAAAATGCTTTTGGAGCCAAGATAGCTTTTTGGTTCAGTGCAGATGTAGGGACAGTTGAATTTGTAAAGATCTGTCCCATTGTAATCGGAACAAATGAATGAGTTTTTTCTAAATTTTCATTCATTTCTACTTAAATTTTACATTTTTGTAACCTTTACTCCATCAAGAATGTGTGTGTCGTCTTGACACATCTCATAAGTTCTATCTAGTTCATCTGCATGTTCAGAATAAACTCACTATCATCATAATATTATTGCTTTGTTATAATATTTTATGAATAAGTAGAATTGTAGAGTGACAAATTCAGCATGATTAGAATGATATTGTCTGTGCCTGGGTTTATGTAGTTCCATGTTCATGACAAATGTGGTTGTTTCTTCATTGCCTTTTGCAAGTCCACCTTACTATAATTTTATTTTATACTTTGGTATTATTCTCTCTCTCTTAGGATTCCTTTGGACACCCTGCTAATGACATGAGGATAGGAGAACTTCGCCCTTCAATGGCTGAGGCTCCCTTGTACCAACCCAAACTTGTTCTTCTGGGTAAAGAAAAGAAAGGTATTACAGTATCTTGACTCCCAAAGGTGTTCAGCGAAGGCATGTTTAATGCATGCAGCTAGATAGATGAGCTAGAAGTAATACATTGTGCTGGGATGTATTGGATACGACACTCTGATTTGCAGATATCTTACAAACATGTTTTTAAATATATGCATAATATCAGTTTGAACATTTATTTTTCCAGAACGTTTAGTTTCCGAATGCTCCAACCCCACATAATGCTTGTTCTATTTTATTTCAGAATCAACAGACGAATCTGAAGCAGATAAAATCCACTGTCTCAATAACAGTGTTTCCTCAGGCACTTACTCAGACTACTCACCTTCCCAAGCTTCCTCAGGGTCCTCTAATGCTCGTGTTAAAATGGGGTCCTTGCAAACAACTGCCAAAGAAGCAGTGAATAATTCTTTGTGGGGTAACAGGTGTGTATATGTTTACTGGGTCTGATTCTCTGTTGCCTCTCACCTTGTGTAATCATATACAGCTGGGCAAAGTGAGGTCATACTGCGTATTTAAGGCTGTCAAACAAGAAGAGTAGCATTTTACACTCATTTTTCCCTGGCGGCGATAACAATACAAGGTGAAGAAAGTGGGGATTCAGGTTCTCTGATATATTTTCTAAAGTGAAATAACCACATACTGAAAGTGCATAGTAAATTGCTATGCTATAAGGTTTGCAGACAATAAGCCTAGATCCTGAGCTGCAGCTGAGGAGTCTTGGCACACTTTAGGATTGACAGAATGCTTGTAACCTTTATACTCCCCCAGCCCTCAGTTTGTCCTGAGAAGACCCCTGCACAAATAAGAAGCCTGAAAGCTGCTTTAATTTTCACTGGCTATCAACAGCCTCAAGGGGACTATTCTAGCAGCTGGGAATTGCCAGGGCATGGGGATACCGAGTCACTTCTTCTCTACCCCCAGCCATGCCCCTACACTGGCAACACAGAATAGAAACTGCTACAGCAGTTCTTTGCCACCAAAATGTGCCCTACACATGGGGAATCCTCCATATCATTAAGCTTGCTTTATGGGGATGCCATTGCATTGCTGCAGAAGCACAAAGCTGTCCAACTGGACAAGAGGATCAGGGCCATTGTGCACCAAATTTTCAGAAGCTTCGTTTTTCAGCCTGGAATTGTGTTAATTCCTGGATTTATGTCAGCAGAGGCTTTTATAGCTGAATTATTTTGTGCAGAGTTACCCACTTTGCTGAAAAATAAGTTATATTACATACAAAAAATATTAAAACAATTATTTAGGTTGAAAAGCTAAGCCCTCAAAAGTTAGAAAATGCCAGATTTCATGACAAAGCACTGGCATAATTTATATATATTGTAATATAATCCAAAGGGCTAGATATACATGAGAAAACATTAGGATGTTTTGTAAGAATTTCTTTCTGCTGATTGCTCACTTATTGTAATAGAGGCCCAGATAGTTTTCATTGCATTTTCTTTTTACTTTTTGCAGGCTTGCGCAGTCTTTTCCACAGCCTCTTGAGACAAAGCCATTACTCAGTCAACTAGAGTCTGCTCCAGTGGGAAATCTGCAGCAGCGCAATGACAGGCATCCAATGAGTGACACTTTTGCTGACAGCTGGAATGATACCCCACACTATGATAACACAGGGTTTGTTGCAGAGGAGAGCACAGTGGAGAATCCTAGCACTAACCCTCTCTTATGCTCTAAATCTAGAAGCACATCTGCTCATGGACGCAGGCCTTTAATTAGACAAGACAGGATAGTTGGCATTCCCCTGGAACTTGAACAGCCTACACTCAGAAACACACCTGAATCAGAAGTGCCTCCTCCCAATCCTTGGCAGAATTGGACCAGAACTCCAAGTCCTTTTGAAGATAGGACAGCTTTTCCTTCTAAATTGGAGAGCACCCCCACCACCAGCCCTTTGCCTGAAAGGAAAGATCATATCAAAGAATCTCCTGAAGCAGCTAGCACTTTTTCTCCAGGAGTAGCATGGGAGTATCATGATTCAAATGCTAACAGAAGTCTTAGTAATGTCTTTTCACATATTCATTGCCGTCCAGAGTCTTCTAAAAGTGTTATTGCAATGAGCAAGAGTACAGAGAGGCTTTCCCCAATGATGAGAGATTTAAAAACTAGTAAATTTAAGAAGTCGCAAAGTATTGATGAGATAGACATTGGTACATATAAAGTTTATAATATTCCATTAGAAAACTATGCATCCCGTAATGACAATGCAGGAACCCATGAAAGACTAGATAAAATGATAGGACAGGAGCATGGTATGTCTAGTATGTCTCGTAGCCAATCTGTACCAATGCTAGATGATGAGTTGCTGAGTTATGGAAGTGTTAAGGTACAGCAGCAGCAAAAGCCTTCTGTTACCAAAAAAGTCTATCAGTTTGACCAAAGCTTCAACCCTCAAGGAGCAGTGGAAGTTAAAGCAGAAAAGAGGATACCACCACCTTTTCAACACAATCCAGAATATGTTCCCCAGCAGAGTAAAAACATTGCCAAGGATTTGGTTAGTCCAAGAGCCTATAGAGGCTATCCCCCCATGGAGCACATGTTTTCATTCTCTCAGCCTTCAGTTAATGAGGAGGCTGTTAATGCTCAGTTCTCAACCCAGGGATCAAGGTCAGGATTTTTGAGAAGAGCTGATTCATTGGCAAGCTCCACTGAAATGTCAATGTATAGAAGAGTAAGCGAACCTCATGAACTGCCTCAGAGTGATAGGTATAGCAGACCTCAGTATAGAGCAGCTATGGAACGCCAAAGCAGTATCTCAGTGTCTGAAACCCAGTTCCTCAAAAGAAATGGCAGGTATGAAGATGAACACCCTTCATATCAAGAAGTGAAAGCCCAGTCTGGAAGTTTTCCGGTTAAAAACCTTACACAAAGGAGGCCATTGTCTGCAAGAAGCTACAGTACAGAGAGTTATGGTACATCTCAGACTAGGCCAGTTTCAGCTCGGCCTACAATGGCAGCTCTATTGGAAAAGATACCATCGGACTATAACTTGGGTAACTATGGTGACAAGCCTTCAGATAACAGTGATGTAAAGACAAGGCCTACCCCTGTGAAGGGAAATGAGAGCTGTGGTAAAATGCCTGCAGACTGGAGACAACAGCTACTTAGACATATAGAAGCTAGAAGGTTAGACAGGGTATGTTTGGCATTTCTCTGGAATTAATGCTCTAGTTTTATATTTTAATATTTCTAAGTATGTGCATGTATAGTGGTGAATATACAAATGTCTGATTCTGAGATTCCCTGTATTTGTGTTAGGGGAACTCATCTGTGAAGGATTTTGTTGACATAAGATATATAATCAATTAGTATTGGAGGTTCTTGAGTAAATGATTTATGGAGGCTTATGTATAAAAGTGTTTGGTACCAAAAAACCTGCTTTATTTAGTTACTATTTTGGGACTGCCTGAAACACTATAACCATAATTTCTATCAAAGAGCAGTATCAGCAATAGTAGAAGATTCTGAAATAAAACTAGAAAGGACTGAATCTTAGTGGAAAAATCTCAACTCTCCTGTTTTTTAATTTCCCAAAATAATATCACTAAACTTTTACCCATACAATAAGTAGGAAGAATTTTAAAAACAAATTCAGAGAATAGAAATAAGATTGAGAGTAGATGATCTGGATGGAATTACTGTCAAAGTAAACCTGTAGAAAATAAATCCATTCTGAATCCATTAGTGCAGTTAGCCAAAACAAGGTGTCTGGGATACCCAAGAAGGGTTTCAGTGGCCAATGGTTTCAAATCCTAGCTTAGTTTGTTGCTATTGTAAATTTAAATCCCACTGGTGTAAATTAATTGAATTATGTTACTAACCAAGATCAGAATCGTGCCCCATAATTTCAAAAATAATTTTAAAATTGTGTAGGGTATTTTATGCAACATATCTCCCTATTAGGTAAAACAGTTCATAGCAGCAAAAGCAAAAAATTGTAAGGAAACTATTACAAAAACTTTTCCCTACTGTTTTGAGTGAATGTATTTTAAAACTGTATTTGCTTGACTTTTTTGTGTTCTCAGACTATTGGACAGAGTCTTCTTCAGTCCCTCTGTGATTTTGAATGCCCTTTCCCCAGTAGTTTGTGGCCAATAGTCATTTCCAACTCACTTCCTACTGAAGGATGCTAAACTGGGAGGGCCAGATGCATACCTTGATGGAACTCTGGGGAGTGAATGTAAACAACAATGTTACAGCTCCTCTATAACCTTCATGGAAAAATGTGAAAATTAATAATGGCTAGTGGGTGAGAATGCACTGCTGAAGAGTGACCAAACAAACAAAGAGTCTTAAAATGGCCTTTTTCTTCCCTCATAGCCCCTTCATCAGCCTCCTCCTTTTTCCACCAGAAAAACTATTATACTATGTAGACTACTAATCTGGTTTAAAATTTAATTTTTACTTTAAAATATGGAGTTCCCAATTCAGCTTTGTCAGAGCTATTTCATGGTGTATCTTAGGAAAAAAATGAAGAAACTTTTCAAAACTCATTTAGATGGCAGTATAGGTACCAAGATTTTCAATTTTTGGTCTTAACTCCACTTAAAAAGTAGAGTAAGGATCTGACTCTGGCTGTACCTTTAGGAAGTGCACAGCACAGTTTGGGGAGGAGGGACCAAATATGGCTTTATGCCACCCACCTTTGCATCTGTGACACTTTGGTTTCAACCCAGATCAGTAAGAGGTGTGTCACCACTTGCCTTGCAACTCTGGGTGCCTTAAATGCTATGACTCACAGCCCTGACACCAACAGCCTGAACACAAGCATGCATGTCAGACCCTAACTTCCACTGCTTAGTTACTGTTTGCCAAGTGACCCAAGACCCTCCCAGTCCTGAATTTCCCCCAAACCATCTGCTCTGTAGTGTCCAGTCCTTCTGACTGTAGCACTCATAGAATCTTATTAAGTTCATTGCTCCTTTAAAGAGACTATACTCTGCAGCTCATTAATCTAACTGGGGTTTGACAAACACTGTTATTTCAATCACAGCACTGGTCGGTTTAGATAAAAGGTAAAAACAAGCTTATTCAATTAAAAAGAGAGAGGTTTAAGTGAGGATAAGGGGTAAAAATAGAAAGGGTTACCAAAAAACAAAAGTCAAAATATGCTTTATAATGGCTAAGATCTAACTTAAGCTACAGTCTTCAGTGAGGAAACTACCTTGTATAATCTTCCTTTTCCAGCAGTCAGTGACTAGCTCTTAGGATCCCCACAGAGTCCAAGACGCTGGTTTTCCTTGTCTCCTCAGGTGAAGAATAACTTAGGGGTTTTCTGCTCCTCTCTTTATAGTCCAGTAAACCTTTGAAAAGTATATCTCAAGGTTCATTGACCCTTCTTTGAAGGGCAGGAAGGCTTCCTGGGGGTTCAGTCTCCATCCCCCGCTGAAATTGTGATTGCTTTTTCCCCACTTGCACTCCTTGTGGCTTTGTTTGCCTGGCATGCAAATATGCTTTTGTCTTTGGTCACACCTTACTCAATTTAGATGAAATACACATGCAAGCAGACGCAACCTCATTCCTTTGTCTGGGGGTTGGGAAGACTGTTTTATCAACTCCTTCTGATATGCCTGGTTTAAACACGTTTTAGTCATAACTCGAGAAAATCTGTGTAATCCCTTGTGGGTTGACAGTACATACATCATGCAAGAATATTAATGATCAGTGAGTTATTCGTTTTCCAGAGATATATTACATACCACCTTTTAAATCTATATCATGACGAGTGTTGGCTGTAGTGATTATGTCAGGCCTCATAGGAGTTGCTGACACAGAGTAGTGAACACCCAAAGGGCCTCTGTGTCACAGCATACTTCAGATTCTTGGCTGCTCTAGTGTCGAAAATGGTCCCCAGCGAGGATGACTATATTTCCCAAAGGGAAAATGGGAAAATCGCCCACGTCTCTCATCCAATCCCCCAGGCAGAGCTGGTCTGAGCTGCTTTCCTGAGTTCCCTCCTGCATGCAGGGCTGTCCCAAGCCACCTGGCACCACTGCTCGCCTGAACCCCACTGTGTGGGTCTGGCGTTTGCCGCTCACTCCCCCAAGGGTTGCCAACCCTCCAGGATTGTCCTGGAGTCTTCAGGAATTAGACTAATCTTTAATTAAACATTATGTCATGTGATGAAACCTCCACGAATACATCCAACCACAATTGGCAAGCCTACTCCTGCCTCCCCGAACATTCTTCCATGCCCCATTGGGTAGGGTGCCCCACTTTTGGGGCAAAACTGGGCATTTGTCCCAAAAATCAGGACACCCCGGGTAGGGCTTAAAAAGGGGACTGTCCTGGCCAAAATGGGATGTATGGTTACCCTATCCCCAGCATAAATTGTATAGTTAACATATTATACCCTATCTTGAATGATCTATGTGCTGCAACATAGGCCATAATCTCCATAGTGCCATGCATTATGGACTTTACCCCTGGCATCCCCATTTGCTGGAGATTGCAGGGAGGACAGCATAAGGCCATGCAGGGAATTCTTCTGTGGCCCCATAAGGTGCTTATTAAGCCCTACTGTGCTGCCACAGCCCAGAGACAGAAAATCTGTTCCTAAAGTTTCATAGCACCAAAGCTACCTCTGAAGCACAGCTGAGTGCCACATTGGCTAAGGAGAAACATGGAACGTTTCCCACTGATGTCTCACCGCTTGAACCCCTGATGGTCACATTTTAAAGGATACTTGTGCATCCTTTGTCAGACAGACCTGCAAGAAAAACAGGCACCCTGGCTGCTGTGAATTTTTACTTTCAAATGAAAGGTAAATTATCTACTTTCCATAGAGGCTCAACTACCTCCAAATCTTGGCAACTAGACTTAGACTTTATCTTTGATGTCTAACGGCCAACACTCTTCAAATGGCCACATTTGTGGGAAATAACTTGTTTTCCCTCCATCCAGATTAGGATTCAGTACTCCCAGTTTAGTTTTGTAAGTAAAGCTTCAATTTTAAAGCAGGGTCAATATTTGAAAAACACCAAAGCCAGGCTGGAAGAGGAAAGAAGGAGTTGCTGGGGGATGGTGACTACAGGCTAAAGCAGTATTGCCTTTAAAAATAAAATTAAACTAGGTAATTAAAAAAATTATACTGTTTTTCCTCTTCCTTTTTTTAAAACCAATCTAACTTACATAAAGGATGGCTGGATAGTAGATTTGTTTTTTATATAAATGAGATGATTTTTAATAAGGGTTCAAATTCTGCTCTCATTTACAGATGTGCAATAGGGGTATAATTTAATGCAGAATATGGTCTGTGGTTGGTAATGTATCATTCATGACTTATTGGGGTTTCAAACATGACATCACTTTTTTTTTTTTTTTTTTTTTTTTTAAAGGTCAAACCAATGAAAACTACTAACTAGAGCTGGTCAGAAAATTGATTTTCCATCCCTCAAAAAATTTTAGATTGTGAAAAAAATTCATTCTGAATTGGGACATAAAGCCGAAATATTTTGCAGAACAAAACTCGGGGGAAAAATTGTTTAGGGTCACTCAAAATGTTTTGTTTTGATATATATGAAGTTTTCAATTTTGATCCCCCTTTTATTTTTATAAAAATAAAGTAAATTTTAAATGAAAAGATGTTTTGAAATGAAAAATCAAAACTTTGTTCTGAAAATTTTGAAATTGGATGTTTTGACATTTTCAAAATGATTTCCAATTTTTAAATGAAATTTCACTGAAATCCATACAATTTCACAAAAAAATCAGTTTAATCAAAATGGTATTTTCTAAATGAAAACTCTTTTAACAAAAATTTTCCAGTCAGTTCTACTTCTGACAATCACTAACAGAAGCCATATTAAAGTAAATAATTGATTGGTCGAGGTTTTGAAGACAAACTCATTATGACTTTTCTTCTCCAGCTTTGAGATGGTAGTGGCTTTCAGAAGTTCTTCACACATGACTCCATTGCCTTTAATATGCACTCTTCATTGAAAAACTAACTCAGAAAGCTTAATTCTTTTGATTTCCAGGAGTCCTTACCAAAAAAAAGAAAGAAACCTGCTAATGGTCTTGTCAGAAGTGATATGGGTGTACTGCTGAAACCCTACCATTTCAGTAATGCTCAGAGAGCATTGAAAGGCTCTGGATACTGTTTGGCAATAGTGTACTACAAATACATCATAGCTTTTTAAAAAGAGGGAAAAAACATAAGTAAACTGTCAAAAGTGTATTCTAACCCTCATTGGTGTTTTTAGGGAGCAATATTAAACCTGTAGCTTATTTAACTTTGTAATGGTAGCATTGGATATGCACAATTATTGCTTTTCAGTGTGGAGATTATTGTTATACCCATTTAGCTGTAGAAAGATGAGCATGTTTATTTTCCATGCAAAATCTAGTACTGATGATATAATATTTCTATGCATGGTTTGACTATCCAGCAAAAAATACACTTTATAAGTATGGGCTTGTTTCATAAACCAAAGCGGCTTTGAAAAACTGCTGTGGTCTGATGTGTAAATTATATGCATTTATAAAATGTATCCAAATACATAATTTATGCTGGATCTTAACAACTCTGAAGTCAAGATACCCATTGCTATTCGTGTACTAAAGAATGATGCATGTTAAAATAACATTAAGGCTCAAACAGACAAACTTAAAAAAATTTATCTTGAAGACTGAAACTTCTTCCTTACCTCCATTGCTGTACTTGTGGTATGTAAAATTACTCCTTGTTTGGAGACCACATAATACCTAATCAAAATGTGGTATCTTAAGGACAGAGGTTTCAGGCAAAACTTTGTATTTTCTGGATTTTGTTGGTTTAGGACACGCTTTACAATTATTTTAAATATTTGTGTTTGGTGTAAGGAATACATTCATTCATATAAAGCATGCAGTGAAGATCCTGATTAATTAAATTAGGTTCATATTGATTAATGCAATTGAAAGTGATCTAATATATAGTAAATTTGCAGCATACAGTCAGAGAGTGAGACTGTGACCATAACCATACTTTGCACAAGATCAGTTTTATGAACCAATCTTTATGGAGATATAGGAAGTGTAACAAACTTCATGTTAAAGGTCTTTGCTCCAGATGAAAACATATTGTGCTAACTGATGGAATCCTCAACCCAAACATATCAGGTTGCCTGTGCAGCTGGTTTGTAGCTGCTAATAAAGGAAATGGGCAGTAGTGGATCCAGCCAGTTGATCCTGTCATGTGGAATTTTGGTCCATTTAGTCCATGCGTGCACAGACCCATTCACTGTGTGTCTGTCCCAACCAAAATCCTCTTTTCCACAAAGAGCTGCCTTGGGGATCAATTAAATAGCAAACAAGATGGTACAGAGACCTCTTGTATGAGTTTTCCTGCTATTACTTCCCTGCACTTCAGATACACAGATTTTTGGGAGTGTAGGGCATCCCTGGTCCTATATCCATAAAAGGATTTGTACCATACAATATACCACAGTTTTCAGACTATAGGTATAAAAAATATTTCATTTGCTATCAGTGTTATAGTCTTTTTATGGTATCCATTTTATGTATAACCTGTACTATATGTGCTTTTATTCAACTGAGTGCATGCATCAAAAAGCTACTTATTTCTTGGTATTGTTTGTTTGCTTTAACTAAAACCTGTGAAGTTAACCATGTTTGTGCGATACTTAATTCAATGAGCATGTGTGTTCATATCCTGTCACGTGGTTATTTCCTCTACTCAGACCGCTGCTTACAAACACCACACTGTTAACCTTGGCATGCTGCACTCTGGAGGTTTGTCAGCAATGCATGCAGGCAGAAGCATGACTTTAAACTTGCAGACTAGATCTAAATTTGAAAACCAAATTCAGCAAGAGCTACCTCTACCAAAAGTAAGTATGGGATAGCCAGTATATACCAACACCACAGAATAAATTAATACCCTTTGCTTTTTCCTGCTTTAGCTTTTCATGCTTATACTCTGTAATCAGTCCAAAAAGCAAAGATGCTAGTACCATAGTTTACCTAGTTAATAACCTTGCTTTTTGGATTAACCAGCTCACATGGTTGTCATTGCTGCTTTCTGCTCTTGTGTTGCAGACTAATGTTATCCTGATTATATGTTCTGGGAATAGAGCTGGGATTATGTTTCATGTTGTAGATGTTTAATCCTAGAAATGGTACTATAGACTTTTTTTTTAAAGAATGTATGTAGATTGCATCACAGGAGCCAGGGTTTTCCACTTTCCACTAATTTATCTGAAACAGTACTGACATGCTTTGAGCCCCTACTAGCGACAATTACAGTATTTTTAAATTTTAGTTTTAAGTTTTGGGGATATAGAAAAGCAAATTAGTGTTCTCAAACTTTTCAGTTTCTGATTTCATACCTATTATTGATATATTGATGCATGTATATATGTATCATACACACATATAAACATCTACTAATCTACATGGTTCATGAAAGAAGAAGCTATAACAAGATAAAGTAGAATATTACCCATTAAAATCTTGCCAAAATATTCATAGCATTATGTAGAAGGGACTGTAGTCTCAGCTTTAACATATGTGAGTAGTCTCCCTGAAGTAAGGATAGGTCCCTGCAAGGAATAATTTTGACATAAAATTCCAAACAGTCATATTATTTATGCATATGCATATGAAATCAATGTGACTACTCACATGCTCTGACATTAGCCCATGTGGCTTAAGAGTTTTGCTGAACTGGAGTCTAACAAGCCTGATCTAACTATTAATACATATAGTGTATTGTATTTCCCAGCCACTAAGCAAACTGGTATATTTCAACAGTACAAATACACAGGTTGTATTGCCAAGCTGCACCTAATAACTTATCCTTTCACATTTGGTTAGTTTCTTATGCCCCTCACTCTCTGATTATCCAGAGTATTACAAACCTTCATATTTGTACTTGTACATCTCCAATGTGGCACAATTAATGACAATTGACATCTTAAATACAGGTGTACTCACTTAGAAAAGGAGTTTTCCAGCATTTATCATATTTTTTTTCTTTCAAAGACTGTTGCTATATCTTTGGGTGATATATTAATTCTTGTTCCAGGTCTTTGCAAGGAATCACTTTGACATGTAATTCCAGACAGCCTTAGTATTTTATGCATGTATATTTAAGAATGAGGTATTTCATATGTCATGCACATCAAGAATTTTAGGTCATATGCTATACTTGACTTTAATGCATTCAGGTCAATGGGGAGTTATATGTATGGATCAAGGTGATATATGACCCCACGTGCATATTCATGTGACCTAAGGACTCTCCAACTAAGGACTCTCCAAGCTCTTCTTACTCTAATATTCCTTCTGTTAAGCACTCAATCACAATCTGCTACATGCCACCATAAAATCTCATCTTAAAAAATGTGGAAGAATGATATTCTCTTACTATACAATATGCAAAGCAAAGACAAAGTTAGTACTGATGTAATACTTTGAATTTCGAATACTGCTTATGTCTATTCCTTGATATCTTCTAGAACATTTTGCATTTCTGGCTGCAGGACATAAATAACTTGTGAACTAAATGTTAAACTATAAATCTTCCAATGGCTCTGTGTAGATCTTTGAAAGGTGTCTACTGGAAATTCTGGAATTGTCTGCAAGTGTGTTGTGGATTCAGACTGTTTTCATAGAAAATGTTGATTCAGTTTTTATTCAAAGAAGGGTAATACAGTAGAGTGTTTATAACTAAACATAAGTCACTTGAAATTCTCACATTCAGAATGCATATCTCACAAGGAAAAAGATTGCTTACATATATCAACCTTTTCTTTCTGAAAACTGAATGCCTGTGGGCAATCCACACCCGTGGAGCCTGCAAATTTAATGACTGTGGCAGCTTTTGCTGTGTTCTCTCTGACTTGTTGTTTAAGATTTTTTTATCATTATCCTGGTTATTAAAATAACCTTTACTTCATTTTGCAGGTGTCTCCACATCTAGACAGATTGAAACAACACCAT
>NW_020664562.1:35535421-35593590 GCF_002925995.2 Terrapene triunguis | reverse complement strand
TCTCTTGACTGCTCCCTCCAGAACCTCCCTGCCCCTTCTCCGACCCCCTGGCCCCCCCTTACTCTGCCGCTCAGACCAGCGTGTCGGGGAGAAGGAGCAGGGGGAGGAGCTCCAGACTGCCAGTGCGAACGGCTGGCTGGTGATCTGCAAATGCAGGAAGGGAGCGATCTCTGCTGCAGGGGGAAGGAGGGGCTGTCTCTGGCTGTCGGAGCCCGGGGGGAAGTCCGGACATTTAGAAATTCCCCCTGGACGCTATTTTTAGCTCTAAAATCCGGACATGTCCGGAGGAATCCGGACGAATGGTAACCCTATTTGACTCCAAAGGAGTTACTGATTTCCATTGGTGAAAGTAAGAAGGAATCATGTGCATTATGCTTTTCAAAGCTGTAATGTATCCGGACAACACCACTTGGATGGTTTGCTCGTCTTCCTTCTCCCTGGTGTTGCTCAGACTCAAAAGAGCCATAATTAAGGCCTAACTGGCCAATGGCAGCTCAAAGAGGCAAAGAAAACAATTAGGGATGTGTTTATCTTTCTTAATCTATTCTACTGCATCTACTATCACATTGAACTGTTGCGTCTTACTTTTTATCTAGATTTAGTAGGTGTAAAACTTCTATTAATGTGCAGTTCATTCAGCCGCTGTCAAATGAATAACTTTATAAGCAGTCAAATTCATTTTCCTGTCAAAAATGAAAAGATCTATCATCACAGCTTTTTCCCAATCTTATACAGAAAACAGTAAATAACCGCCTCATTTTTCTTTATTCCGCAGCTTTAAAAATAAAAATGGCACCACATTCTCTGCAGTGAAAAAAGGAACTTCTTTCAGACGAATGCCTTCAATTTTAAAGTTCATATGATAATTATTTTTTACACTGTATGGATTGTTGCTTAGATGAACTTCGTATCAAAAGCATATTACTCTCTCCCCTAGGAACAATCAAACAGTATGTTACTTTGTCAGAAAATATTGTCATGTAGACACAGTCCTTTGAATAGCATATAGCACATGATTTGTTCTAGATGTTCTTATCAGTCTTACAAAGTAGGAGCAACTCTGGGGATTTCGGTCCATGAGAGGCACTGGTGGAAATTAGTCACATCGCAAGGATGACACACTTGCTTTTCTCTGTGTATTTTTATTCTCAGAATAGAGACTATGCAATGGCAAGTTTTTATTTCTAATGTTGCTCACTGGAATAATCTCTCAAGATACACATTTTATTTTCATGACTCCAAGGGTATAGCAATCATGCAGTCTCATTCAGCCAAACTGAGAAACAGGGTAGGAGGCACTGGCAGTACTCAGATATCTAAAGGGTTTCCACAGGCAAAAAAAAAAAACAAAAAAACAATTGGAAATAATCTGAAACAATGGCCCAGATTCTGAACTGCAGACAAGGAAAACAGTAGAGCGTAAGTGGTATGGTTATGGCTCTAAGCAACTTTTGCATTCCTCTGATCCTTCTGGGCACCGGGCCAGGCCCTGGCATAAATTAGAGTAGTTTAAAATCTGCTTTAATTTATGCTATCTGCTGATGGTCCCAAGGGTCTGTTACAATAGATGAGGGATCAGCCAAATGTAATGGACTCTCAGCCATGCTCTCATTCTCCTAACCATGCATTTGTGCCAGCAGAAGTATTATCAGAGGATCCTCCACATTGTAGAAATCCTCCTGTGGCTGGATCTGCCCTGTGATGGCAGGATTTTGAAAGGATTCAGACAAGAAAGTTATATTTATGTGAATAAAAATTAATTAAGCCTAACTAAAAAAATTAAGAAATGAAAATAAAATTAGATTAAGATAGAATAGGACACGAATACCACAAAAATAACTGAAAAAGAGATGTGTAAAGTCACCAGTGAAGGAAAATGACTAGGATTAAATGTGTCGGGGGGGAGGAGGGGGTTGAACAGAAAAGACTAATAGAAGTATGAGTCTAGTTCCGGAAAGCACTTAAACATGTGCTTAAGTCCATCCTATTCAGGAAAGCACTTAAGTATGTGCCTATTTTTAAGCATGCGCTTAAGTCCCATTGACTTAAATGGAATTTAAACATATGCTTAAGTGCTTTCCTGAACTGAGGTCTGTAAGAGTAATGCAGAAGGTAACCCAAGGTATGACAACTATAACTTCAATATTGTCAGTATTAAATATAACCTTTTAAAGAATGCATTGTAAGCTTAACATTTAATATTTACATTATAGATGATGGTGAGATATTTATACATTCTTTCACTGCTCTTTACTGTACCTACAATTTGAATGAGCAGTAAGATGCTTTTAGATTGTGTGATTCTGTAGCAAACTACATTGTGTTAAAAATGTAATTTCAGAAAAATATTTACTGTTCTATTACTTCAGAATTTGAGTTAATTTTCTCACTTCTCTCATTATTGCCAAGATAATTAATGAGCATCTAAAGTTCTCCGATCTAAAGTAAGGTCCATAGACAACAGTGCAGTCAAGACTGCAGCAGGTATACAGTTCTTACACATTAACACGATATAGGGGTAAAACATAAAATGATTCTCATTACAAATGAAATGTCATGCAATTGAACAAGGTGGATTTGGGGCAAAAGTAAGTGGTGGTTTTATACAGTGATCTGTCAAGGCACTAAAGTATATCCTACCATTTTTACAATAGACCCCATCACAGCAGAGCAACATTCTAGACAATGGACAAGAAGATGTTTCTGCTAGTAGCCAATGGAATCCATATCCACTTGGAAGGCGGGATGTGCCACCAGAAACCATTACTAAAAAGGTAACCAATAGCAACATGATGATATAAAATCTGATACTTATGTACTGATACTTATGTACTCCCACCAAAATCAGCAGCAACCCCCCTACTCCAGTTGGCTTCACTGGACACAGGATAGGTGCAATACATTTTTTCTTCAATGCTTAAAACAGCTTGTAAATCAATAATCTAAGGGTCATATTTTCAATCCTAACCTGTTTTTTTGAGCTTACTTATGCCAAGTTAACTTATTATGTTTGCAAAAGTGGATGCATGTACCAGTATGTTCTGCATAGACAAACTAGATAGCTGAGCAAATAACTGCACACTCTATCTGTACAAAATATTCATATTCCTACATTCTTAGGGTGCAGAAAGAGACCAGCTTAAAATTTGGCCATTGGTGGTAAACTTGTTTATGAATATTCATAAAACTGAAGGACAAAGGATTTTAATAAACTAAAATGTTGTAAAAACTCAAGTTTAAAAAGATCTCACTGTAAAAACAGTAGTGATAATTAAATTGTTAATCTACACATGTGCTGGTTCTGATCTCTCTTGCACTAGTCATAGGAGTGAACAGAGGAAGTGAGTAAAAATGGTGTAAGTGAATCAGAGTCAGGTCCAAAGACATAATGAATATATTTACAAATGCTGCACTTCAAATACCTTTAAGTATTGATAAGGTAAATATTTTCCTACTGACTTCAGATTTTTTCATTCAACACAGTCTCAGAAGCAGCAGTCTTTGCCATTACAAAAATTACATAGTGAAAAGAGGTCATTTATAAATGTGCAGGAGAATTACTCAAGTAGAGCATCAGGTCCAGATGCAATAGAAGTCACTCTGCTCAGTGCAGCCCAGGGACTGTTCCCTCCTGGCACCCCCAGGAACATAAATCACTGCAAGAGACAAAGGGTGGTCGAAGACAGATGGGGCTCTGGCTTTCCATTTGTGGAGTTGGGCACTGAGAGTAGGCTGAACCACTCAAAGGGATTGTATAGTGTACACAGGAGCTGGGAGGATTGTACTTCCTGAGAGGAGTTACACCTGATTTTGTCCAGTATATGTGAGATCAGGATTAGACTGATCAGCTCAAACAATATATGATATGTATTTGTACATTATTGTGATAAGAAACTGCAAAGTCAAATCCGTATTAGACATTTCAATATCTTGCTGTACAGATGTGGTATGTTAAAATATTACACAATGAATCAGAATCTGTTTAACTCATTGGCACTATCCATTGTTGTAGCCATCATCAGCAGTTTTAATTGCATTGGCAATAACGGACTCCCAGCTTCAAATAATTAACTTTTATGATGGATGTTAAAATAATATATAGAATACAAATGAAATCAAGGGAAAACATTCCATACAATAGAGATATTTTTTCAGCAGAATTAGTGATTCTTGTTTCTAAGAAAAGGATTTATTTTCAACTTATCCATATACAGCAGAAACCATGCTATAAAGGCACAAGAAGCATTGATATAATCTTTGCAAACAAAATATATGAAAATGAATGAGAGAATGAATTATGAATATTATTTACTTTTCATTCTCAATAGGTACTTTTTAATGTGCATTTATGACAATGCTAATTTCCCTTGCATTGAACATGACTTAGAATATTTTGTTTTGTTTTTCCACCAGTTGAAGGCTTAAATGTAGCAATCATTTTGAAATTAATTTCAGTCTTCTGTAAAATTAAATTGCCATATACTGAATAATGTGATTTTGTAAAAATAAATATGGGGTAAATTCTGCTCTCCCACTAGCATAATCACACTGGTTTTAATGGGTTTGTGTCAATGCAAATGAGAGCAGAATCTGGTACAGAGCCCCATGTGTGTAACCTATCCATAATAAATCTGATTTCTTCAGTTTGCATGACAGAATATATATCATGTATATGATCCATACCTGTAGGGCCAGTGTTGACTAGTTACATGGTAACTACCAGGCAATGGTTAATCACCATGTAACTGCAATATGTATGTATTGTACCATGCAACTATGGTAATTACCATGCAACCATTAACATGGTAATTACTATAAAATTACATAGTAAATCATGGTTATTTCTCTCCTCTTAACTATGCAGAGTGCAGATTAAATGCCAGTTGCTTCTGGATCCAAGGTGATCAATTACACAGTAATCTGCAGGCAATCACTAGACTATTTCCATTAAAAAGTAGTTTGGTATTTTTGCCCTTGATTTAGAATACTGCTCTGTAAATCTATTCATTTGCTGAAAAACAATCCACTCCTCATTTTAATACTGCTGGAGACCCACTTTTTCTGTGGTGCCTACGAGAAACTAGTTGACGAACTCATCTACATATTTATCTTACGAGTTAACTGCTCATTTATGAGAAAGAAAGAGATTCAGTGTTAGGAGGTAAGATCACTGAAAATGAAGTTGGGGATTGCTGAAGAGGAAGATGAATGAGGTTGAATGAAGGAGGGGAAATGGAAGAAGAATAGTCAGACATAAACCTGGTGTATCTGGCCACAGGAGCATCACCCCAGTGGCATGGAGGCAGAATACAAGCACCAACATCACCCACTCCCCTCCTTGCAGCTGATATAGGAAACATGGCTAGGGAAAAGGTGTGTGGGCCAGGGAATCCCTGCACCCTGGCTGTTGTATGAGCCCCTTGAGAATCATTTGGTCTGTGGTGAATTTGATGCAAGTTAGTGGTCTATGCCAGTACACATGACCAATGGACTGCTGGCCTAGAATTAGAATATGCAAAAGTGATTAAAACTGCTGTTTCCCTCCTCTTCTGAGTTAAGTGCATGCCTTGGCCATAGCTGAGGAGCTGGTGCTCCGTTTTGTTTTCATTATTTACATCTGTCACTCAACCGTGAGGTGATCCAAGCCAATAAAATAGATATGAAGTTTTTTTGGTGTTGGGCCACAATTTCTGTATGCAAGACCTTTAAACAGATTTCTTCCTCTGAGTTAGACAGTGCACCTGCTGTGGACTTCTATGAAGGACATCTTCAGATTACATTTGTACCGTGACTTGAAGCTGATGAGATGCTACTCATTTTCAAGCACCCATGATGAATATCTGGTGAAAATCCAAGTACGGAGTCAATGTGGAACTGCACATATATTCTGGCCAGATAACCAGCTTGTGTAAATTGGCATAGCTTCATTAAACAGCTCAGGATCTGGCCAGTTATCATTAAGGCACATTGTTTCGAGTCCCTAGATCAGATTTCTCCTTCTGGCTATGTTCTGCCTCTGTGATCTTGGGCAAGGCACTGAAGTTCTGTCCGGATCTCAGTTTTCCCTGCTGTAAAAGGGGATATTAATAATACTCCCGTCTCACAAGGCTGTTGAGTGTGAGGCTGAACTCAACAATTTCTGAAAAGTGTTTTCATGTCCTCAGGTGGCAGCTGTAATATAAAAGGGAAGGAGGAGGACTTGTTTTGTTTTGTTTTTGCCTACAAAGTAGGAAAAAATTTCGTCCGTCACTACCACTTGATGGCTGGAGATTGAGACACTTTAAATTCTTCTTCGAGTGGTTTTGCATGTCCATTTCACTTCAAGCGCGCACACCCAGTGCACTATTGTTAGAGATTTTATTCTCAGTGGTACCTGTCAGGATGGCGCAAGCACCCTCTCCGACCTCCACAATGCTGTGCAGTGGTATAAAGGGCAGAGCCACCTCTGACCGTCTTCAGTTCCTTCTTACTGCCTGTGATGG
The DNA here is from genome assembly GCF_002925995.2 of Terrapene triunguis. Classification (NCBI taxonomy): domain Eukaryota; kingdom Metazoa; phylum Chordata; order Testudines; family Emydidae; genus Terrapene; species Terrapene triunguis. Next base: position 35,587,108 of record NW_020664562.1, on the reverse strand, counting down.
TTATTGGAACGTTCTATCTTGCTACTGCAATTTCCCTTCTTTTACATTTGTGTACAGTTGGTACTCCTTAATAGTTAATAGCTTTAATGTTAATATAGTTTTAGTTGTAGGTTTCCTTTATTGGAGTACTTTTTTGGTACTATTTGATGCCTGCTGTTTATGTACACATATCCAGTACCAAGGCATGCCTCAATCACAGGGCTTCAAGCCCTGTGATGCCTTCAAAGAAGCTGATGCCACTTAGTTAGCCGCACTCAGGTGCCTGAAGGTTCACATCAGACAGGTGCCATATCTGCAGGGACTTTAAACCAAGAACTACAAAGGACGGAGAGATTAGACTAAAATACCTTCTGATGGAAGCAGCCTCATGCCCATTCTCAGCTTCCCCGTTCAGAGCATGTACCGAGCACATCTGCTTCAATCAGGAGTGCTCCTCCCATTTTGGAGGACTCTTTATGCTGGTCTCCCTCTCTGATACTAAGGAGGAGGCACCAGAAAAAGGCATCAAAAGACTCAATACCTAGGAGATTGAGGTCCCCAGCACCGAAGTCCAGCAAACTTGCCAACAAAGAAGGTGGAGATCTCTGTAGGCAGGGTCATCAATTCCAGGGCCAGTATTGGCCCTATAGAGACTGACCCATAAGGTGGCACCATCTGGCTCAGCAGTGCAATCTTTACTAGTTCAGAGCAACAGGAGACTATCCCGATACTATAAACTCCTGAAGCATATGCTGCCGCAAGTGACCCGCTGAGTCTCTCAATACTGGTTTCACCAGCTGACTAAAAATCTTCTTGCCCTATACAGACGATTGCTGGGGGGGGGGTAGCTCAGTGGTTTGAGCATTGGCCTGCTAAACCCAGGGTTGTGAGTTCAATCCTTGAAGGGGCCATTTAGGGATCTGGGGCAAAAATCTGTCTGGGGATTGGTCCTGCTTTGAGCAGCGGGTTGGACTAGATGACCTCCTGAGGTCCCTTCCAACCCTGAGATTCTATGATTTGCCATCTATGGTGGCTCAGCATCTGGTTCCGTGGGAACCGCTGCTCACTGTGGTTCCTCCTTGTTCGGTACTGTCGAGAGGCAAACCAACAATATCACCAATGCCCTCTTCTCTGTAGTCCTAGCACGATATCTGGCACCCACAGGAGCAGCTCCTCCTTGGTCAGAGGAATCCAGTTCTTCATTAGAGTTGAAAATTGGCTTGCATATGCTGTGACCGCATCATGTTAGCCACTGTTTCCCACTGAGCAGTTACCACCCTTGTACCCAGCAGAAACTCCATCTTGGCTGGCTAGGAGAGATCCATGGTTAGGAAGGACATGGGCTCTGGGACCATACCAGTGCCACTTTGAAACCCCTGGGGTTTTCCACCTGCCTCCAGGTTGTCTCCACACCCTCCCTGGTCTACTTCATCTAGTAGCCATTGAGATCAGTCCAATGAAGAACAGAAGGAAGCTGCTCCCAGTACCAGGCTCTGTACCAAACAGGAGCAATCTGCTCAGGTGATAGCCCCATATAAGAACTGGAGGAGGCTCCACGTCCTCAAGCGTTGGCTTCCTCTTCCTCATTGCCTGATGAGGCAGTGTTGTCAGAGAGTTCCTCGCCTCCACCAGACAATTATTGGGCTCACCAGGACCATTCCAGTATGTAGGGCTATGTAGAAAGGTTTATGCACCTGTGTCCAAAGAGTCAGAAAAATGTACTTATACTTACGCAATTGGTCCATGATGTCTGACATGCCTATCATAAATCGCTGAGTCTATGTACTCTGAAGATGGCCAGTAACATAGGATTGTGATGTTTCATGGAGGTAGTACTATATAAGCATTCCTTGGAGCATTCATTTTACTCATTCCTTTATGGCTAAGTTGCATGCCAATTATTAATAAGCATCAACAGTTCAATCCTGTCATCATAAACAGTATAAAATTGTTTTCAATTAATTTATTTTTAAATTATTTGACTCAAATGTGTATGTAATTTATGTGTATGAACTGAATGTATGTTGAAAAGTAAGCAAGTGTGCAACTTTACCATGTCAAGAATAGAGTAATGTACAAACCAAACCCCACATGTTAGAGCAATAAAATTGAAAATGTGACAGATAAGCAGGGATTGAAGACTATTATCAGTGGCCTTTCTCTGATAAATATCAAAAGACAGTAAACAAAACAACACAAGTTCAATATTTTCCATAATTTTGAAAAGTATGAGTCTTTTCAAATTACAAACTACTAGCTCTTTTCAAAAAGTTGATAATACGATTAGTGACATTAGTAAACATAAGGTCATGTTAAAACCACATTCTTTATTGGGACAATGCATTGATACTGAAGAGTATCCACTTGGCTTCTGCTAGCCTGTGACATGATTATAAACAAGCACTGAATTTTAACTATATTATAAAATGTGATTTTTTTTTAAATAGATAATCCTGAAACAGTGTAAAATTTAGGCCAATATTTATATTTGTGATCAATAGAGAATAAGCTCTATTCCAAACTATCCTCAAATTCAGTGCTACCCAATATTTAACATTTTTTAGAATGTGCTTATTTATTTCATCATTATATGTTTTCATTTCATGAGATTTTCTGAGCAGAAACATATAACATGAAATAAGGCATAAAATATTTTCCTTTTATGTATCAGACTCTATACATTTGATCTCAATTATGGCTCCTAGATTCACTAAATGCAATGGATAAATCCTTGCTGGTTTTAATCACGGTTGTTTCCAACTGTGGTCAAAAGGCAAACCTCTGATATTTATTTAAGAGGTTTGCTTTTACTTGACTGTGTAAGTTGTAATAATTGCTTCTTTTCAGCTTCCTGAATTTCTGGCCTAACGGGTTACGTTACCCACAGGCAGGTAGCCATATCCAGACTTTGATGGGATCTCAAAGCCTACAACATCGGAGTCGAGAGCAGCAATATGAAGGAAACATGAATAAAGTGACCATTCAGCAGTTTCAGTCACCACTGCCAATTCAGATCCCTTCTTCGCAGAGCTCTCGGACACCTCAGGCGGGACGGTGCTTAATCCAAACCAAAGGGCAGAGGAGTATGGATGGTTATCAGGAGCAGGTGAGAAAATGTGTATCTAAAATAACATGCTGATGAAGCAACATTTGGGGTTTTTTTCCAGTCAGGTAGCAGCTAAATTGTTAGCAGAGTGAGGGGCTACATGAACAGGAAGCTGTGATTCTTGGTCTATGTAAGTTATCAATTTGCAAGGATTTTGATTAGTGTTTTATGATTGTGTGCACATGCTTAGGCATGTTGATTATGAATGGCATTTACCATATACACAACACTGAGCAATGTGAGTGATTAGTCTGATATTTTATGGAAGGAGCAGAACTTTGAGCCTACTTATATTTGAGTTCCTATGGACACATTTTAAAGATAACTTTCTGTCTGCAACAGAATCATGATTTTTTCCAAAGCATTTTGGTTTTGTTTTATAGCTAAGTTATTCCACTGAGGTTGCACTTAACACGGTACTAGCAAATTGAATGGACATAAATTGTACTATTGATCATGCCATTTTTCTAAAAGCATTCATTGAAATGTCTCAGGGGCCTTAATCAGCTCCAGTCTTATTATTTGTGCCTGTAGCAATTTGTTTCACTTGGAGAATGTATACCCACTCCCATTCCTGTCCACTTTGTAATTGGGTACTTGAATACTTATAATATTTGGGAACCTAAAAAGCCTACTTACAAACAAACAAGTGATGCATTTAATGACAAATATGGTCCACTTTTTATCAGGAAGGTTGCTGACATTTTTCCCAGATTCACTAATTAAAATGACTGCTTCAGTAACAAGTATATCATAAATGTTCCCATGTTGTGGATAGCTGACAGATTTATACATAAATGTATTTTTAAAGTTTTATTCCTGAAAGTACTGCTTAAATTTAAATGTGATGTTTTTACTTAACATTAACTGAAAACCTAAAGTCCAGCACAGTGCAAATTCATATTGATATTTTTCCATTTACTAATGGGAGCTATAACAGGCCTATTATTGCAGTTATTTTAATAATATCATTGTCAATCTAAGAATTGACACTTTCTGAGATGGTCCAATGCAAGCCAGTCTCTTCTTTCTGGCATTGATTTGAGAGGCAGAGTACCAAGGGATGATGGGGGAATTGATTGGTTGTGGAGGATGATCCTATTTTCTACCACTGAAGAAAGGAGGATTCATGTGCATTTAGATGTGTTTTATTGAACAGTGTATAGGCTCTTAGGTATGAGGAAGAGTGTGTACTTTAGAAGTCTGAACATTATATAAACAAAACATTGAAGAAAAAGAGCTTTTAAGGTAAGACTCAGAGAAATGAGAAACAGCGGTTTTTCAAGTGGCTTCTGCATATTACCACTAGTGTGATCTGGCGCCTCTGGCATTGAGTTGTGGAATTTTTCTAGTGAGCAGTGTCTGTGGATGTCACTCACCCCTATCCCTCCCTCATAGAGGATTCTGAGGATATAAAATGGGGAGAGGCCCTAGCTAGCCTTCAGTTCCTTTTAAACCACCAAAAGTGCAGTGATCTGAAATGAGGACACTGCGTGTAATAATTTTCCTCATCAGTTTATTTTAATTTTGCCCTTTATGGCTATTTTCTTTTGAGTTAGATTAACAGTTAGTTTGAAAGGTGTTCTTCAGTCAGACAAATAAAGAAGAAATAATACCTGTCAGGCACAGGTATTGTTTGGATGATCCTCAGAAGTGTGACAGCATATTAAAAACGGTGAAATATCACATTTGTGTACTTCAAAACAACAATTTTAATGGTTTTTAATACTCTGTACAATATAATTCAGAATGGTCAACTCCAATAGTTCACCATAAACCAAAATGTGTCAGGCAGAGACACAGTTGTTTAGAAGATTAGCTTTAATGATGGTGTTCGATTATCTTTCCATATCTTTTTAACATAGTTTTGTGTGAGAATAGAAAAGAATCCTGGCCTTGGATTTAGTATCAGTGGTGGAATAAGTGGACAAGGAAATCCATTCAAACCTTCTGATAAGGTAAGATGTGAATTTCTTACTAATAGTCTTTATTACAGTGAGCCAAACAATGTCCTCAGATACAAGCATGTGAAATTCAATAGAAGTTATGAACATATAGAAATTGGTCCAGGATCTGACTTTTTAAAACAAAAATGGGTATTTTCCTTCTGGTTGATAAATAAAGGTTTAATCAAATAGGCTATTTCCTGTATTGGACTAGTTAATCTTTTCAGGCTGTTTGCCTTTTCCAAAGAACCAACTCCCTTGACTTGTTGTAAGTAGGGTTGCCAATTTTCTAATTCCAGTAAACCGAACACCCTTGCCCCACCCCCGCTCGCTCTCCCCCACTCTTGCTCGTGCTCATTTTCACTGCAAGGCCCAAACAAGCATATTTATTGTTTTGACAGATGTATTATGTTAAGTTCAGGTTTTATTTGTTACAGGATGCTAGAGCTAACAACAAAATAGTCAAAAAGGGTAATTTTTAAAAAAAATAAATTTCACAAAGGTTTTCATGATTCTTTCCCTCTCCTCTTCCCATTTTTCGTAACCAGCTCCATGTTTTTTGTTCACTAAAGTTATTGTAATTTTATGTGTGGAATTAGGACCACACATTATCACAGCTGCAATGGGTCCATTAAAGGCCCACTCCTGAAGCCCAAATACAAATCCATACAGCACAACCACAGAAATGCACACCTGTCCAGATACCTATATAAATAAATCTGTAGAAACTGACTCCCACACCTACATGCAGATACACACGTGTATTCATGTGTACACATCTAGCGTGCACTAACACATATACTTCCACATTATTTATTATTACAATTGTTGTTTAGTACCTACAGACCCCAACTAAGATCCGGGCTCCACGGTGGTAGGTGCTGGACGTACACACAAAAAGAGATAATCTGCAACAAAGAGTTTATAATGTAGCTAGACAAAGGTGGGGACAAATGTATGATACATTGGCTCTTCTGCAATTACTAGTCAACAACATTTACTTTTTAAGAAATAATACATTTCTTTTAGAGTTCCCTTCTCTTTTAAAAACTTGTTATGAAATGAATACACACATATTTTATGTCATCAAATTTTTCCCCACAAGCCAGCAAAAGGAATAAAAGTCAGAGAGTTAGGCTGCAAATTTTATTCACACAGGTATACACACATGTGGCGATACACGCACCTCCCTATACAAAAACACAGTCTCTTACACACATACAATGCATGCATGCACACACTTGCCTACACAGAGACACTTGCTCTTAAATCCTTACATGTTTTTTACTTGAGATCTTTTAAGTGTTTTTAATGCTTCAATCATTATTTGTGTATTTATAATATTTTAAAGGTCATAGTGGGGCTCAACTTCTCTCTCATCAGACAATTCCAATAATTTAGATATAAATACTTCATGTACAGTATTTTACTGTATACCATGTAAAATCAGTAAACTTATAGCACATCATGCTAAAGAATATTCATCCTCATAATAATAGATAGTTAAAATAAGATGTGCTGATGGAGTAACACTGTCTCAGAATTGCCAAGATCATCTTGCCTGCTCAGTCCATAATAACCTTAGCCAACAGCAACTCTGAGTGACCTCTCCTTGTCTCAGTTTCCTAATCACCTAGCAGTTATTTTGATGGAGTCCTCAACCCTTTTCCTATGTGCAGTACCTGCTGGATAGTGTTTTTGAAATGGTCTGGCCTCCTTGCCCTCCCCCTTCTGTGTGCTATCCAGAGGTCAGATTCCAAACTAAATTAAGAGGAAGTTTATTTAACCAATCTTTATTTCCAAGCATGACCTATATAACAGAGAGAAGAACCAAAGATGCTGGTTAAGATGCCTGTAAGAGCAGAGAAGTAGGGTGTGACCGATAAAGAAAGAGTGCAAACAAAATGATTCAGGGGAGGAACAGAGAAGTAACTGAGAACATAAAAAATGCCATCCACCCACATAAACATATGGGGGAACTTGATGTCCAGCGGTGAAAGCGGGACAGGCCCAGCAGCAAGGAAGGGAAACACTCACTAAGGGACAATAGGTAGCTCCTCTTCCAGGAGTCTCTGGCACCCATTGGTCAGCTGGGGGTGAGGGGTGCTGAATGGCCAGCATTCCCCAGTTCCCAGAATTTAACCCAGTGTAGGAGGCATGGGTAGCCTCTTACAGCTCCGGTCCAATATCCCACCCTACCCACCTGAACTAGGAATGGGAACCTGGCCTGAGAGATGCTGCTGGTCTAGCCAATCATCTGTTTAGGGTTCAGGAAGGAATTCTTTCTCCCATGGGCCAATTGGCAGAGATCCGGGGAGTTTTTTGCCTTCCTCCCAGCACCTTCAAACCACAGTTGGTTAAGTAACTAACTGTGGTACTGGGATGGAGTTGTTTATTTGTCACAACTTGCACCCGGTTTCCAGCGTGGTTAAAAGAATAAAATGAATGTTTCCCAGAAGTAAAAGATCTGGGATTTTGGTGATGGGCCTTGGGCTCATGTGATAAGGTGAGACCTTGTGGCTTTCGTGGGCCAAGGTCAGACGTTGTGTCCCTCGCATTGTGGCTCACCCTCTGCCCCATCATAGGGTGAGGGTGCTCTGACTCTGAGAGAGCTGAGTCCTGAGAGCTGAGTCCTACCCCCATTATATGGTAAAGAGACCTGTAACCCCCTCACTGGAACCAATTAAATGCCTAGTATAGGAGAGTATGGGTAATGGGTGGGTAGCGCTCCTCCCCTGTGTTAAAGTTTAATAAAAGTTTAGGCCTGCTGCTTAATTCCATGCATGTCTGTCCTCATTTTGCCTCTGTGTCCACGTCAGTGGTGCTGGATAGCAGATCTGTCTCATAAGTATGATGGCATGTAGACCAGATGGGTGCACAAATGCAAGCTACACAAGAGAATTCCACCCTCCTTCCTCAGAAAGTTTATTGTGCTGACAAAACAGCAATGGTGGAAATGAACCTTGTCTGAGGGTTCAGGAAGGAAGGTGATGAGCTACAAAAGGCCTGTAAACTGCGGTGGAATCACCATGGACTAAAATGATGATGAAAAAAATGTAATTTCTTGGTACTGACAACATGAAACCCAGAAGTTAAGACTATCCTCTTCCTAAAATCTTACAGTTCAAAGAGACACATAGAAAACAGGATATACAGTAAACAGGGCTGAGGATAACAGTGAAGAGATTGTGTTTCATGGGGAGTTTTTATGTGAAATATTCAAAATGTGATGATCACCCAGAAATTATATTTCAGTTCTTAGTTTGTTCACTATACTTTCCTGAAATACTGGAACTAAAAACACTCTTTTCCATTTAATTTTGCCATCTTTAAAGTTGTTCATTTCTGAGACATAGGACTAAAAGAAACTCTTATGTAATGAGACTGGTGGCCACTAAATCAGAAAAGGTATGCTTTTCAGCATAATGCTTTTTTCCCCATCTAGGTAAAATAAATAAGCATCCTGCATAAATTAGAGTGTAACTAACAAGCTCTTGCTTCATTTTCCTCCCAATAAACCCATTCCTCTTGCTTATATCCAGAAATGATGAAAACATTAGAATCTTAGCTCCAAATGACCCCTAACTAATTAAATTGATATCAGGAGAGAAACACCAAGAGAGCACAATACAGAGGTGCTGTAACTTGGGACTGCTGCTTAGCTACTTATAAAGTTTTAGCTTTAAAGCATTAACAGGATTATATAAAGCCTTCAGATCAGCAAACAACAGGCAGTTGGACAGATTTCAGGAAATGATTGTACTGGTCTCTTACAGGATGTTTAGCAAGCATCAGTACTTTAAAGTTCTTTATGAAAGCTTCTGTAATGCATGCAGTCAGGTACTTGCTTGATAAAACAATATTTCACTGAAGTAAGAGTCTATAATCACTGGTCTACTTCTGTTCATAAAGCTTTTAAACTTGTAATAGGTAAAATTATCAATGAGAGAAACAGTTCTAACACATCTTGGAAGGGTGCATGCGATAATTGGGGTCAAATCTACAGGGTATATTCAGAAAAGCTGAGTACTGGAGGGATTCCAGATGATTTAAAATAAAAAGTTTCTATAATGCATATATAGTTCAACACCATGCTTCTGGAACTGGACAAATCACTCTTAGTAACTGGTTCAAGTATGCATATTTCTAAATTATTATTGCATGGTGACTGGCAGTTTTTCTGCTGTTGCACAATATCAAATCTTTTTAAATCTCAATGAATGGGATCTTTTAGAAACTGAGCTACATAGAACATAGGGTCATTGCTGAAGTTCCTCCATTTTTAATACAAAATATCAAACGAACCTTTAGCTAGTGCTTGGTAATAGAATCCTAACTCTGTTACTTCTGACTTATAGGGTATCTTTGTTACTAGGGTTCAGCCTGATGGACCAGCATCCAGCCTGCTCCAGCCTGGTGATAAGATCCTTAAGGTAAGAGGGAACTATGTTTTTTGTTTAGTTTGTAATTTGAATTTAATTCTAGATCAAATTTGCACAATATAAAAGTAATTTTTCCTCACTGCCAATTAGTTTAGACTATTTCCCCCTTTTTGTTAGCTAATTTAGTTTATTAATTTAGTTTATAATTAATTCATAGTACTTTATTTAGAGGTAGGCATTTCTCTTCCCTTTCTCAGAGGGAATGGGAACAAACCAGTGTGGAAGGGATGGGAAACATGAAGAAAGGAGACAACTTGTCTCAGTGGCATGCACCACCTTCCTGAGAGCTGAAGAAACCCTCCTGGAGAAATCTCTGAGATCAGAGCGCGGTGTTACACAGTAGTGGGCATGAGGTCCAAGCAGCATTCATTCTTCTCTGTGGCTTTTGCTCCCTCAGAGGATGTAGTGTTCAGGCACAGGAGGGAAGAGCTAATGGCAACATAGAGGAGGCTACTAGACCCTGCAGAGAATGGTTCAGAGAGAAAGTCTGTTGCCAGGATTGGCTCAAGCTCTATAGGCTTATGCTCTGGATCCACAGGGTCTGGAAACTGTTACCTTTCTACCTCCCATAGACCACAGTCTGCTCCTTTTTGAAATGAGCCTGTGGCATCAAGATGAACCTGGTAGAGAGTTTTTCCCCCATCGTTTTTGCCCTCCCATGTACTTTTCAGAAAGGGGAGCATTGAGCTCTTCTTTATGTACAGTGAGGTGCCCATCTCGTTACCTCTGTCTATGTGCAATGCACATACTCCAGTAATCAGTTCCAGAGAACAGACTGACCAAAAATAAAGAATGGTCCTCCACACAGTTCTCTCACACAGGTAAAACCCTGGAAAAAATAAATGTGCTTTGCATCAAGATCAACAGATTCCAGCTCTGTTAAACTAACAGGATAATACACTCCAAAGGAAAGGGATCTTCTCTGGGAATGCCCTTTCACCCTGCCCTGCAGAGTTGAAATCATGGATCTATTAGCAGGAATATGAACTCAAGCTCTCTGGATGATGTGGGTAAGGATCTGTAAAGGACCCAAACGATATGTAAACCCATACTTCGAATGGCAACAGATATAACAGTCCCATTTATTGTCTTTAAATGCAAAGCCAACAATAGAGCTACTCTGAGATGATAAAAAGCAGTTTTCCCTACAACTTTCTAAAATTATGTTTACTTCTTTTAGTCACTATTAGTGTATACAATATTTTTTTACCTCAACAATTGTGCTGTTGTATAAACGAATAACATCATGCTATTTCAGTGTTATTCCTTTGCTTGTTTCTTGTACGTGTATGAAAGCAAGAATTTGAACATTTTATTAAGTGGTTGACAACTCAAGTCATGTTTATGATTTTCACATTTTCTTCCAGTATAAGACCAAATTTCTCTGCAGTCACATTTTCACAAAGAAATGTGACTGCAGTACTTTGTCTCTCCTTCACTGTGTGAATACCTTTGAAATACTCTTACCAGAAGAACTGACTTCCCTTGTGCTGGAGAACAAAAACATTTGAGTGGCCTCAGAAGAAACCTGGGGCCTTTTTTGTCAATTGATTTCAAATGAAAGCTCTACATTTTAGTATGGACTATTTAAATCAAGTCCCCCGGTGTAATCCAGGCAAAGGCAAGGCAAGCTGCCCTGACGGCATTTTAGAAATTCTCCACTGGTGGAAGATCAAGATTTCCCACTCAGAAGTAATGGCAAATAACTATTCTTTTTCCAAAAAAGATGCTTTTCTACAGAATCCTGGAAACCATTATTTTTACCTGGACAATGTATTGTCACTATAAATGGTATTTTCAGGCAGAGTGAGTATGTGAGTGAGGGAAGAGTGATTTTAGCTGTGCAAAAGGTTCATAGCAGACTTTGAACCCCCTTGAACTTATCCTAGGGTTGAGGTACATTGCATTTTGCAAACTTCTATAGTGGGGCAATCTGCAGTTACACTAAGTATCATACCCGTGCCCCTGTTCTCCCAGGTCACCTTGCACTAGAAAGAGTCTCATTGACTTCAACAAGCTTTGAATCAGGCCTTCATTGTTGCTAATTTGTTTGCACTTAACATACATCTATATGAACTAATTTATTAATGTTATATTATATTATATTACTTGAAATTGTTCCCAGAGAGCAATGAATTAAAGAAATCAGCTAACAAATCTAAATTAAGTGTTTTAAATAAGAGACAGCTAGAATTATAAAGCAGAACATTGAAGGTAGGTTAAGTAAAGCAAACAAACAAAGAATAGTACAAAAAATAATGAGGTAAGAATGTTGTCTAAAGTTGCAAGCAATGTGCAGAAACTGTGGGAGTATTCCTGATAGAATCCTTTGTAATTTGTACTGTTTTATACAAGTGTAGATGATGGATTCTACTATTCTGTACATTATATAATTTTTATCTAGGGTGTACAGTTCAGACCTAGTTTAATTTCATAGTTGTCATGTTATCTCAAGTGATTTTTCATGGTGTCATACAACAGGGACATTTGTTGGCAAGCACTCACAGTATAACATGTGAATGGCATTGAGTTATCTACCATTAACAGTGACATTAGCATGTGTCACTGCTGTAATAAATTGTTCTGTACTTCCTACATTGTAGCCTGATAATTGCAGAAGTGCAGTAATTTGACCGACCCCATAAGAGAAAATTTCTGGAAATGCCCTTGTCACTAGGTTGACTCAGTGCTCTTTAGAATCAAAGCAACTGAGATCAAGAGATGCAAAGGAATGCTGGAGGTATAACAGCAGCAATACATAATTTCATGGGATGTCTGCTTTCCATTTTAAATTCTTCGGAATTTTTCTGTTAATCTGGTCTGTACTCTTTCACTTATACATCAACAGGCAGGAGTCTTCATGATATAATTAAATACAAGAAAGACAAAACATATTTATTCCAAATAGGTGATTATTAATAATAAATTTACCTGCAACTTTTGGAACTGCATTCTCTCTCTTTAATGCTGTCCATACTGCAAGAGTGAATGCACTGTAACTGAAAAACAGTGCAGATGGTTTACCTACCAACCTAATTTATTATACCTTTTATACTTCTGATCTCATTTGAATAGCGACACTCAATTAGTTATGATTACTTTGTTGTTGAGAGGAAAAACAGGTGAGAGGAAAATATTTATTGTACCTAGTAGACTGCGAGGTCTAACAACATGATTCATGGTGGTAGCTTAGAGCCAATTTTGCCTGTGAACACCTTTCAGTTATCATAGGTAACTGAAAAACAGCTTCAAGTGAAAAACAATTAAAGAAGCGCAACTGTCTCCTGTTAGTGAACTACTTTAGCAAAGTTTATCCAGTTAATAAAATAGGATTGTATTTGACCCGTATGTAGAAATGTGGAGAGAAGAGGAAGCACACAAGCAGTCTTTCCTTCCCCACGTGTGCACCCTTAAAAGGTGTCGGAAGAAAGTGATGCTCAGCTCTCCCTCTCCTCTGTGCCGTGCTTGGCAAAGCTGGCTAGATGTGTCAGAGGAGTAAACTGAACTTCATGAAGAGGCATAGCAACAGTCACAGTACCTGCCTCTACCTGGTTGGTTCCACCACTGGGGGAGTGCCTTTCAGGCACAATTAAGTCAAGGGAGTTTACATTGCTGTTTTGTTCTGAAGAGTGACTTTCTAAAAATGGCATCACAGCATTCCAGGTTTGTTTCTCACAGTTTCCATATCAAATGTAATATGTTTTTTCTCAGTACCAAACTCAAACTGGGAAGTAAGCAAGGTTTTACTTTTGTACATTATCACCAGTAACAGACACACACTAGGCAAATTATGTCCTCAGTTACCCTTGTGCAACCCTACTGTCTTCCAATTATACCTTCGCTTCTATCTGTACAATGCCACTGAAGGCTAATGGGGTTGTGCCGAAGTCAGTGAGTGATCTGACCTGCAGAACCTCTATTACTGATAATGGTGTGCAAGGATGAGAGAACCCAGCTTGTGCCTCAGAGTCCAGGTAAATTTGCGGAATTGGCAAAGTATAATCTGTTTACTTTTATACAGAGCAAATTCAATTTGGAATCAGTGAGATAGTAAACATGGAACTCCATATGCCAATTTTTTCAGAATAACTTCTCAGAGTAGAACTGCACATTTAGAAACTGAGTTTTAAAAACCACGATAGTGATTTGGAAATAATGATTATCAATCTTAAATCAAAATGTTTGTCATCAATTTAAGGCAGCATAAATTCCTTAATCATACAGTAAATCAGCAAGTTGCAGTAGTACTCATTGTCTTGCCTCTGATAATGTTTACAATGTAGTTTAAAATTATGGAAATAATAACCTGAATATCTAAATAATCTTAAAATTATTGGGTATATAAACTCAATGGTTAATAACTTGACATAAACAATTTTAAGTACAGTATTCCATTACCTGTATTTCTTTATCTGTCTCCTTAATCATTTTATGACATTTCCTTTAAGACCAACATACAATGGGAATATTTTGTTCAGAAAAGTTTGAAAGTACCCAGGTGATTGTGTGGGATATGTGACCAGTCCAGACATAAATATCTACAGCTTTCAGAGCTGTACAAGCACAAGAAGGAAGCAGATCTTGGCACCACAGCAGCCTGGCCTATTCAGAGTCAGACTGTTGCAGATGCTCCAGAAGAACTAGGTCCATGTTGACATGTTAAAAAATAAGCTGGGAGATTTCATGCAGTCATGTGCCCTCCCTTCATGCACCCACAGGTTATGATTCAGGGGCATTAGTTCTTCTCTTTATGGCCATTCACCTCTAGTAGTGTTGGAGTAGCTCTCGTGCAAGTGTGGGGACAGATTGGATCCAAGCCAAACTATGAACCAAGATTTTGTTTTTTAAAAACAAAAGGTATTATTGGATGAAATCTGCTTCTATGTTCTGTTCTCACCCCAGTTACCAGTTTGGATCTTTTTAAGGGCTCCTCCCTTCTTCTCCAGTTATAGAAAGGTGTTGTTGGGAAAGGATAGGAAAAGCTCCTGCCTCATCACCCTTATAGCCTTGCCCGTCACCCGTCATTTTTTACTTCGTCAGCTGTATGGTCCTTTCCTCCCTTCCTGTTTATAGCTGGTCAAAAAACAAGACGTTATTTTCATGAAAATTTCACCATATTTATGTTGACATTCCAAAATTTAAAATTTTTTAACCGGTTCTATTCCTGGACAACATCTAGAACAGAGCTGTCAGCTAGAGAAGGCCCAAACTGCACTTTGCAGAGTGACACCTGGTGACTCTATTATTTGGATTACAGAAATGTCTAGAGCAACTCAAACCCAAGATTGAGGTCCTGTTTTGCTAAGCACTATATACACAGTAAAACTAAGAAATAGTCCTTATCCTGAAGAGCGCAGACTCTAATAGGCAAAGGCAGACAAAGTATTATCACCCCTCTTTCACAAATAAGGAATTAAGTCTGGTTAAGTGACTTGCCTATGATCACAGACAGGAATTGAACCCGGATTCCCAATCCAATATCTTAACCACAAGACCAACTTGCTTCCTCACAGTGAAATGCTGGTGGATTCTTGGAGCATGCTCATTCTTAGTAGCCCTATTGTCACTTATAGCTAACTAGCTGTGTCAAATCTGAGATATAAATGTTTCTTACTGTAGGTTGTGCATTTCAAGATCTGTATAAAGATAGATATGCACCCAGGGCCGGCTCCAGGCACCAGGCACCCAAGCTGGTGCTTGGGGCGGCACCTGGAGGGGGGCGGCGTGGTGCTCTGGCCCCCGGGGGGAGAGCCGAGCCCCAGCCGGGGCTTGCCGCCCTGCCCCCGGCGCTCTGGCCGCGGGGGGGGCGGGGCGGGCCCCCCCGCTCCGGGGGGGGGGGGGGCGGCCGGAGGCTTTTTTGCCTGGGGCGGCAAAAAAGCCAGAGCCGGCCCTGTATGCACCCAACCCTTCTGTGCACAAAATTCTCAGTGCTTAAACTGGAGTCCTGCATGTAGAGGGCTTGCTGGATTGGACTCATATACACTAAGGTCCAGATTCACGAAGGGATTAAAGTGCCTAACTGCCACTAACTGCTTAATTCCAACATTTAGCTACCACTGGCATTCACCACTTAGCTGCTGCCTAATTCTGTAGGCCTCTAAGTCTAGCTTTCTGCCAGTATAGGCACCTAAACATCTGCTGCTGAGCATGCGCACAGCTGCCTCAGTGCTGATCCCAGTTGCCTAGCTCATGCCTAAGCCTTGGCGGAATTGTAAAACTAGGCATTGCCCTACCTTTGTCACCTGCAGGGCCTGATCTGGTAGATGTAGTCGAAGGCCAGAGGAGGAAGTGATGGTTATACCTTTATAATCTTTAGCTGAGTGGTTAGCACAGTCACCCAGGATATGGGTGACCCAAATTCAATTCTCTGTTCTAATCTCTATTTAATTGGTTATACAAAATGGAACAATTTCAACAGGAGAGACAGAGAGATACCCCATAATAGCCCATAGCTCAGTGATTAGAGCACTCTTTTGAGGGGTTCAAATTCCTGCTCCACATCAGACAGAAGGAGGAATTGAACCACGTCTTGATTGACTGCTATAACCACTAGGCAAAAGGTAATAAAGTGGGGGGAAGCACCAGCACCACTGTTTTGTTTTTTTTTTTCAAGAAAGGGCTTAGGCACCTAACTCCAAGAGAGGGTTCATGGCTGTTAATCCCGAGCAGAGATAGGCATCTCCCTTTGGCCTGGATTTAGGCAGCTAAATTCCTTTGAGAAGTGGAGCTTAAATTGCACCTGTCTCCTCAGCATTTCCTACTGGCTTTGTGAGGCAGCTCCCTGTTCAGAGTGCTGGCTTTTGTGAATCCCATTCTTAGGCACCTAACTCTCCCCATACCTGGGCACCTAACTCCGGACTATGAATTCCACAGAGTGGCATGCCACCTAAGCATCACATTAGTATTTGGCTTGAATAGCACAAAATGAGCTTTCTTTGCTCATTTCCATCCCAAGGAATTGATTGAAATCAGAGTTGCTAAAAAACAAACAAAAAACAGATGCCCTGGGTGGCAAAGTTGAGAAACATCTGAAAATGTGGAAGTGTTTGGATCTGGGGTATTGTTTCAATCCATTGTACAATCAGCTTCCAAGTCCAAACTTTGGATTGGAACGGGGATATAGGCTTCCCCAGAGTTTGGAGGTGTTTGGATTGGGATATTAGGTTTGGGCCCACCTGGGCCTAATTCTTCACTGCCTTATTTATATACATTTGTGCAGAAACTGATAACTACTCTCTGAGTATGGTTTTTCAACAAGTTGTGTACCCACCTTATAGTAATTTTATCTAGGCCGTGTTTCCCTTCTTTGCTTATGAGGATGTTATGTGGGACTGTGTCAGAAGCCTTACTAAAATCAAGTTATATCACATCTGTTGCTTCTCCCCAATCCACTAGGTCTGTAAGTCTGTCAGAGGACATAATAGGTACTGTGTTTGCTTTCTCCAGTCATCTGGCACTTCACTCATCGTCCATAAATTCTTGAAGACAATCACTAATGGATCCAACATAGCTTCTGCTAGTTCCTTAAGTACTCTGGGTGAATTTCATCAGGCCCTGCTGACTTGAATACATCTTGTAAAAAGCTGCATTATTATCCTAAAATCACAGAAAGTTTAGTGGGTTTATAGTCTTTTTAAGATGCAATTAACAGTATGAAATTATTCTGGAGTTTTTGTACTCTGAGATTATCAATAAAGTTCAACTGAAATAAATTGAAAAGGTAATTCAGGGATTTTAATGAGTTGGTTTTGCTCTGTTTTAAAGCCATGAAGATGTTTATTGTCTATTATTATAAAGAAGTCACTGAAATGAGGATAAAAGATGTACTAATTAATGTATTAGGTTAAGAATAATTTGTCATATGCACAGTAAACACAATAACAGAATTCTCTGATTGTTATTAATTCATAGCTGAATATGACTGTTCAAACTTTAAGACCAGATAGTTTTCTTATGGTTTTGATATGGAGAATCCTGGGACTCAAGACATCTGTGTTCCATTCCCAGTTCTGCATCAGACTTCTTTAACTAAGTAAGAGTTGGTCTGCACTGGAAACTTACATCAGCATAGCCCCCAGCGTAAACAGCATTAGGTCAATGAAAGAATTCTTCTGTTGATCTACCTACTGCCTCTCAGGGAAGTGAATTACCTACACTGATGGGAGAATCCCTCCCATCGGCATAGGCAGTGTCTACACTGAAGCGCTACAGTGGTTCTGTTGTAGCAGATTATGTGTAGACATACCCGTAGTCACTTAAACATTCTGTATGCCAATATCACCACTTATAAAAGGGGATATTAATACAGATATCACACGGAACTATTGTGAGGTTTAATTCATTAATGTTTGTAAAGTGCTTTAAGAGCCTCAGGTAGAAGGTGCTGTATTGATGCCAAGTGTTAATTATTTGGAGGATGAAAAGTCATTTGTTTCTGTAGCTTCCTTTTGGCCTCTTTGTGGAACATTAAACTATATCTCATTATCAACCAGAATTCTCATATCTTTCTTCAGTCACTCATAAACTCATAGATAATTTAACTGCTTATCAGGTAAGAAACATTTATATTGTTATAAAAAATGGCAGGAATTTTAATAGATCGTTTTAGAGATGAATAACTATACCGTACAAGTCCAGAAAACATGACAAGAAAAATATCTAGTTATTTCAGATAACTTTTGCTTTCATATGTTTGTGTCCTTCAAGTCCAGCAACATCAACATAGAGTATTATTTTCAGAGAGCAGCAGGCAGACAATTTTCATGTTATTTATATGAGAAAATGCAGAATGTGACTTTTCCCTGTAAAAAAGTAAAATTAAAAAATAACGCCTCAGTTCTTCCCCCTTACATACATTGAGTAGTATCTTATTCTACAAGTAGTACCATTGACTTCAGTGGAACTACTCCAAAGGGCTAATGGTGGCAGAACCTTGCCCTGAGTGAATGCTGACCATCAAGATTATTTGCTACTTACTAAGAAGTGTTTCCTATATTTGATGGGTACACAATACAAAGTGATTGGGGAAAGAAAAGCTCATGCTCAAGTGTGCAAACTTTGCCAACTCTCAAAACAAAAAATGGAGATAACTTGGAGAAAAAGTTGGTTGTGCAAGATATAGTCTCCTAAAGGAAGGGTATATATGTGAAACCACTGCTCACAGGGCTCACCAGTCCTTAGTATGTTTAATGTGATGAGCAGAGTGGAAAAAAGGGGACCTGCTGCTCTACAGGTAGAAGCTGTTCAAGAAGGATGGGCAAGTCATGCAAATGAGCTCCTGTCCACCCTAGCCCTCTGAGCGTCCCTGTGCAGTTTCTTTGGGGCTGTGAGGGATGCAGGAGTTCTTCTTCAAGTGATTGCTCATGTGTATTCCACTATAGGTGTGCACGCTCGCCACGTGCCCCGGTGCCGGAAGTTTTTCCCTTAGCAGTACCCGTAGTGGGGGAGCACCACTGCGACCCCTGGAGTGGCGCCTGTATATCACGCCATAAAGGGGGCTGCGTGCTCCCCCCACCCTCAGTTCCTTCTTGCCGCCAGTGAAGGTAGTCGGAACTTTGTGCTCCAGCCTTGGCTGCAGCGCTTCTAGCCTTAGTGGTACTTGTTCATCGATAGATAGCTTCTCTAGTTGGTAGCCTGGCTCGGGGCATGCCCCGTGCCCCAGGCTTCAAGTCGTGCGACTCCTGTCGCAATTCCATGCCCAGAAGCGATCCGCACTCCGAATGTCTTCGCTGTCTGGGCGAGTTTCACATAAGTGAGAAGTGCAAAATTTGAAAATTGTTTAAGCCCCAGACTAAACGCGAGCGCGAGATTCGTCTCCGGGCCCTCCTTATGGAATCGGCATTGGCCCCGGCACCGGCGCGCCGACCCGACCTGGCCCTGGGTGCCACGTCATTGGTGCGGAGCGAAGCCCCATCCACCAGTCGGCACCACTCCCCAGCCAAGAAGCAGGGCAAATCCCAGCGACGCCGTGAGAAGGACAGGGGTGAGGCCGGACCTGAGTTGGCCAGCCCACGATCCCCGTCGGGGCCCAGACCGCCGACTCATGCGGAGCGGAGTAGTCCGGCCCTGTCCGCGTGGACCTCCCCGCCGATATGAGTTCCCTCCACGCCGGAGGCAGCCCAGGCGGCGCGCGACGTCCTCGCCATGCCGGTACCGAGCGGGCCGTCCGAGGTGAGGCCCCGGTCCCGAGGGAAACCACCGTTGGGCTCCCAGCCCTCACCGGCTACGTCGGTTGTGGAGACCTCCTTCCGATCTGCCGGGCCCTCACGTAGCCCCAGACATACCTCTACTCCATTGTCGGGGTCGCCTGGGAGTGAATCGCCTGAGTCGTCCTCGACCCACAGAGGCAGCAGGCGCCGGCATGGGAAGCGTCGACGCTCTGCGTCGAGTGAGAGCAGATCTCGACGCCAACGGCACCGGCGATCATACCGTGATGATAGCCACGTTCAGAGTGCATACTGGCACTCACCGGCACCGCGGCGCCGCGCCCGGAGCCTCCGAAGAGAGTCCATGGATACGCCCTCCGACGTCTATTCCTATTCATCGTCGAGGTCGAAATCCCGTGGCAGGAGCCGGCGTGGACGGCACCACTTTAGCCGCTCCCATAGCACCGTGCGATCCTCGGCCACCTCTGCCTCAGCTCCCAGCCGCCCCTCCCCGGGCCGTGCCGTTCCCTAGGAACAGATAACCCTGGTGGGACCCCAGGTGGTGCAGTGGCAAGGGGCACCCTGGCAAGGACAGTGGTGCCAGTGGGCACCGTGGCCCCAGGCGCCCGCACCGCCGAGGCCCCGCTCCGTGGTGGGGGCATCCCAAGCCCGCTCTGTGTCCCCGTCTAGGCACCGAGGGCAGTCCTCGGGTGCCGCGCTGACGGCACCGCAACCGGTCCCTGATGCGGACTGTGGCATACCGGCACTGCCCGATGCTCTCAGGTCCGTCCCGGTTGCCCCGCAGGCACCGGATGAGTCCATAGTGTCACCGCCTCCTCCTTCTCAAGAACATTTCAAGGCGCACCAGGAGCTCCTCCGACGTGTAGCCGCCAACCTACACCTGCAGGCGGAGGAGATGGAGGAACCATCGGACAATCTTTTCAATGTCCTTTCCTCCTCGGCACCGGGCCGCGTGGCACTGCCACTTCACCAGGGGGTGGCAAACATCTCCACGGGCCTATGGCAGACCCCGGCCTCCCTCCCGCCTATCTCTAAGAAGGCGGAACATAAATGCTTCGTGCCCACGAAAGGGCACGCGTATCTTTACACCCACCCCACTCCGAACTCCTTGGTGGTGGAGTCGGTCAACCACCGTGAGCGGCACGGGCAGCCCGCACCGACCCCAAAAGATAAGGAGGCCAGGAGACTAGACACGTTTGGCAAAAAGGTTTATTCCACAGCCAGTTTCCAACTCAGGGTGGCGAACCACCAAGCCCTCCTGAGTCGCTTTGATTTTAACTTATGGGGCTCTTTGCCAAAATTCGAGCCCTCCCTCCAAGAGCAGGACAGGAAAGAGTTCAAAGCGCTGCTTGACGAGGATACAGCAGTAGCGAAAGCAGCTCTCCAGGCCGCCTCAGACGCAGCTGACATGGTGGCTCGTTCGATGGCCATGGCTATCTCCCTGAGGCGTGCATCGTGGCTTTCCCTCTCGGGACTGTCGGTGGAGTCCCAGTCTATAATGCAGGACCTGCCATTTGATGGCAAAGCATTATTTGCAGACCAGACAGACACCCGTCTGCACGGGATGAAGAACTCCCGCACCACCCTGCACACACTTGGTCTGTATGTCCCGCCGGCCAAGGACAAGCCCAGACCGCAGCCCTCGGCTTCCCCAGCACGGGGCAGATACGAGCCCCCACCTAAGAGGCAGAGAGAGCAGAGGCGTCGGTCCCAACGCCAATCCCGTTTGGCCCCACGACCTGGGCCCTCGAAGGCAAAGAGGCCAGGGAAATGGCGTTTTTGACTCGTTGCGGGTGGTCACTGGGCCTGTTGCCAGTGTACCCCTCCCCCCCCCCCGGTTAATAAAGTTGAGTTTTACCAACCATTTATCAGCCTTCCGACTGCAATGGTCCCGTATAACGTCAGACCGATGGGTCCTCAGCACCATCTCCGAAGGATACAGGTTGCAGTTCGTTTCGGCCCCTCCTCACCATCCGCCAGCCCGGGAGCTGGCTGGGGACCCGGAGCATGCCCCCCTCCTCAGCCAGAAGGTAGAGCGCCTCCTCTCCCTGGGAGCGGTGGAAAGGGTACCTCGGGAATTCCAGGGCAAGGGCTTTTACTCTGGGTATTTCCTCATCCCGAAGGCAAAGGGTGGCCTGCGGCCCATCCTCGATCTGCGGAATCTCAACCAGTTCCTGGTTCATTGCAAATTCCGCATGGTGTTTCTGGCCTCTATTATTCCATCCCTGGACCCGGGGGATTGGTTCACGGCTCTGGACCTCCAGGATGTATATTTTCGCATCCATATTTTCGAAGGTCACAGGCGCTTCCTCCATTTCCTGGTTGGTCAGGACCACTACCAGTTTACGGTCCTCCCCTTTGGGCTCTCTACTGCCCCCAGGGTCTTTACAAAGTGTATGGCGGTGGTGGCGGCCCACCTCAGGAGGAAAGGGCTGCAGATCTTCCTGTACCTCGATGACTGGCTGCTCAAGGGCAAGTCCCGGTCTCAGGTATAGGAGCAGATGAATTTCCTGCTAAACACCTGCGGGGCTCTAGGCCTAGTGGTAAACGAGGACAAATCCACGTTAGTCACAGTTCAGCACATAAACTTCATAGGAGCACTGTTAGATTTCCAGATGGCCACGGCCTCCCTCCCACAGGACAGGTTCGAGACGCTCAAAGCTTTCATCGCCTCAGTCACGGCCTTTCCGGTAACTATGGCACGGGTGTGCCTTCAAATCCTAGGCCATATGGCAGCATGCACCTCTGTGGTGCCAGGCTCAGGATGAGGCCCCTTCAGCTTTGGCTGGCCTCCCGGTACTCCCAGGCCAGGGACGGCCTGGACAAGGTCGTTACGGTACTGCCGACAGTGGTGGCAGACCTGCACTGGTGGTCTCTCCCGAGCAACATGCTTCGGGGTATCCCCTTCCGAGAGCCCCCTCCTTCACTAGATCTAGTGTCGGATGCCTCGGACCTGGGCTGGGGAGCCCACGTGGGGGACTTCAAGACCCAGGGTATGTGGTCTCCCGAGGAACTGACCCTGCACATAAATGTCAGGGAACTCAGGGCTGTGCGCCTGGCATGTGTGGCCTTCCACCAGCACATAGAGGGGAAGGTGGTCAGAGTTCTCATGGACAATACGACTGCAATGTATTATGTCAACAGGCAAGGGGGCACACGTTCCCGGGCCTTATGCCAGGAAGCCCAGCTCCTGTGGGAGTTCTGTATAGCCCACGACATCCTCCTGAGGGCCTTTTACCTGCCTGGCAAGAGCAACACACTTGCGGACCGCCTGAGCAGGGTGTTCTCCCAACAGCATGAGTGGTCCCTGCACAGGGAGGTGGCCAGGTGGATCTTCCTGCAGTGGAACACTCCCCAGGTAAACCTGTTCACCACTGCCCAGAATCGACTGTGCCCCCGGTTCTGCTCCAGGGCGGGAGAGAGCAAGGGTGCGATCTCGGACACGTTCCTGCTCCCAGGGTCGGGGCCCCTGTTGTACGCATTCCCGCCCTTCCCCCTAATAGGTAGGGTCCTACAGAAGGTGAAGTCAGACGGGGTGCGGGTTATCCTCATAGCGCCGGACTGGGCCCATCAACATTGGTACGGGACCCTGCTGCAACTCTTAGTGGGGCCCCCTCGCAGGCTGCCTCTCCGCCCGGACCTCCTCTCCCAGGAGGAAGGTCGTCTCCTCCATCCCAACCTGGCCCCGCTCCACTTGACGGCGTGGCTGCTCCGTGGTTGGATGAGGAGGAAGGGAGATGTTCTGAGGATGTGCGACGGGTCCTGCTGGAAAGTAGGAAACCCTCCACACGTCGAACCTACCTGGCTAAATGGTATCGGTTCTCTATGTGGGCGAGGGATAGAGGTTCCTCTCCCTCTTCGTCATCTATCCAGCTTGTCCTCAATTACCTCCTGTCCCTTAGGACCCAAGGGCTGGCGCCCTCCTCTATCAGGGTACACCTGGCGGCCATTTCGGCTTTTCACCCCCCGGTGCAGGGCCTTTCGGTGTTTTCACATCACATGATGTCCCGGTTTCTAAAAGGGTTAGATCGGGCATTCCCTTACGCCAGACCCCCGGTCCCGCTCTGGGACCTGAACCTAGTGCTCTCCCGCCTCACCGGGCCTCCTTTCGAGCCCTTAGCCACATGTTCGTGGTCCCACTTATCATGGAAAGTGGCGTTCTTAGTAGCTATCATCTCAACCCACCGGGTCTCCGAGCTCAGGGCTCTGACGTGGACGTGCACAAGTCCATGGGGCCGGATGCGCTGCATCCGAGGGTGCTAAACGAGTTGGCGGATGAGATTGCAGAGCCATTAGCCATTATTTTTGAAAACTCATGGTGATTGGGGGAGGTCCCAGATGACTGGAAAAAGGCTAATGTAGTGCCCATCTTTAAAAAAGGGAAGAAGGAGGATCCGGGGAACTACAGGCCAGTCAGCCTCACCTCAGTCCCTGGAAAAATCATGGAGCAGGTCCTCAAGGAATCAATTATGAAACACTTAGAGGAGAGGAAAGTGATCAGGAACAGTCAGCATGGATTCACCAAGGGCAAGTCATGCCTGACTAACCTAATTGCCTTCTATGATGAGATAACTGGCTCTGTGGATGAGGGGAAAGCAGTGGATGTGTTATTCCTTGACTTTAGCAAAGCTTTTGATACGGTCTCCCACAGTATTCTTGCCGGCAAGTTAAAGAAGTATGGGCTGGATGAATGGACTGTAAGGTGGATAGAAAGCTGGCTAGATCGTCGGGCTCAACGGGTAGTGATCAATGGCTCCATGTCTAGTTGGCAGCCGGTTTCAAGTGGAGTGCCCCAAGGGTCGGTCCTGGGGCCGGTTTTGTTTAATATCTTTATTAATGATCTGGAGGATGGTGTGGACTGCACTCTCAGCAAGTTTGCAGATGACACTAAACTGGGAGGCGTGGTAGATACACTAGAGGGTAGGGATCGGATACAGAGAGACATAGACAAATTAGAGGATTGGGCCAAAAAAAACCTGATGAGGTTCAACAAGGACAAGTGCAGAGTCCTGCACTTAGGACGGAAGAATCCCATGCACTGCTACAGACTAGGGACCGAATGGCTGGGTAGCAGTTCTGCAGAAAAGGACCTAGGGGTCACAGTGGACGAGAAGCTGGATATGAGTCAACAGTGTGCTCTTGTTGCCAAAAAGGCTAACGGCATTTTGGGCTGTATAAGTAGGGGCATTGCCAGCAGATCGAGGAACGTGATCGTTCCCCTTTATTCGACAGTGGTGAGGCCTCATCTGGAATACTGTGTCCAGTTTTGGGCCCCACACTACAAGAAGGATGTGGAAAAATTGGAAAGAGTCCAGCGGAGGGCAACAAAAATGATTAGGGGTCTGGAGCACATGACTTATGAGGAGAGGCTGAGGGAACTGGGATTGTTTAGTCTGCAGAAGAGAAGAATGAGGGGGGATTTGATAGCTGCTTTCAACTACCTGAAGGGGGGTTCCAAAGAGGATGGAGCTCGGCTGTTCTCAGTGGTGGTGGCAGATGACAGAACAAGGAGCAATGGTCTCAAGTTGCAGTGGGGGAGGTCTAGGTTGGATATTAGGAAAAACTTTTTCACTAGGAGGGTGGTGAAGCAGTGGAATGCGTTACCTAGGGAGGTGGTGGAGTCTCCTTCTTTGGAGGTTTTTAAGGCCCGGCTTGACAAAGCCCTGGCTGGGATGATTTAGTTGGGATTTGGTCCTGCTTTGAGCAGGGGGTTGGACTAGATGACCTCCTGAGGTCCCTTCCAACCCTGATATTCTATGATTCTATGACCTCTGAACCACCGTATATGGTCTTCCATAAGGACAAGGTTCAGCTCGGCCCTCACCCCGCCTTTTTGCCGAAGGTAGTCTCGGCTTTTCACATGGATCAGGATATTTTCCTCCCTATCCTCTGCCCTAAGCCCCATTCCTCTAACGAGGAACGCCGCCTGCACATGTTAGATGTCCGCAGAGCGCTGGCCTTCTACCTAGACAGAACCAGGCCATTTAGGAAGTCCCCCCCAACTGTTCATTGCATCGGCCGAGCGCATGAGGGGGCGTCCAGTCTCTTCCCAGTGGATCTCCTGCTGGATCACCTCGTGCATTCGCACCTGTTACGACCTGGCAGGGGTTCCCCGGCCTCCCATAGTGAAGGCTCATTCGACGAGAGCTTAGGCCTCGTCAGCGGCCTATGTGGCTCACGTCCCTATTCAGGACATATATAGGGCTGCTACGTGGTCCTCTGTCCACACCTTCTCCTCGCACTATGCGATCGTCTCCCAAGCACGGGATGAAGCAGGGTTTGGTAGGGTGGTACTCCGCCCGGGTAACCCTTAAAACTTAAAACTTTAAACTCCTCCCCACCTCCATCAGGTATAGCTTGGAGTCACCTATAGTGGAATACACATGAGTAATCACTCGAAGAAGAAAGGACAGTTACCTGTTCCGTAACTGGCGTTCTTCGAGATGGGTTGCTCAGGTGTATTCCACATCCCGCCCTCCTTCCCCTGTGTCAGAGTTGTCTAGCAAGAAGGAACTGAGGGTGGGGGGGAGCACGCAGCCCCCTTTCTGGTGCAATATACAGGCGCCACTCCAGGGGTCGCAGTGGTGCTCCCCCACTACGGGTACTGCTAAGGGAAAAACTTCCGGCACCGGGGCACGTGGCGAGCACGCACACCTATAGTGGAATACACCTGAGCAACACATCTCGAAGAACGCCAGTTACGGAACAGGTAACTGTCCTTTACATCCGCCATGGAAATGGCAGAGGATGAGACCTCAATCTGCACCTTGCAGTAGTACTAAAGAGGGGACAGTGGTGGGCCTCCTCCACTCGCCCAGTTTTCATGGGAAGAAGGGGATATTCAGCTCAATGGACTTTGTCACTGCTCTGTGGCTAATATAGTGTTTACACAGTCTGGGATTTCAAAGGAGTCTAAGGGAGTTAGGTGCCTAACTTCTGTTAAATTTCAGAGGGATTTGGGTGCCTACTTCCCATTAGTTCCTTTAGAAATACCAGCCAAAATCAACAGAGGTTGCAAGTGCTGTGCCCCTTCCAGGATCAGGTCTAATATCTGTCATGATTCCACCAAGGGCAGTCAGAGCAGGGGCAAAACCAAAGCTGGGGTAAGAGAGGATTTTGTAGTCAAGCCCGGCCAGGGTCGATACCAGGGGTCCGAGTCTGAGTCAGGTTTCAGGGTCCGAGTCAGGAGACAAAGTCAAGCCAGTGATTCAAGTGCAAGGAACAGTTATGGCAGCTACAGAAGATCCATACTGTTGTCTGGATACTTCTTGGAATACCCCTTGGGTTTATATAGGGCAAGGAGCCACAGGGTTGCTGTCTGTCAAACCCTTGAGACAGAATTTCCCATGATCTGGGTCCACAGCAGATCATAGTAAGTGAAGCACAAGTTAGTTACAGCTGCTGCTGGGTGACAACCTGGAGCTGCCAGCTGCCTGGTAGCTATACAGGCCTGGGTTCTAGACTCAGACTTTAAGGTCAAAGGGGACCATCGTGATCTTCTAGTCTGACGTGCACATTGCAGGCCACAGAACCTCACCTCACCTGTGGGGCCTTACAGTATCACTCTGTTTCCAAGGTGATTATATATGCTGTACTGTGCCTTCATCTTGAGACAAATGTGGCTAATCCAGTTCCTCTGAGCTAGGAAGTATATCTAACCTATGGGTATACAACAACCAGTAATGGGTCAGAGAGTGGCCCATTTTAGCTTGAAGAAGCTAAATTTCCATCATCAAGCTGAAAGGTGTTTGAGGTAATTTCCCTTTCTCTGTTGGATTTCATCTCACTACCAGATACTGCTAAATCACCCCAACAGATTATTTACCACAGGGAATCTTAATACCCTCTGACAAGCCAATATGGGTTATTATATGTGATTGAACTGTACTATCAGAGTCTGAGTTAGACAGTAAGTAACTGGGGGCAGGGACTGTCATCTTAAATGTTTGTTCTGCACCAAATGCACAGTAAATAAGTTGTTAATAATGATAACATAGTGGCAAATTATCCAGAACCCAGCCACTATGCTTTCCTTTTTCAGATTTCAGAACCTGGCCATTGCTTAATTTCTGGCCAACAAACTTGGGATGGATTCTTGGTAAGTCTCCCATTGAATTAGACTTGATGAGGATTTTTCTGTAAAGATGGTATAAATGGTGAAAAAATGTTATAAAACATATTTCTTTTCATTGCAGATGGCAGTGAGAACACATGAAGAGGCAGATACTTCCTGATCCCATTTCAGAGCCAATCTTCTGTCCTGAAGAAATAACATAGTCAATTGTAGAGCATGTTTAGAATGTCTGAGGTATCAAAAGTGAGATTTTTGTGTGTGTATTGGGGAAGCTGTTTAGCTCGCCCCATGTAAAATGTGTTGGGTCTTTGCAATAACATGCATGCTATCTGATATGGCCCATGAATGGGGAACATTTCTCCTCAAAAAGCCTGCCCTTCCTGTTTTTTTTTAAAAAAAAGTCAGCATTGCATTTTTTTAGGAATGGTGGGGAAATAATGGCAAATATACAGACTCAATCTACAGTAGTTCCCACTGAGTAAATCAAGTTACAAATGTTTCAGGGAAAGATATTGGGCCAGGGCTAAAGATACAGGGAAACCACATGCTTTGCAGGTGAAGAACTGCTCTTTACTGAGAAATGTCCCTTCTTTTTCAAGGCCATTCAGCTGTAGGAACTTTGGGATGGATCGTATTTAATTTCTCAGTACAATAGCTTCCTATCAATTTTCACCATCACTAGGTCAGAAAAATCTCCAGATTTGACACAGTATAGAGAAACAGCAATACAAAGAGCATCTTTTCCATTTTCTCTGGAGTCCTGACTGGGAGCAGCTGAAAATATCCATTCAGAGCTACAGTGCTTCATGTCCTACATATGAAGTTCGTGAGTGTTCATGGTCTCTTGGCTTCCAGTCAAGGCCTCCAGGTTAAAAATACCCCCTTCTTAACTGCTGTAAGGAATGTGACTCAGAATGAAATGTCTTCCTTCAGATAAGACTGAAGGATTTGCTGAACCTTCTGAAGCAGCAACAAGCATCTGAATCAGAAATGATGGTAAGGAAGGAAAACTGTGGTAGGAGCGTAAGTGGAGATGAGTCTTCAATTCCTTGGATGATTTTTCTATGCTTTTTGTTGCCTTTTGTGGTGCACTGAGTCTCTAAACCTGTTATGCAGTTCAGGTGTAGAGAAATTTCTAGTCTGCTTATGCAGTTGCCTTCATTTGACTTGACATTGGGCATTCTGAAGCTCAAAGGTTGCTCTGTAGCAGATAAAAGAGGAGGTCTCCCTTAGAAACAGAACTGATGGATGTCAAAGAATTTAGAATAAAATAGAGTTACTGGATCTGATTCCCCATTGCCTATTGTCTTGTGTAGTCAGTTACTGCTAGGCAAAATGCAAGTAAAACTACCAAATCAGAATTCTTCTCTTACACTTGGTTAACATTTTACACCCATTTTGCAATAACTTTGCATTATGTAAGTGCCATTTTCTTGGATGTAAGATTTTTTTTTTTGGTCTTGAATGATCTTGGTAACAAAATAATACAACTCTATAAACTACCCACTGACGTTTAATGCCTAGGCTACATTTGGAAAAAAACTGTAGGGATTAATAGTCATTTATTCCTGATTTTTTTTTTTTTGTAACGGAAAGCTTGTCATTCAGTAGAAGCTGTAATATAATAATCTTCCTCAGAGAATTCAGTGAGGAATTACTTTCTTTCAAAATGGTTGCCATCTCTCATTGTTCTCAGTAGGAGTGACACCACAGTGACATCATAGGGGGTTGGGGGGAATTACTTCGTCATTAACCATCTATTTAATTTAATCTGGGCTTTGAACACTAAAATGCATTAATCTTAATTGTATGGTCATCACTGTAGGACAGAGTTAAGGTTGTTTGGGTGTCCTCAATGTACATTTCTATACTTTAATATGTTTGGATTCATTTTAACTTTAATCGTAACTGAATTTCCTGGATTTGTAATTCTTTGTTTTGTTTTTATTTTACTTTGGGGGGAGATAATTACAACATCCCTGTAATCTATTTTTACAGTAAATTATTGATATGTACTCTCAACCTTGCCTCCGCCTTAACATTTTTGGGCTCGCGGCCCTGCCCCTGGCGCTCTGGCCGCCGGGGGGAGAGCCGAGCCGCCCTGCCCCCGGTGCTCTGGCCGCCGGGGTGGGGGGAGAGCCGAGCCCCCGCCGGGGCTCGCCGCCCTTGCCCCGGGGCTCCAGCCGCCCTCCCTCCCGGCGCCCTCCCCCCGGCCGCCGGGGGGGAGAGCGGAGCCCCGTTGGGGCTCCGGCCGCCCCCGCCCCGCTCCGGCCGGAGGCTTTTTTGCCTGGGGCGGCAAAAAAGCCAGAGCCGGCCCTGCAGGGAATGGGGTGAATACAGCACATAGGCTGAAAGAAATAGAGGATTCCTGACTTCATTTATCCATATGTTACCTAACAGAGAATTTTCTTTCCAGTTGTGGCCTGTTTCGGCTGCTCTGGAAGTGTAATGCGGGGTAAACTGGCACCCTGGGAAATACTCCCTCTATAAAAGGGTTTCTCCAGTGACTAGGGCTGGTCCTATGCAACCCTCAGTTGCAGAACCAAGCATCTTGTGGATGAGATTGCACTGTTCTTTGGCTTATTCTGAGTGAGTGGAACAGATTGCAGGTAACTGTGTGACTTTGCTGTAACGAAGATCAGCTCATGAGGTCGCTGTGTATAACGCTAGGGGCCAAGGAGGCCCCAAACACAGCCCTGAATGCCAGCGTGTCCTTTTGGGGGTTTGCTTTTTGACACACAAATGAATGCCTTTGAAACCTTTTTCTGCCTGATATTTGTACCCTGTTTCTCAGTGCTAAATTATATTACTGTATGAAGTAAAACAAAAATTAATAAAAGGAGTTGCTCTTTACTGTAGTGTTGTCTTTCTTTTCAGCATGGTTCTGCCTGTTACTTCTTTACTTATACTTTTAAAGTACATGTACATAACTGCTGTAGCTACTAGGCTGTTATTACATGGCACTTTCCCTACCTTCTGTTTCCCCACCGTCAGAAGTTTGCATCCTGAATCCTTTGCATCCATTATACATTTGTGTGTTGTTGAAGATTTCAACTGTGCGGTTGCCTCTCAAATGAGATGATCTTCATGTTTCATGAACAACAGAATAAAATGGACTCTTCCATTTATTCACCACACATAGAGGCCTGATCTTTTGCTTTTTCAAGACAATGGATGTATTCAAGTAGAACAGGATCTGGACCCACATATAGCTTCTTCAGAAATTGCAGTCCCACTCAGATATTATCATTTCTTTATTTTTAATTTATGAAATGTACTTCTCCACTAGAATTCAGACCTCTTTACAAAAATGAAAAAAACAATAAACAACAAATATCAGAACAAAATGTACTTCTAGCCCAAACCACTTGGAACCTGCCTCTTCAGTCACCTCTCCTATCTTTGACAAAAGCCCATGTAAACAGATGAGCTTTTGTACCTTGGACTTGCACAGACCAAGAGTGAAATATCTTCCATCAAGAGATCCTGTTTCTTGCCCCTAGACATTCTAATGTAGTGACTTAGTAAAACTGCCAAAACTGATGACAACTTTATGCAGTGTTTGTGTAGAGTTTTGCATGTGTGAGAGAGACAACATCATTTGGAATTTAGGGAAGTTAATCCAGACTTAGACTTATGTAACCAAAAGCAGAATTTGGCCCATCTAGTTCACACCAATTCTCTCAAAATATAGCATTTTTTCTTGGGATTTATAGTCATCACTTCTTATTTTTAAAAACTTAATGAAATCATCATGTTTTTATAAGTAATCTATTCATGGTTTAAAATTCCAGACCCCCCCTATCACATCTACCATTCAGCTTTCTGTGGTGGGCCTGAATTCAGTGCAGTTACTCCTGATTTTTCCTAATGTAAATGAGAACAGAATCTGGTCTAATACAACATACACATAATTTTTTGTGTGTAATTTTTGGACGCAACAGAAGATATGATTAAAACACTGGCCTACAGAAAAAAGTGCAGTGAAGACATTCTCCTAAAGAGCATGTGAGCCACAGCATACCAGCAGTCAGAAGTGGATAAAGTACTTGAAAAATAGCACAAATTGAAATAATCTACAGTTACACATCTTCTGGACATAACATGAAAACACTGAAATGAGGCAGAAATTCTATAGCCCCAAGAACTTGTGGTATTTTAGTCATGTGAAAGAATGCAGGACTAAATAAAAAAAAAATCCCTCTGGACTGTTGTTTCTAGTTGGCAAGGTCCTGCATACAAGGGAGCATATGTGACTGTGTTGTGTTGGGGCCATGTTGTGACTGCTGTCTGTAGCAGTATGTGGAGTGATCATACACCTGGAAATGCTTATGTCATGTAATCAGTAGTCTTATGCTTTGACACATTTACCTTCGGTAGCTTGTTCACAAATTGGTGTGGTGTGCCCCTATGGTGATATGCCTAGACTCAACTCAAGAGCTGGATCTTTGTACTTCTGAGGTGGGAGTACCAGGTCTGTCTGTTACAGTATCTAGATACTACGATAGGCAAAGTAGAGATTAGATAGAACTAGATGTAAGCAACTTGCTCAGCAGTATCTATCCTCCTAATACATAGTTACCCATCTGCCATTTTCCCTGTCATTGTGAACTGCTTTTCTGGTAGTAGTTAATGATGCATTAGGCAGAATTAACTTCCGTGGAAATGTCATTTGGAAACTACAGGGAAAAGCACCTTATAAATTGGTAAGATTATTGATAGATTCAGAGGGCATGCTCCCTGAGTATAGGACTCAGCCTGCAGCCCCTCTGCATGCAGGACTCCCAATAGCTTCATTTAGGAGTTCCACACAGAGTAACTTCACCATCAGGCTCTCACTGCAGATAGCTCACTCTTTATTCAATTGACATATCCACTTTTTCCATATAGAGTCCTTCCCTCCCTTCCGTCACCGCTAGATGATGGTAGCAAAACACGTACATACTTGGCTACATCTGCTTGCTTGGAGACCTCTGGAACTAACTTTCTTATGCTTTGTCACTCAACAAACCATGCTTGCTGGGGTAACATCTACTTTATGTATCCTGAGATTAAATCTATACCCTTGATGGTCCAGTTAAATCTCTAATTGTATAGCTCTAACTGTTGTGTAAGATACTGCTATAGCAGGATTTGTTAAAAAGTTATAAGAAGTGAATTGTTACACTATTATTATTTAATTAGAATGTTATTGTTATTCTCTCCAAGGTATGGAATCACATTTCCACCAATCAAAAGTAATCACAAGTAGTCCAATGTTCTTTTTAATCTTTGAACCATCAAGTTTCTTTTACTTTAATTTTCAGCTCTCCCCCAAAAAGGAAAAAGTGCTAAATATAACTTATTTGATTATTTCCTGTTTTTATTTGTGTGTTACAGGCAAATGGACACAGTTTTGTACATATGGAACATGAGAAAGCTGTATTACTACTGAAGAGTTTCCAGAATACAGTAGACCTAGTTATTCAACGTGAGCTTACTGTCTAAGTATTTTTTATAAATAGTAAAAATATGTCTAGCCAGATCTAACGTTCAAACAAAAATTTATACATAGGAAACAAATTTTGCCAATTGCTGGACCAATGGCAAACATTAGTGCCAAATGTATAATACTATATGTTAGTACTGCGCCTCTTGAAAAATGTTAACTATATAAATATGATGTTCATGTGGTTATGTATTAGTTTTAATTGTCAGCCTCTGGCTGTGCATTGGTGCAGTTTCTTTTTTTAATCAAGTTACTTCTCAAAGTGGATTTCATAAACTTCAGAACACAGAAGCACACAAAAGCTCTTTATGAATTCTGCTGTCCATCAAAAATACTGCCTCAAAGTTGTATATATCTTTATAAAGAAAAACATATATTGAGTTGTAATTCCCATAAAATATTTCTATCACCAGTGCTATACTAAAAGAAAGATTATAGAGAAAAAATATTTTCATAGACACCACTAAGAAAGTAAATATTAAATTTGAACTTTAGTATGTTGATTTTTTCAATGCAAATATATATATATATATATGCCTTATAGAAGTAACTGTACAAGTACAGTGTTTAGTGCTGAGTCCATACTAATTAGCTGAATTATTGCAATACAGGGTGAAATACTTCATAAATTATACTTTCAAGCCTGGGACCTAAACATAATAAGTCTAGGCAAAATTAATTGCTTTTGTCTGATCCTTTTAGCTGATTACATGTAAGCTTGTGAAACAGACATAATTTTAGATAGTGTTGTTTCTCAAATAAAAGCAGTGAGTGGTGGTTGGCAGGAAAACCTAATGCTATATTTTTGTGAATTTTTTAATTTATTTAAAATTATAGAGCCCTTTCAATAAACTTTGATTCTCAATTCTCCCACCAGACTATAATACCCCTGAGTAAGGAGGGCCAAATCTAGCCCTTTGTGGGCAGCAGTCCCATTGAAATAAGTGGGACTACGCAGGTACAATGCATCGCTAGTAAGACTAGATGACATTTAAAATATTTTCTCTCTGAGGTGTGCTATATAAATACCAGTAGATAAATCTCAGTGCAGTTCTAAGGGGACAGGAATAGACACAGCACAAAACTACATTACATTGGTGTTATTTCAGTAATCCAAGTTTTAGTAATTCCTACAGCTGACAGCGTGGAAAATCAATTTCTGTGCCATGGATAAGTCTACATATATTGGGTAAATCCTGTTTCCATTCAAGTCAATGGTAAAAAATTGTGACTGCTAATGAGAGTTTCTGAAGGAAATAAATTGAGTATTCCGAATTGGTTTTATTAAATTTGAACATTTTTAAAAAACACAAATCACCTGAATTGTGGCTATTGTAGATTTTAAAGGTTACTATCAAGAACTTTTTAGTTAATTTGAAGTGTTTCTCTATTACTTATGTAATGCTGACAGACCCTGGTTGTCAACAGGCAGGATTGAACTGGGGACCTCCGGAGCTTAGTGCATAGCTAATGCTGTAGAGCAGACTCAATCTCTCTCTCTCTCTCTCTCTCTCTAAGTGGTCTCGCTGCCACTAGATGGGACAGAACATCACCCCCCAAGAGGTGTATGGGTTATACCTACACTAACTAAAGTTTTCCCTCTCCCCTCTGATTAATTTACATATTAATTAGTTTAATTAAAATATATAATTAAACAGCTTTTTTTTTTTTAAGTCAGTTTATGTAATGTTCTGTCTACTATATGGTCTTCTGTTGCTCATTAGATATCGGAGGTGGGGCTTGTTCCCTGATGAATGTTTTGAATTGTCTTATTTGGATTTCATTTATTTTCAGCTGGCATCTAGCAGCTGTTGCAATGTGACAATATGGCTGGAGATTTGGTCAGTCAGCTTCATCACAATGACAAATTGTGGTTCTGAAGCAACTGGGGACTTTGGGTGCATGGGAATGCAGGGTTAAGGCTTTTGTTTGTATTTACACGTTTCTTGGTTTTAAAATGGTGACTGTTCACATCCCCTTTATTATTTGCTTTCCACAAACATGAATGATTACACATCTTACTGCAAAACTGGAAAGTTTATTCCAAACCTGCACGTGTAAGTTCTCACAGAAAACAAATTTTCATTTTGTACAAGTCCTCACACTGGAAGTGCTGCTGCACTCATCCATTCAGGAGGCAGAAATACCACCATGTAACTTATCTGACTACAACTGATCCATACAGCTCTAATTTTAAATATTTACACCCAAATAGTTTGAATTTAGTTATTCTTTCACCTGAGAGTACAGAGGAGATTTCAAATTCCTCTATTCAAAGATATTCAGCAAATAAATTCAAATGAGTTATTCAGTTGTTTACGTCAGCCTGGGGTGCAGGAATGCAGCATCTTTAACAATGTACAGACGCTCCCCGGGTTACGCAAACCCGCATTTACGGAAAAAGTTCCTTAAGTGGTTTTTTGTTTTGTTTTTTTGCGTAATTGTCAGGTATATGTCCTCAACTTATGCAAAATTCGACTTACGCAAGCAGAGCCATAACTAGGGATTTTTGCGCCCGAGGCAAGGGACAGGGCGGCACGTCCAGCTCTTCGGTGGCGGGTCCCTCTCGGAGGGAAGGACTTGCTGCCAAAGGAGAGACTTTCTGCACCCCTCACCTTCCGCCTCACTCGCCTCGCCCTCATTATGGCACTGTATGCAAGGTGTTCCAGAACGGAACGTTTGCGTAAGTCAGGGAGCGTCTGTAAAAGCTGCAGAATTGCAGAGGCCATTATTCAAATTGTCAGCATCATCAGCTATCCCTTTCGTAATAAAACAGTCAAGAGATGCTCACATCCATTCTTTACATGCAGAAATTCACTCAATGTAAACACACTAAGTGTAATACATTCTGTGGGAATTTCATTGTAATTTATTTGCATAGCTCAAATATTTCCCTTGACTTCCCTTGGCAAGAAAACTGAGTAAATAAAAAGTTAGTTTTGAGTCATGTTGTAACATTGCCTACTACATCCCTCCCCTAAGCAAAACTAGAAAACAGAAGCCTGAAGCATGTTACAAAATTAAATATTTTATTTATATAGCACAAAGATGTGGTAGGCTTTTTTACAGAGACAAGTGGGATGACAAGGGTTCTGCCCTCGGGAGCCTACAAACTACATAGACAACATATTGAAGAAAGATGTAATATAACAAAAGCCAAGTGATCTTTTGTGTCACATTTTGTTCTGATGGATTTTTGATTACATACATTGATTATGCCAATGTGGTTTGTAAGCCTGAGTGTTACAAGATACAAGTAGTTTTTTTTATTCTCCCTACCTCTACTCCAGCTCTTTCTTGTCCATTATATAGTCAGCTATGTCTAGAGCTGCATTTGGAGACTTTAACTTCCCCCTTAATTAATGAAGTCTTTGTTGGGAATAAAACTAGACATTCCAGTGGAACCTCTGTCACATTTAAGGCCTGATGCTGCAGATTTTGGAGTCAACGGAAGCTTGGCCAAGTAAAAGAGCTTTTCCTGGTAAGTGAGCAGGAGTTCAGGCTTTTCATTCAGACAGTAGTTGAGCTTCAAGATGCGTCTTCCCCACCTCAACCCCCCAAAAAGCAAGCATGATTCTCTTTGTATTTTGTTGTATTTATATACAAATTGGCAGAGGGGATGCTCATATTTTGAGCAATGAAGGAAGTCTTCATTGTGGCTAATTAGTATGTGGTGTTCTTGTTTTGATGTAACACACTTTTGTCTTTTCTGGAGCGATTCAATAGATGCAGTTAGGAAGTCACGTATTATGTGCATGGATACCTTGGTTCAGCTCTCTTGTTAAACTTGAGATTCTAGGGCAGGTACTGGCAGCAGATGAATAGCATATATATGATATGGCACCCTGGAGTATATTCCATAGATGTGGTTATTTTCATGTTTCATCAATGAGTTCTGAGGCAGGCAGCTGTGATCTCAGAATTGCATATAGGTTCCTGGGTCCAGGCTATTAGCTAGTACACACTACACCATGTGCTTTCATATCAAGTACACAATACCTAAAGCTCAGGAAATTTTTTTTTTTTAGCTACTAAAGAGAATTTTTGACAATGACTTAAACATGGTGTTTTAGAAATAAAACCAGAAACTCCAAATTGCCTTTGGAACTTCTACCCTTTTCAATTTCCAGCTTCCTGTCGGCTTTCAGCTGTGCTAAATTTGTTCCCATGGTAACACTTCTGCTAGCAGTAAAACTGTGACACTGCTTTTTAGGTTTCTGCACAACAAAGCTCATCTAGTGCTCCTCAAGTAAAGGTTAGATTAAAAGTGCAGGGCATTGCTACAATTCCCTTGTTCTGGTTTTACAGCAGCTGTTAAGGAACACAGAATGGTTACTATCACAGCTCACACGGCAAGTCACTGTACAGAAACTAGAACTTATCAGGGTTTCAACTCCCAAGCACCACTATGAAAATGTATAACAAAAGTATCAACTGTATCTTAGCCAAACCTGTATTAGCCAATGCAACAGTAACTCCCCAATCGACCATATTTACAGATAGTCATCTAAAATAGGGCACAACCCACTTTTGTGTTTCCAGTTTTATACGGAATCCCCTATCCAGATTTTTGGGGTGTGGGTTAGTTTCTCTAAGCTTGTTCTGAGCCTAAAGCTCTTCTTTCCCCAGTTGCATCCCACTGGTTGATGCCGCAGCTGGAATTGAGTACTAGCCAACAACCTCTGGCCACAGGTCATTCTCAGAATGGGAGAAATATCTAAAGAGACAAGACCACAGGAGACTCAATTCATTTCCTAAAGAAGTCTCCAGTCTCAATAACAATTCTTTACCCATTCTGTTTTTGTTTTTTATTGTAATTAAAAAATTTAAAATTTCAAGTATATTTTCATTCACTGAAATGTATTTTCTAACAAGCCAGATTTGTAAAAATATATCTGTCCCTTTATTCATCATGATCCTGCTCCTTTGTGCAATTATATTACAGCCTGAGCTACTGCGAGACTACTCAAACTATAACTAAGGCGGCTTCTTGACAGTGTCTCTACTCTATTTATACACAGGGACAATTTTAAGGAAGTTCACTAAATGCCATGTAAATGGTAAAATAGAAAGCTGCCAGCTGTCTGTTGAATTTCCCAGGCTGAAAGAGCACAGGCAGATGTTACGAGGTTTTCTGAAAATGAAGAAACTTGCACAAAATTGCTTTAGCTCATTTGGTTATTTTTACAGCTGCAAACTCATACCACGAGCACTTCCCTGAGTACGAGTAATTCTTAACAGTTCTAAAACCATCTGACCACAATAAACTGTTAAAAACATCGAATGTAATATGTTTAGGAAATCTGCTTGCCACTGCTATTACTATGTACTGCTCACATTACATCTTGCTCCTGCTTGTAACTCTAACCAATCCCTGTTATTCAACTTATGTGGTCAGATGTATATTTTGTGTATTAGTAAAGAAAAAGTAATGATTGAGTTCATTTCACAAACCATAGTTTCTCTTCCTATCCTGTGCAAGTGAACATTCAAAAGAAGCATAGGACCTGATTCTGCCCCAGGATACATGTCCCAACTCCCAGGGAAGTCAATGGGAATTTAAGGTCATATCCATTAGCTCAACTAGCTTTGCAATCTGTGCCACCCATCTTCCTAACTAGAAACGGGTATTGTCAACTTTCTGTACAGTTAGCTTGTGAATGTACTGGGTTCAGCCTCCATTCACCTCGTGCTCAGAAATTACCATGCAAGCCCAATTGGGACTAAAGTAAACATTAATATAACCACCCGTTTGCTAATCTTCATAAAAGGACACAAAATTGCAACCGCCAACAGTGGGCGTTGAATTGGCCATCCAAGAGTAGGATAGACTTACTAGCTTTTCATTTTCTGTGTCTGGACTTTTTATATTTTAAACTTCCAAATGTAAGTATTAAAATAAAATAGTCATCCAGTCCATTTTAGATTTCAAATAAGTGGAATAAAATTATAAATTTTGCTTTTTTATTAAGCAGATTTGTTTATTTCACTGTACTGTAAATATGAGCTAAACATAAAAGCAATGATGCAACTTTCAGGCCAGTAGTTTGGATTGGATATTAATTGAGTTGGTCTTTTTATGACTCCAGTTTTGCTATGCTTAATAAATGGCCTTACAGCCATATGTGTGCAGCACAACAGTGACACCCAGAGGCCAGGCAATGTAACCAGAGCTCCTTTTCCTCAGAGTGGCAGTTTGAATTTTGATCAGACCTCAATGAAATTTCACCTTTGCAAAAGTAAATTATCAGAAGGTATTATTTGATACTTATAGCATTTTAAACAGTTCCTTGTTTCTTTAGAAATTCTTATGAGCATTAATAGCCTCAGACAATTCAAGCAGATATTCTGTATATGAATGCACTCCATTTCATTGCATATAGTATTTACTTGCCCCCTTGTAAAGCATTTAATGAAGAACCACCAACAAGCCACAACAGTGCAGCACAAGAGGCTTGATCTTTATCAATTGGGGCCTTTTAGGCCTCTTTGCTAGCCTAAGTGGGTTTACTCTGAAATCATGGTCAAAACAAAGACTTACGTTAAGTTTTCTACTTGTGAGTACTGTATCCAGTTCAAAACAAACAGCTTACTTTATTAAAAATTTTACCATTTTATAAAAGACATGTTTAATTATGATGGAGATGGCTGTATTGTAATTAATATTTTGAGATAATTGTGATATTGAGCTTAAATTATATACAAAAAAGTCATTTTTGTATGTGTTAAAAAGATTGCTATATTACAGATGACTAACTGTACTTTTCAGTTTAATTACAGTATTGATGTAAATAAAGCTGAATGAAGAAATATTTACTACTTTATTAACATAGATTGTGAATGTATTTAATGGTTTTGCAGTATAAGGACTTACTGAACTTGAAAGCTGCTTCATTTTATGTGCAAAAAGGTACTTTAAAACTATATTTTAAATCTATTGATTCAGTGAAATCAATTATCTTGTTAGTTAATTTGCACATGCAAGTTGTATCCTTCCAGTTTTATTTTATGTATTGACACTAATTGGTAAGGTGCATATTGTGTTTAGAATGCATTTTGCAGATGCTTTCTGTACATAAAAAAAATACAGGGACTAAAACAATGCTGTGCAGTGTATAGCAGAGCCATTTTTCGGCTTTGGTGTACCAACTTTTTCAGTATTTAAAAAGTGTTTTGAATAACATTAAAAAAAAGTCTCTTTATTGTACAAATAATAAAAATGTCACATTATTGTAACAAACTTTTGTCATCTTTTAATATAAGAAGGGATATCAATTATTCAAAGGTAATTAATTGTACTGCTGTGTTGTCTGGCTTATGGAAAGAGTTGTTGGTCTCTATCTAGTTCCTTTTAAACTGCTGGTTAATATGTTGTTTGATTTAATGAGGAAAAAAGTAGTGAAGATAAAGATGCAGTTTTCAAATCTTCACTAAATATTTAACCTGGGGGGATTATGCTTGAGACTCTGCCATTAGTTTTAATTGACACAGTTCGTTTAAAAAGTTCACAGTAAAAAAACCAAACCCATACCAAAACTTGCCTGTATTCTCCCCTCATTAAACAAGTGTTTGAGTATTCTTCTGGTGAGGCATCATACAGTAGAACCTCAGAGTTATGAACTGCCCAGTCAACCACACACCTCATTTGGAATTGGAAGTATGCAATCAGGCAGCAGTAGAGACAAAAAAAAAAAAAAAAAAAAAAATACAGCACACTAGTGTGTTAAATGTAAACTATTAAAATAATTAAGGGAAAGTTTAAAAAAAAAGTTGAAACTGGTTTTGTGCTTGTTTCATTTAAATGAAGATGGTTAAAAGCAGCATTTTATTTTTCTTCTGTATAGTAAAATTTCAAACTGTATTAACTCAAACTTTTGAAAGAACCACCATAATGTTTGTTCAGAGTTACGCACAACCTCCATTTCCAAAGTGTTCGAAAGTCTGAGGTTCTACTCTAAAATTATCGCAACTGTATGAAGAAAAGCTACAGCACCTGAAGGTCTAAAATTCAGTGTCTATATAGAATGTGCTTTGTATAGAAGCTGGAAGAGTGCCTCAGTAATCTAAATGTTAGACTCGATAGAGCTATAAAATGCTGGGTAACATTCATTCAAATAGGGGCAACTTTGGCCTTCAACCATTAGCCTTCCCACATAAATACATTGCCATTTGTTTTGGGGGTTGGGTTGTTGTTTTTTTTTTTATTTGGATGGGGCGATGTCTTAAAACAGTAACACATCTACTCAAACGCCCAACCTCCTTGTCCTTTCCTATTGCTATGTAGTGTTATGTGCCAGCTGTTTGCTGTCCTCCCTCTCCAGAGGGGTTACATTTCAGTGCTGTTGCATGTATTGTGATCATTTATGATGAAAGGTGCTCATTAAATGTAAGACATTAGGGATGGGTGGATTTATTTTGTCTTAATTTTGGACCCACTCAACCATCACTGGGTTGAAAGTTTAATTGGAATTGTTTTTTAATTTTGCTGTTGGATGGGAGATGGGGAAGGGAGAAAGAGAAAAGTGTTGAATGAAAGCATAGTTTATACACACCATACATAATATACAGGATATCCACTTCAGCTGTCTTCTAATGGCATGAGCAGGGTGAATGTGGCAAAAGGTGGCTTTTCTATTCCTAATAATTAGCACAGGATTCTCTTTACCTCATTTTCTTTTAAGTTCAATCTGGGGGGTGGGGAAAATGGGTTGCAATCCGAAGAAAAAGGCTTGGAAAAATTACTTTTGCAAGCCAAGGTAGGTAGAGATGTTCACCCATTGCTAATGTATGTACTGTAGTTTAGTCTGTCAGAATTAAAAGCCACCTGACCTTCAGTACAATACTGAATTCCCTTGAAAATATAGCCTTAAAAACGTGGCAGCTATCAGTCTTCAATACTGTTTGGAAGTGAAGTGTTCAAAGAACAGTCAGTGCAAACCACCATGGGATCAATTTTGATTTAGTCTACAATTTGTTGCATGTAAAAGCCTAAAAAAGAGCAATGTATATACATTTGCATCGCAGTTCAGAGTTGACACACCCATTCCCCCTACAAATTTATCACCAGTGTTGATGCATCTTAAGGTGCCATTTCCAGGATGAATAAACACATTCGTATGTAATATGGCAAGCATATATTAATGTTATTGAGCTAGAGAGCTTGACTGGTACATTAAACTAAACAAAGGTAATGGTTTTTACACCCAACAGGAAACATTTATTCATTACTAGTCAAACAAGTAGAATTCAATCACTTTTGTAAACACATTCTTCACACTCTTTGTAGCACAGTTCATACTGTATCCTTACCATTATTATAGCATTGGTGTGTAATTTAAGGTTTCAGGCATTTAACAGGAGGCAGATAGTGTGAAACACTTACCTATTTGATTAAGAGGTCACCTGCTATAAAGCATTTGGTCCCACAGCTATGGACAATACAAACCTAAGAAAATCAGAAAGTTTACTTTTTACCTTTTATGCAACCCCTTTAGTGTCCCTAAAATTAATTCATAAAAAGTTGTTTTTTTTAAACTGAATTGTAGAAAAAATTGTCATTGTTAATGGTAGTATCCATTGAAATCACTGCATTACAAATAAAGAAAATTAGCATTGTGGTATTTTCAATTGAAATGTTGATCTATGCAACTCTGGAAGAAAAGCTGAGATTTTATGGATGGGCATTTTTTTCAAACATGCAGAGTAAAAGCAGTATTATAAAAATTGCTTTATGGCACAGGCCAGCTTAATCAATAGTTGACAAACAGGAAGGAAGTCAGTTAGAATGGTATATGGCCTTTGAGTTTCTGATGGTAAAAAATCTTGCTTGTATTTTGATCCATAAGCCTAACAAAAAAATAAGTGTACTCTGATCAAGTAGGAATTCGACTTCTTAGGTATTCTAGTACAGCTGCTGTTCCTTTTGCCAAAATGGCTGCTCGAGGAGTGCGGAATGGATTTCCTTCTAGCAGAAGTGTCCTGGGGAAGTATAGAAATAAAAATTATTACTGTCAGTGCTTTTGCTTGTGCCAGCACATTCATACATCATGCACACTTATGGCTCTTCAGAAAAATAAAAGAATCCTGCTTAAAGATGGAATAGTAATACTACATTATGAATTTCTGCTACTCTATTTCATATTGGTCTAATTCAAGTGCTAATAGTATGCCAACAGAGATGTAGTGATGGATAGTTTTGTGTGTACATAATATACACATGTGCCCTGCACTACTGTACTGCTGTACATTTAGGGGAACACATACTTGTTCAGTAAAACCCCCAGCCTCGGGGGCGGGGGGGAGGAGAGGGAGCGTTTATAAAAAATAAATGATAAAATCAATGGGAATAACTGGTTGTAGCACTGAGCTATGCTAAATGGCAACGTTACCTTTTCCCAACTCAGTTGTTATGCACAGGCCCTCAGGTAAGCACAAGTCCTGTCACCAGAGCACAGTCCCATATGTTCCCTTCAAGCCTTCCCTATCACCTAGGGTCTGTGTCTTGCTGAACTAGTCAGACCCTTAGGCCCTGTCTAAATAGGGAAAAAATATGTAGTTTTGTTGTGTTAACTAACATATTAAAATTCTACTCATGAACAGCATTTGTCAGTGCTACATAGGGTAGTTTTAGAGTTCACAAGAAAACTACACTCCATAAGTCTGCAAGAGTCTCACAGCCCATACATTCATGTTCTTGAAAATGTGATTATCCAATAAATCTAAAACAAAGTCACTTGTAACATCCTCAGTCAGAAAAACAAGCATGCTGTTTACTCTGAGAAATTTGGGTGACTCAGCACCTCTTCTCAAGCCAAATCAGTTGTGCAGCAGGTGGTTCTCACTTATGCCACTATGGTAAGAGAACAACTGCTACTTCTAT
Source organism: Terrapene triunguis (assembly GCF_002925995.2). Classification (NCBI taxonomy): domain Eukaryota; kingdom Metazoa; phylum Chordata; order Testudines; family Emydidae; genus Terrapene; species Terrapene triunguis. The sequence continues at coordinate 35,543,028 of NW_020664562.1, read as the reverse complement.
TAGAAAAAGCAGTGCTAGGGTTCATAACTCGGCCATTTTAAACTACGTTGAACTGAAGCTTGATATACAAGCTGTCTGCCCACTTGAGATTTCCATTTCATTCACAAAAATGGTTTAAATTGGTAACGCTAGTGGTAGGCTGAAGAGTGGTTACTGAAAAAGTTATTTGTCCCTGTACGACTTCAAAACCTTAATTTTAAAAAATAAATGTTATTTAATGAATTGCAAGAAGAAACACAGGAACTGCCAGACCAGAGACCCATTTAGTCTAGTTTCTTGTCTTTGTCAACACCAGTAGCATCACAGTGGTGAAATGACCAGCCCCTAGGGCAAGTTTCTATTCAAACTCTTTCATGTAGGGGTTGGATTAGTCCCTGAAGTTTGAGAGCTTATATTCTCAAAATGGCTATCTATTGAATCTAACCGGGAGTTAAAGCACTCACCTGGCATGGAGGAGACCCAGGGTCTCCCACAACCAGGCATGTGCCCTCCATCCCAGGTGAGTGGTCTAACCACTGGCCTCTCTTTCTCACTTCCCCCACCCTGGACCTAAGAAACCTTCCTAATGAAAGTTGCATTGAAACCATCCTTTCCCATGAAAAGCTGTGGTTTCAACTAACTGGCATTTTCTGACAAAAACTGTTTTGTAGAAAAATTCCTGACCAGCTCTAGCGTGTACACACATTTCCTTTTATCAATGTAAATTTGTTACTTTCCACTTTCATCAACCCCCCCAATCTTGTAGTGTGAAAAAAAGTACATATTTGCTCTCAATTTACTTTCTCTGTAACAATCATTTTTTGACTTTTTTTTAAATCTCTTCTCTAAACCAGAACAGTCCCAAATCTTTCATTCTCTCCTCATGAGGAAGTCTTGTTATGCCCCTAATAATTTGCAATCCCCATCTCTGAACCACTTGTCTCTAGATAAACATTGAGATTGAACAAGCAGGACTGAACAGAGTATGCCAGGTGAGGACCTAAAATTAATTTATAAAGTGCCCATATAATTTTTCAGTGTTATTTTTTATCACATTCTTTATGCACCCTAACATTTTGGGGTTTTTTTCTATTTAAACACTGCTGAAGCACACCGAGCAGAGATTTTCATGGAGCTTATACAACTATATCCAGATCTTTCTCCTGAATGCGCAAAGTAATTTAGAACCTACGAATGTAGTTGAGGAGTTCAAATTATTCCTTCCAATATGGGTTATCATACAGATGTCACCGCTGTATTCATCTGCCATCACATTGCCCATTCACCTATCTTTGTTATGAAATTCCTCAGTGGCTTTTCCACTCGTCTACTCTAAATATTGTGTCCTTTGCAAATGATGACACTTTACTAACCCGCCCCTTCCTGATCACTGATCAATATATTAGATACCAGTCTTAGTGCAGAATCTTTGGGCAGCCTACTGTTAAGTCTTTTAACAAATTACCTTTGACAAATGGCCATGGGACAAATGTCAATAAATGGGGCACTATACATGAGTCTGAGGACAATCATCTGTTATGAACAATCCCTGAAGTAAGTAAAGATAAGGCAAGTTAAGAGCAGACCAGCAGCTTAATTCTAAATTTTCCTAAATTGTGGATTTATTAAGTTGGACTAACGGTCAAGTTTGATGCTCAAGGCCAAACTCCACATTCAAGTACCCCTATGTAATGTGAGTTAGCCTCTAATGCAAAGTATAATTTTCATGTTACTTTGTTTGTATTTAATAAATAGATAAATAAAATCATGAACCAAAAATTTCCTGTATTCTCAATTATTCTTGAGAAACTATGAAAAAAATTGCAGCTGCTTCATAGCTGATGACTAGAGGTCAGGCATTTTATGAATTTAGACCAACACACAAGTACACTGTTACTCTACCATTTTCCTTGTGACTAAAAAAAGGCCTAAAAAACAGTTATCAAAACCACGTTACCGTGCAGTATTAAAAAAAAAAGTCACCTAAGATTTACGCAGTTTCCAAGTTCTGGTGGCACTTGAAGGAGGTCATTATTCTGAAGGTCTAAGGTGCCAAGCTTGTCTATCTTCCTTATTTGCAGAGGGTCTATGGATCCAACCTGATTGTTACTGAGTAGGATAGTTTCAAGTGTTGGGATGCGATAAAGAACATTGGGAAATATTTTAAACCTACCAAAAAATGAAAATAAATTCACTTAAGGAATCAAATCAGAAACACAGATATAAAAAATGGGTAACAAAACAGATAATAGTGAGGTGAAAGACTAGATTTAACTGAATTTGTTTAATAATAATCACTCATTAAAGGTACATTTTAAACATGCATTTTTGGGAGGGTGGCAGTAATACTGATTAGTCTATTTCACAAACATAAAAGCAGAATGTAATTTGTATGATGACTGCTCAGTGCTTATGTGACAGAGAACAAAAGGCCAGCAGCACTCATTTTGTAAAACTGAGCGTAGCAATGATGTCAGCCGGACATATTCCTCCTACAGTCTGAGCTAACAGTTCCTGTAAACACATTCATTACATTCCCCAAGCTTAATCCTGCTTGTTTTATACCCATGAAAAATTGTCACCATTCAGATACCAACCCCCCACCCCAAATCCCACTATACTTATGACCACTTTCTATATTAAAACAAGAGCCCTTCATTTACAGACACCATGTTTATGGTCCATGGCACAAAGAAATTAAGTAGAAGCTTCGTTACTTGTAATCATCCAGCATTTTATCCACCCACTGCTCCCTTAACGTGACAGCTGACTAATGCAGCTCTGAAACACTAGTAATGGATGTATGGCACCACACAATTTAAAAATGTTTCAGAAATACTTATTTACAAACTATTTATAGATTCTGCTCAATACTAACAGCTGTATTTCTAGCATAATGCATATCACCCAGTGATTTGGCAAAAAAACAATCACCCCACCATTTTCACAGCTTGTTTTCATTAATTAAGACACAGGCAAGATTTGGTTCCAAAAAGAGTGTTTTCCTTTTAAATATTAATACAGGAAGAACCTTCAGTACTGCTTAAAAACAAAACGGATCCTCACTTAGTCATTAAAAAAAAACAAAACAAAAAACGCAATTAAAACAATCCTGTGTTAAACAGAATGTGCGTTGACTGTCTTAGCGGAAGGAAAATTACTTCCACCCCACAGAATTCTATTAATTTTTTTCTTGTTGGAAAAACACTGAGATGTTACAGATCGAATCAGAGTTCACGATGGGGGTGGCTTTTTGTTTGTTTGTTTGTCTTTGGGGGGGGGGGCAGTCTTTCTTCCCACTCTCTGTTTTTATTCTGCTCTTTTAATGGCAACATTTTCAAGAGTCTTGCTGCAGCCAGGGTGGTCAGACAAGGGGAGTGCTTTGGGAGACTGTTATTTAAAACACTTTAAGCATAGCTTGTGAGAGGCAGGGGCAGGCTCGATCGGAGCAATGGAACCAGCCACACTGGGTTTAGCCGCATGTATTGCTGCCTGGAGGAAGGAATCACTAGGGAAGGCAGGAGGGGCCTGCCATTCTCTGCAGCGTCCAAATGAGATGGGAATTAGAAAGAGAATAAATATCAATCGGAATCTATTTAAATCACTGTTATAAATATATAACTAGCTCTGATTATTACTAAATAACAACTATGCCTCAGGAAACAAGTGACATATATTGCTCCCTGCAAGCACCAGCCATTTGCTGCAGCAATAAGTTCTTTGAAAAATACGCACCATGCTGTGCATGCAGAGGAGTGTATGCCGATAAATCCCATTGTGTTTTGTAAACTGTTTTAAAAGTTGGGGCCCCAATTGGCACCAGCATAGGCAGAGAAAGCTAGCATCTCTATGCATCACAGCCTAGTACCAGGTACCCTGGGGCAGGGGGATAGGAGGGCTGAGGCGGAAGGGACACTCTGGGGCACATGACTTATGAGGAGAGGCTGAGGGAATTGGGCTTGTTTAGTCTGCAGAAGAGAAGAGTGAGGGGGATTTGATAGCAGCCTTCAACTACCTGAAGGGGGGGGTTCCAAAGAGGATGGAGCTCAGCTGTTCTCAGTGGTGGCAGATGACAGAACAAGAAGCAATGGTCTCAAGTTGCCGTGGGGGAGGTCTAGGTTGGATATTAGGAAACACTATTTCACTAGGAGGGTGGTGAAACACTGGAATGGGTTACCTAGGGAAGTGGTGGAATCTCCATCCTTAGAGGTTTTTAAGGCCAGGTTTGACAAAGCCCTGGCTGGGATGATTTAGTTGCTGTTGGTCCTGCTTTGAGCAGGGGGTTGGACTAGATGGCCTCCTGAGGTCTCTTCCAACCCTGATCTTCTATCTGCTACTGAAGAAAGTTCCCTTATTCACTGTTCACGTAGGGCCTGATCCAGCAAAGTGCTGACTTTGATATATTCAAGCAAATTGACATATGGTTTCAATTAAAAAACCTGGAACAGGCACAAGGGACAATTTATATTTTCTTGTAAAACTGATCCTTTTTTAAATGGGCTGAAAATTATATGAAACAAACCAGCACCGAGCAATGCCATTTGCAAAAGGAAAAAAGGAATCAAAATCTATACTTTCACACATTGTGTTCTGCCAAACAGACAACAAGCTGGGCAGGAGTTTGTGTTTACACTTTGGTAAGAAGCAGTTTGCCCTGAAAAGCTCTGCTTAGCAATGGTGTCAAATGTTCAAGCCTGCTCCAAATCATGATAAAGTAGTTTCTTCTTAAAACCATGAGCCACCACTAACTAAAAGTGGGAGATGCAAGCTCATTACAAGTCAAGAAAGTGAAAGGCTTTGGTAGATAGCCCAGGTCTGTAAACCCTTTATCGCTGGTAAAATATGAAGAGTCGAAACCTCCATTGACTTCAGTAGGGCCAGGATTTTACAAGAAATGTCTATGACGGAAACAGGATGAAGCCAGTGACCAGCAGGAAACCCTCAAAAATACCCCCAGACACCCTTTAAAAAAAAAAAATCACAAGTACAGAGTATTTTTCCTATCAGGTGCCCCCCTCCCAGCATCAGTGACAGAATATTCCTGTGTTAATTATCAGCAGATGGAACCAAAGAACACTTGCACCTGCTTAATAAGACATGCAGTGCAATCCAGTTCCTTAGTTAACATATTTGCAGAATGCTTTGAACATTTAAAGTATTTACTGAGGCTGGGAAAGCAGGAAAAAGGTGTTTTTCTCATTGAAAAAACAATTAAACGAGGTAACTAACATCTCAAATTATTCTCCATTGTTTTCATTAGTGATGTGGAAACAAAACTTCTTTACTAGCAGAATCAGAACCCTAATATGAACAGGCTCAGTAGTATTGAGGAGGGGAAGCATTGTCATTTTTATTCTCCCATGCACATTGCTTCAAACACACAAACAGGATTACCACATGATGGTCTTTGCCTAATTCTCATTATATGTTAATAGTTCTATCTGCAAGGGTACTTACCTATTGAAGCAAAGATTTATTATTTGCAGTCTTATCAGTGCTTCCATTTCCTCAGGTAAAGATGTCAAAAAGTTATTTCTGAATTGTAAACAAAGAAAAGCAGCATTCACTACCCTTTAGCAAATTTAAGGTGTTCCAGAAAGCAAAAGTTGCTAGTCTGTCCTTGAGCTGATGTTACTAATATGCTGAACCAGTCAACTGCCTCGTGGGTATGCCAAAACCACAGTTAGTGCAGATGGGCATCAAAATCATTGTTTTCTTTAGCATTTGATTTTTGCCAGTCAGAGAACAGATTTTATCATAAAGACATACCCAAACATTTTGTAATGTGGCATCACTTTCATTTTACAATAACTTTCGGTATGTACGGAGTAGGAATTAAGTAAATCAAATCTTTAATCAAGTCACTGCCATAATTTCAATATTGCATTTATATAGCACTGTAAGGTGTACCCAACATTGTACAATGGTCAGAGTGACATACAAAGATCCATCCAAGTTTATGGACTAAAATAACATATAGTTACAGTTGAGAACATTTCAGTCAAAGTGTGCAAAGAGCTGGCATCCCCCACCCCACCTCTAACACAGAACATATGTACAATGACGTTGCCCAAACCCACCCTCTTTCTTAAAAGGTTTTCAGGAGCTGCTTAAATGAGAAGAGAAAGGGGGCTCGAGGAGACGGAATGGGCCATTTCATATATAGTACTCAAGTAAGGGGGACTAATCAATGAGGGTCATTAAATGTTGCAGTCTTAGACTAAACAAATCTGCCCTCACTCCCTTCCTGGGGCACTCAGCCTGGTTCCCTCCCCATCAACCACCTCACATGGTCTTACCCCATCCCTGCAACTTGCAGCCTAACTCTTCCTCCCACTTCTCCCTCTTCAGCAGCACATACATTTAAACCAGCTTGTTTTAATTTAACTAAGCCAAAGCAAGGTGCTGTGTCTGGCTACTTTTCACTTTGCACTATACCCTGGTAATAAGTGCCAATGACAATTCCACCACCTTGAATGAACACCCTGAGAAGTTACGAAGATTAAATGTGTTTATCTGAATGACAATAAGGTGCCTACTGGAAGTTACTGAAGCCACTACAAATATAGTTGCCCAAGGACACACTCCAAGCTTATTAATCTCTACTCCTGAGGGAATTCTGTGCCAAAAAATTAACAATTCTGCACCAAAAAAAAATAAATAAAAAAAAAATTACACACACAATATTTTAAAATTCTGCAAATTGTATTTGTCAATAAATAAATGTGGCTCCGGCATGGCAGTGGGGAGCACAGGCCACTGGCTACATTGAGGTGGGAGATCACCCTGAAGCTCCCACCTCCCCTGGTACAGGGACTTGGCAGTGAGGCTGCACCTGACCCTGACAAAGTGCAAGGGTCGGGTCTGCCTCAGAAACAGCCCGGACCCCAGCCCCTCTGCACCAGGTGCGGACAGGCAGGCTCAGCCCAGCAGGATCCAAGGGTGAAGGGGCTTAGTATGGGGGGATCCAGGTGTGGGGTGAGAAGTTTCTGTGTGGGAGATCTGGATGCACAGGGGCTCATTGGAAGGAGGGGTTCCGGGTGCATGGGCAATGGCACTCTGCAAGGGATCCAGGTGAAGGTGGTTGGGACCCAGCAGGGGCGTCTGGGTGTGGGAAGATGAAACGTGGTAGGGGGTGTCGGTGTGGGGGGCTCAGTGGGGGAATCTGCGTGCTGGGGGAGTGGGGCTTGATGGGATGGGGGTCCAGGTGCAGCTGGTTGAGGCTCAGTGGGCTGGATGTCTGGGTGTGGGGGCTTGTCAGGGGGTCCAGGTGTAGGGGGGCATGGCTTGTCAGGCTGAGGGTTCGATGGGCCTGCTTAAAGGGGGAGCCCCAGCTGCTGCCCAGGGGACACCGCATGCTGGGCTCCTGCTTCCCCCTGCGATTTCCTTATCACCTTTTCTTCCCCATCTCATCTCCCTCCCCCCAATACCCCATGCCTCATCCTCCCCCCCTCACTCCAGGGGTGCTGGAACAATTTGTATAGTGGGGGTGCTGATAGCCACTGAACCAAGCCGTCGAACCTGTATATAATGGAAACCACTTCAAGCCAGGGGATGCGGCAGCACCCAGCACCTCTAGTTCCAGCACCTTTGCCTCACTCCCACATTCCCCTCCCCCTGCCCTATTC
>NW_020664562.1:35504051-35535021 GCF_002925995.2 Terrapene triunguis | reverse complement strand
GCGTCAACAGGTAAATAAAACTGGCCCGGCCCGCCAGGGTGCTTACCCTGGCGAGCCGCGTCCCAACGTTGCCGACCCCTGGTCTAGGCACTGCAGCTTATATACTCTGCTTGTCAGAACACAAGGATGGGTGTTCCTCTTACCAGATAATATTTTTTATTTTACTGTAGCCCCTAGAGGCCCTAATCAGGATTGTGGCTCCTCCTTCCCCTGGGTGGGCTCTCTTTCTGACTCTTCATCTCTGCCTCACTGCATGGATGGTGGCTTGGCAGTTCTGATCCGTGGCTCCTAGCTTGAGCCACAAGGCTATTGTGCCAGACAGGGGAGTCAATTTCAGTAGCTCTCAGTTCCCCTGTTAAGCATCAGAATCCCTCCTGAAAACTCACTTCTTTTTTGAGGCCCACAAACAGTAATTCATGTTGTAAAAAAGATACCACTGTGCTATTAAATCAATTAGAATTAAGCACATTCCTGTGTCATCTATTTAGTCTGTAAGTTCCTTGGGGAAGGGATCATGTCTTCCTTTTTAGCTAGTACAGCACACTCTTAAGTGCTTTACAAATAAAAGACTGTGTTGCTCCCACTAAAGTTATGGCGACACTTTCCGTGGACTTCCACTGAGGTAGAATGAAGTCCAATAATATCTAAAGCTACAGTACTAGTGGCTTTATGCTTGGAGAGTCTGCCAGACTATCACTGAAGGGGGAAAATGTTGAAATTATTTATGCTTGTAGGAAACACTAAACTGAAGTACCTGCAAAAGTTGCATTTTAAGTTGGACCTCATCTATAGCACACAGCTGTCAGCTCTCAAAGCAGTGGATCCACACAAATTATTTCTTTGGATAGGAAAAGGTGAACCACTTTGTGGTGATAACAATGAACAATCCTACAGATTCACCAAACCAGTCAACTGGCTGTACTGTATTTTTATTATGTGACGTGTCATTGAAGTATCCCCTCATTTGTTTCAACAACTCTTAGCAAAGCAAAAAAATAAACACACACACACACATGCATGTGTGTAATGAAAGTATTACTCAGCCATCTCTTCTCCTAGCTATGCTTCTTTCACTTACAATTAGCGTCTATGTAAGATACCTGCACACTACTCGGAATAAGCAACGTCCTTTTTAATAAAAGGTGCAATTGTCTTATTCATAGCATCATAACATAAAATACATCTTGATGTAGAAATTAAGATATGGAGTAAATATTCTTGGCAACAAGGTTAAAAACACAACGTTTTAATACATTGCTGAGGGACAAGGAGAGAAAAGAATTATTAGGATGTGGAATGACATCTACTAAGAAGTAGCTATACCTTTTTGGAATTTCATTCAGCTGATTCTTGCTGAAGTTTACAGTAGTGACAGAATTGCTTCCGACTGCATTAAATATTTCATCAGGAATCACAGCTGCTCGTTTCTCACTAAACAAAAAGCATCTTATTTAGCAGAGTAACATGAACATGTCAATCATTCTCTGTTCATTAACTGGACATTCTTCCTCTTTTAGAAAGATAATCAGCGGAAAAATTTACTGAAATGTGGATGTTTTTGAATTCCTCTTAACCAGAAGGCTATCAGAACATGGTGCCATGGTACCTCGTGCAGAGGCAATTTTATCACCTCATGCTGTGATCCTGATCTGTTGTCAGACCTTAGAAGATGTGCATTCTTGGGCCAAATCAATCCCTCAAACATGTAAGTGCCAGAGGAAAAGATGCTGGGACTACATAGGTGTCATTCTTACCTCAGAGCCAATACCCCAGTATACTGCCACAGGGTCCCTGATGCTGGAGTTGTCATCTTTCAGAATTTCTGAACATTTGTGGTAATTAAAGATCCCATGGCACTTTTCATTAGAGAAAGGGCATTAACCCTATTGTTCTGGCCCTATTCCAGCTCCAATAATTACATTGTGCACACATCCTGCAATTTCAAGTGGATGTGGTATCTTTTTTCCACTTCTTGACCTAACCTGTGAAACATTGCTTACATTTCAATAGTAGTTGAAGAGATTCCTTACAAACCACAAAGGGGTTTTGGGAGGATAATTTCTTAATGTTTCTAAAACACTTGAGATCTGATAAAAGGTGCTAAAGAAGTGTCTGATGCATTAACATTTCAGTGAGCTTTAAAGAAACTCTGCCATGCTTGTTACAGGGCACACAAAATAAAAAGATACAGAAGCAATACCAGGATGTGCAAGAGTTTAGGCTCTCTGCATGTCTGGGATGCACCATATAGGGCTGGCCAGAAAAACAGAATTCTGCCTTGAAAAAACGTTAGAGGTTTTGGAATTTATTTTCATTCCCAGTTGGAACGAAAATTAAACCTTCTGAATTTTTCACAAAAAAAACCTGTGTGCGAGAGACAGACAGACACATACACACACACACCCCCCACCCAAAATAGACAAGAAAGTGGTGGTTAGGGCCCTTACCTGGGATGTGGGAGATCAAGGTTCGAGTCCTGCCCGGTTTGGAGCAGGGACTTGAACTTTGGTCTCCCAGGGTATGTCTACACTGCAATTAAAAATCCATAGCTGGCCTGTGCCAGCTGACTCAGGCTCACAAGACTTGGGCCAAAGGGCTGTTTAATTGAAGTGTAGATGTCCCATGCTCTGGCTGGAGACTGGGCTCTAGGACCCTGCAAGGTGGGAGAGTCCCAGAGCTCAGGCTGCAGCTCGAGCCAAAGACATCTACATCGCAATTAAAGAGCCCTGCAGCCTGAGCGCCACGAGCCTGTCAGCTGACATAGGCCAACCATGGGTGTCTAATAGCAGTGTAGACATCCCACACATCCTAGGTGTGTGTCTTAATCACTGGGCAGTTCTGGATGAGTGCCTGGCTCTCTGGCTGTCTTGACCCAAGAAATCTTCTTGATGAAATTTTTGTCCAAACTGATATATTTCCACAAAATGTTTCAGTTTTGATAAAACAATGTTTTTTTACAGAAAAAAGTTTCATCAAAAATATTTTGACCAGCTCTAGCATGGAGTCTGAAAACAAAGGAAAAGTAAAACAAGAAAGGATTCTTACAGTTCTAGAAATAGATAGCCTTGTGAAACACATACCTATATTCTAATACTTTTAATGCAGTTATGGCATGAATGTTAATCCTTGACTCACTTGGAAGAGTCATGGCTGTCACAGGAGACCCCTCATTTGGGCTAGCTATATCATCTAGAGAAAACAACCATACATGTAAAAAACAGCATTTAATAGATGTTAATACTTGTATAAGCACACATGTAGTACCCTCTCTCTAGAGTCCCTACTGTTTGTTATCTGTCATCTTGAGGAAAATGGCGTCAGTGGTTAGAGAACAGTCTGGAATGTATCTCTTTAGTAAATCCAGAGAATTAAAGAATCCAAATCTATAACTGTGCATGTATGGAGCTGCGGCAACAGGCTTTAAGACACCATGTACCCAGGGGTTAGTATAAGAATCTGTCAAAGTACAACTATATTCTAAGCCTAGTTTCCACTAAGAAAGGAAACTATACAGACTTTAAGCAGCACTTATAAAAAATGTATGGGAGCAGATATAGATTAACATAAGAATGGCTCTACTGGGTCAGACCAAAGGTCCATCTAGCCCTGTATCCAGTCTTCCGACAGTGGCCAGTGCCAGGTGCCCCAGAGGGAATGAACAGAATAGGTAATCATCAAGTGATTGATGATCGCTCACTCCCAGCTTCTGGCAAACAGAGGCTAGGGACACAATTCCTGGCCATCCTGGCTAATAGCCATTGCTGGACCTATCCTCCATGAATTCATCTAGTTCTTTTTTGAACCCTGTTACGGTCGTGGCCTTCACAACATCCTCTGCAAGGAGTTCCACAGGTTGACTGTGCATTGTGTGAACAAATACTTCCTTTTATTTGTTTTAAACCTACTGCCTATTAATTTCATTTGGTGACCCCTAGTTCTTGTGTTAAGGAAGTGTTGTTTACTACTTTTCATATCTACTTTCTCTACACCAGCTATGATTTTATAGACCTCAATCATATCTCCCCTTAGCCATCTCTTTTCCAAGCTGAAAAGTCCCAGTCTTATCAATCTCTCCTCATACAGAAGCCATTCCATACCCCAATCATATTTGTTGCCCTTTTCTGAACCTTTTCCAATTCCAATATATCTTTTTTGAGATGGGGCGACCACATCTGCACACAGTATTCAAGATGTGGGCATACCATGGATTTATACAGAGGCAACATGATATTTTCTGTCCTATTATCGATCCCTTTCTTAATTATTCCCAGCATTCTGTTCACTTTTTTGACTGCCACTGCACATTGAGTGGATGTTTTCAGAGAACTATCCACAATGACTCCAAGATCTCTTTCTTGAGTGGTAACAGCTAATTTAGACCCCCATCATTTTATATGTATAGTTGGGATTATGCTTTCCAGTGTGTATTACTTTGCATTTCATCTGCCATTTTGTTGCCCAGTCACGCAGATTTGAGAGATCCTTTTGTAGCTCTTCGCAGTCTTCCTGGGTCTTAACTATCTTTAGTAATTTTGTATCATCTGCAAATTTTGCCACCACACTGTTTACCCCTTTTTCCAGATCATTTATGAATATGTTGAATAGGACTGGTCCCAGAACAGACCCCTGGGGGAAACCACTATTTACCTCTCTCCATTCTGAAAGCTGACCATTCATACCTACCCTTTGTTTCCTATCTTTTAACACATCCAGTCATGCTTTTACTACAGAGGGGTCAAAAACAACAACATGCATTATTTTTCAAGCCAAACTTCTATGAAACAGGACTGCTGCAGTCATCAGTTTATCTAGCTCTCAGACCTCCTAGTAACAGGTGCAATACCTAGATAGATATTGCAATAAGTGTAAGTATAACTAACTTTATCATCTACAACATAGCATCTCTATATAAACTAAGTGAGTCTGATAAACTACCTATATCCATACTCACTTTACCCAGTTAGTGCTAGTATTTAATTTTTCAGGATAATATCGAAGAACCTGACATTTCAAAAGCCATGTGCAACCCTGTACAAGGCACTAAACTGATTGTTTAATACTGCCATCTTCTGGTGCAAAGAGATAAACACATTATAAAAAGGAATAAATCAACCATAGATAGTCAGTGAAAGGTTTTATACTAGAAGGAAAAATGGTACTGAGTATGTGTATTCAAACAGCTATGCTCAGGCTATAAGCTACCAAGGACCCTTCTATATTAAATGGAGAAAGTTTCTCTAAATTCATAAGTGTATGAGGCAATTTATTTATATATACACCTATTTACCATGTAAATCAAATAACTAGATAATTTAATTTGTTTTCAGGCATACTACCATATTTTTTCCATTAGCTTTATGACAGACATTTAAATGAAAGATCCTGAGAAATAGGTTAGAAAGGTTCATGGTGCACATTTTCTCTCTTGAAAAGAGCAGAAACAAGCACAGGCAGTAGGGTGGCTAGGGCTCAGTTCCCACCCCCCACCCCCAATCTATTTTCTTATTTTTCACTTAGGTGCTTTTGAAAATTTTATCCACAGTCTTTCATACTATTACATAGCGTTTTGACTCTCCTATCCAGAGAGGTAGAGGCTAGATTCAAATGTAGCATCTATGTCTTCCAAGATCAAATCAGTTTTCTCTATTCAACATAAGGGGAAAGTACCCCACCAAAATTTCAAACTGGCTGTCCAGAGAAATAACTCTCCTGAAACATTCAATCTAATTCTCTAGTTTAAGATTTTTATGTTAGCCACGACATCGCTAATGGAAATAAACTACTAAATGGGGAGAAGCCAGTTCAGATGGACCTGGATTTGAATGTTTAGTTTCAGGCAATCCAAAAATACTGTTTACATTCTTAATTAGCTAAAGTAAGTCCTCATGTCATAAAAGATTATTTAAGGCAGACTCACCTACACATACACTTACCTTGGGCAGTTTAAATTTGTAATCCCGAGGGTAATATTATTTTGCAAGTACAATTAACACTCAAATAGAGGATCAGCATTTCTCACTGTACAATCAAGCCACTGGGCAGATGAAGGAGCTTAAAAATGGTGAACTGCAGGATGTAGGTCAACTAGGAGGTTCAGAAGAAAAGCTACCATCTGAATTCCTTATGCAGAGTTTAGAGGCCATAAACTCATACGACCACAGGAGGAAAGCAATTTAAATTATCATTATTCTAAATACCCCAGAACAAATTCTTATTATTTGGATATAGTCAAATTGGTGTCATCCTCTGTGAAAATGAGGAAAGGAACATCAGTGTTAAATTATAAAAGCAAATTGTTGTGGAAAAACAGCACTGCTAATCATATTAGGAGAACTGGACAAGAGAACAAGTTGCCCTGGTTATAAGTTCTAATGCATTTAAAGCCACAACAGTTTAAAAAAAAAAAAAAAAGTCTCTTCTTTCAACATATATTGCAAAGTAATACTGTACCTTGGATTTTGCTTCTCAGATACTTCAGGAGTTCTTGGGTGCCTTTCTAAAAATGCAGAGAAAAAACATGAAGATAAAAGCACTTGTCAATCAGTATTTCTGAAATTTTATTAGAAACAATGAATGAAAAGGGTCAGTATTGTAGGGAAAGCTCATAGCACTGCATGTTATTAAGGTTGCCTGACACTTTCCACTATATCATCATGTTTTCAGTTGATTATCAACTTTGCCAAAAATTTTAACCATTTGGGCTGAAGATTTCCATGTCTGGTATCTGCCTCAGGCTAATTTTTTGGGGAAAACGTCAATCATTTCCAACAATTAAGTCAGAGAAAACCACATTGTTTTGCCAATGTTAAAATATTATGGTAACCTTTTCTTTAAAAAGCTCTAATGCCTTCATGCTTTGGAGCAAAGACTTGAAATTTGGCAGGGGGTGGGCCTTTGGCTGTTCCTGTGAACATCAACCCAGATTCGGCTAAATGTAATAAGCCCTTGAAAAAATCTCAGTTCATACAAGCTCAGTAGAGAGTTCCTCACAGAGTGATCAGTTCAGTTTTCTGTACACTCTTCCCCACAAAGTGACTGAGCATGTTTCTGCCTGCCCCAGGATACAGGGGTGAAGCCAGATTTTTCCTTTAATTGCCACCTCTGGCTGCTGCAAGGTTAGGAAATGTAGCCTGTATTTGAAGTGCTCTCAGTGATCTCCCTGCTGACACCCAGGCAGCATGGAGAAGGGAATCTAACTGAAATGCAGAAGGGACAAGAGCTGGACTAGCAGCAGGGAAAGGATTGGACAAGGAGCCTAGTGAGATTGGGACTGGAGAGGAGGGGAAGAGAGAAACTGTGACTGGGAGTTGGGGGAGGATGGAGACTGGGATTGAAAGTCCAAGGGGGAAGGGAAGCTGGGACTGGTTGAGCAAGGAGACCGGGATTAGGAGCTGGTGATGGAGGCGACTTGGACTGAAAGGTGCTGAGGGGAAAAATTTGTACCAGAATGCTGGAGTGTATACCACTGAGATCTGAAGAGGAGCTGGAGGGAGACTGGGATTAGAAATTAGTGGGGGGGAATGAAGACATTTGACAAGGAGCTGGGCTATGGGGAGAGTACTGGGACTGGCTGGGCAAAAAGACCTGGAAAAGGAAACAGAGATCGGAGACTGGGACAAGCAGCCAGGCAGGGTTGGGGTGGGAGACTGAGATGGAATGAAGAACCTAGTGTGAGAGACTGGAAACTGGCAACAGATGAGACAGATCAAAGAAGGAGCTAGGTGGAACTGGTTGGGCCAGGAGACAGAGGACAAGATGTTGGGCTGGGGTAGAAACAAGAGAAACTAGGAATGGAGGGGGGGAATTGGGACTCAAACAGGCAACTTGGGAGTGGGAGACTAGGACTGGCTAGGCACAGAGACTGAGATGAGAAGCTTGAGGAATGGAGATGGAGACAGACTATGTAGGGAAGAAGAATGGGGCTGGGACAAGGAGCCAGGGATGGGGAAGAGACAGGACTGGGACAGATTGGAAGAGACAGGGCAGAAGGATCTGCAATCACTAGAGAACACTCCCCTCTAGAACCTGGTGAAGAATCCAAGTTTTCTGAGTCTCACTGTTCCTCTGCTATCAGCTAATATATGTCAAACCCACAGGCAAAGTGGGTCTGCCATCCTCTATGAGGACAGCACTCCAGCTGGACACCTTACTTATTATCAGTTACTCTGTTAGTTCAAGTGGCAGAGGTCTGTGTGGAGAACCTAATGGTTCCAACCCCACTGATGAACCATGTGGGTTTCAATATAATAGCAAACGATGGCATTTCTGATTTTTCAATTGCTTTTTAAAAACATAGGAAATTACACAAAAAATACATTAAAAGAACATTATTAAGGTTCCTAAGTTAAGCACCCAAAAGTTAGGAAGTGCCAGAATTAATGTTGCCTGTGAAACCTTAATTTGTCCCCCTTATGACTCACTATGATACAGTCTTTAGTTCCATGCTCACGTACTATTTTTCCCACAGGACCCATGCCCCATTTGTTGCAGAAACTGGAAGTATTGCAGAAGCTGAAGTACTACTTGTAGTACTGAAGCATAAAGGTTTAGGCCCACTCATAACTAAAGGCCTGCCCCCCCAATTAAGGAGGATGAACCACTAAACCCAGGCCACAATTGATTTCTGGGGACAACAAATGACCTGTTTTTCCAAAGGTTAAAAAAAAAAAAAATATCAGAGATCCAGAGGGGGACACCGAGCAGCGAACCCCTGACAGCACCCACTGCTCCTCAAAGGAGTCCAGGGAGTCAATGGACTCTGCTCAGAGGCATGATTGGAGAAGGGAACGGAAATAGGCCCCACAGTCAAAGAGCATCCCCCGCATACAGCTTCCTCCTCCTGGTATGATGGGTGGCCACACTGGTCAACGCCAGGAGGTTGACGAAGTGGTCCTGCAATTTTGTGGAGCCACAGATGGGTGTGCAAAAATCAAGAGGTGAGGGAAGAAGCACAACCAGAATCTCAGTAAGAGGTTTTGGAGGAGTCGGAAGAGGAGCTGTAACCTGACACACCCCATGTAAATGTGCGCCCTGAAAAGGTGTGTAGTGAACAAGGCAGAGAATTGCAGAAAGAAAATGGATGGTCTCATGGTTAAGGCAGATGAATGCTGTTCTGGGGAACTGGATTCCATGCCTGCCTCTGGCACAGAGCTTCTATATGATGCTAGGAAATTCATTTAAACCAAACTTTTCATATGTGGTTACTGATTGTGTGTTCCTCATTTACTGGTGCCTAATTTAAGATCCTGGGGTCTGATTTACAGAAGCGCTGAATCATACAAAACTGCAGCTGAAGTCAATGGGAGCTCTGCTCTGAACCTACAGAGTGCTATATAATGCTAAGTGCTCTGAAAAATCAGGTTCTAGCTGTCTCAAATTGGGCAGCCAAAATTAGCGGATACTTCTGACCTTAATTTCTCAGTTCCCCATCTGTAAAATGGGGATAATACCATACCCTCACTTCACAGGGGTATTGTAAACAATCATTCTGAAGCACTCAGATACTATAGTGATAAGAACCTGTCGTGGGGTATTCAAACCCTGTACCAGGAAGGAGGAATTAAGAACCAACTCTGGGCCTGGGGAACCCTACCCTGCCACACCTGCAAAGCATGTATGGCTTGGAGGAGGAGCTCAAAAGGAGAACAGACCAGCTCTGTAGGAGGGAAGACAATGGAGATAAAGTGACCTTCACATGCAGCTCCTGGGAAGAAGCACTGCAGGTGGTCCAGCTGCCTGAGCTTTCTGGCTGTGGTGACTTTGCCAAACCCAAAGAGGAAGGACATGCAGAAGCTCTGAGACTTTCCCTTTGATTTCAGTTTTTTAGTGACTATGCATTGGGAAAGAGGGGACTAGTAGGAAGTGATCCAGGGAAGCAGCAGTATAGTATTTTGGGTGCATAATTTAGCTGCCTACTATTGCACCTGGAATTGGAACCTTAGGAGAGGGCAGGTGCCTGTTCTTCATATGGGGGAATTTGGACAAGAAAAGGCCTTGAAGTCAAAGAAGAGTCAAGAGCCTGAGACCCCGACCAGGTGAGTTCTGGAGCCCTTCGCCTGACCATAGGTCTGTCTATTGCTGGACTCTTTATATATCCCCAATAGGGCAGACATAAATATAGGACCTGGACGGAGGGCTGAGTCACAAGAGGGGGCAGACCATTACAGGGCTGGAGCAGTTATCTGCAGGGCATACCCAGAAAGAGGAGAGTCTACTACACCTGCACCCGGCCACAAGGAGTCAATTCCTTCACAGTGCCACAGACAACCCCACAAGGAAATTAATAATTCTGTATTCAGAGCAGGGTTTGAATAGTATGCAGGCCACACACTGAAGAATGAGGAGAAAACACTATTGAATAGCTACTCATTAATTTATCATCATCCATCCTGTGCACTGAATAAGGTAGGGGTTCTGTGGAGAAAGACAGGATATAATAACGTAATTAAAGACTATCATAATGCATACATATGGCAGGAGACAACATAATTAAGGTTACACAATCAACCTTAATTGTGGCATTCCTTAACTTTTGAGAACTTGCATTTGTAATTTTAATGAAGTCCTTTAACATAGGAATCAAATACAGCTTGATATATCAAACTAAGTGTACTTACCTGTAACATGTCTCTTCGAATAGTTCTCAAAGGATTTCCCTCTAATGCCAGGAGTTTCAACTGAGGAAGATTCCCCAGAGCACAAGGCAAGCTGCAAATAGAAGTAGCTCATTTCAGAGAGTGACTTCAACAAAAGTAGAATATGATTAGCACCAGTCAGTCAGATCACCTACTATTCTGAATCTTAGATACACAAGGATATCACATGTAAGAAAGAAGATGTAGTGGAATCAAGACCACAAAAGGTAAAGTGAATCAGAAAAACCACCTCAGGGTTCAATTTTATTTTATAACCAAATCATTTAGTTGTTTTACAAAAATACTGAAGCACAATGTAAGTTTATAACTACAGAATTATTAGAATAATAATTCACTGCTGCAAACAATGAAGACTGATTTCATTAGTTATGCCTCACCACAGATTCATGTGGTTTTTAATCTTACCTACTGATATCATTGTTGGTTAAGTCAAGTCGCTCCAACCCCTGAAGCAGAGTAATTTCATCAGGCAGTGATTTTAGCTTGTTATCTCTAAGCTCTAACACGCAGAGAGAATTCAGATGCTTAAGATGCTCTGCACTTAACACTTCAATCTGATTTTCACCAACATGTAACTCCTATTGAAGCAGAGAGCATCAAAATTATATTTCTGTGGCAAAATGTAATTTACTCATCTCAACTCTGACACTGCACCTCCATTTTAGGGTGTCCAACTTGACAAAGTGAAGGGGGTAATGTTCATAATTACAAGTCACTTCTGAAAATCTTGATCTTAAAAACCTAACTGCAGGAACCCACATTTGAAAAAGTTAGCCTTAAATCTTTTTTGTCCTTAAAGCTCTGTTGCTTATCCCATTTCTGAAGGGTTTGTTATTGAAAAGTAACAACACTATCATTGTTATAGATACCACAGATAATTCATTTACAATATAGTACATGGCCTAATTACTAAAGAGGAGAATTTTTTTCATTTCCTTCATAGCCCTTTCGTATATTTTTCTCATGTTATAAAAAACTACTGTCCCCTACCAAAGATACTTATACTAACTGATGATTAATATTAAAGTTATGGGGCTAACTGTAAATAAAGCAGATATGCTCTCAAAGCATACATGTCTCAAAGCATGGGAGGAAGAGAAGAAGTATGTAGAAAAGAAAGGGGGTAGGTTCCCTTGTAGGATCCCCACTTACATACAGAAGACAAATCTTTCCTCATCAAAACATTTAAGAAACTTCAATAGAGACTTATAAACCACAACACAATAGGCATTCTATAGTCTGTCACTCAGCTAATATGCAAGATCCTGCATCATCAAGTATTAAGAATTTTGGTCACAAACGAACATTTGGGTATATGGTTTGTATGTATAGAAAGACTATATATCTTCCCTGCAACAAAAAGCTAGGAATAGCAATAACTTCCTTTCCAGTAAATCTGGATCTTCGGACATCACAGCACATTGATCCACGTAGGTTTTGCTATAGGTTTACACTATATGACTCTGATAATATCTATATGACTCACAGAATGCAACAAAAGCACGCCTTGCAGATGTCAATGGGATTTATTTTAGGTTTTGCCTTCTGCACTCAAGATGCAGTTCTCAAATCATAAAACAAATGTGAATAGAATTTACAGTCTCTACATGGAGAGATGTGCTTCTCATATAAGCTTTCAGAATATTCTTACTCAAGACAGGTCCATCTTCCTGCTAGGTACAGATCAGACGGACAGCCCATCATTTTACAAAATGCTTGGAACAACAAAGCATTTCTAGAGACTAGTATAAATCATATATCTACTGTATATTATTACATTCAGTTTTTTCAGTCATTCCCCATAATCCTCATTTTTATTTTCCCAAATTTAAAGATAGTTGTAGATTTATCTTCCAGTTTAAGTTTAACTGTTACTTGTAACTGTTACTACTGTGCACACTGATAACAATTCTGTGCCTAGCATTATAGTTTAAGATAACGTTTAAAGTAATTTGTGATAATTTACATGATCACAACAACAAAGCAAGGTTAAGAAAAAAAGTTTACTCCGAACCCATTTAGATTACAAAAGCTGTAACAAAACATACCTTCAGTAACTTGCATGATGGAAATTCTGGTAAATACTGTAATTTATTTTTTCTTAGATAAAGCTGTTCTAAAGATGCCATGCTGGCCAATTCAGAAGGTATGGTTTCCAACTGGTTTTTAGTACAATCCAGTTGTTTTAAGCCTAGAGAAATAATTTCAGTGGTGAAAAACTGAAATATCAAAAATTCTAAAATTTACTTTTACTAGAGATGCAGATGGCACCCAAAATATGCTTTTCTAAAATAAGCTTTATGTGGCAGCTGTCAATTTCAGAAATACCTACACCTTCAGTGTTTGCAAAAGCTTTCTGTTTGTCTAATTATAAACAGACTTCAAAGATTTTCAGAGTACTCTATCCACATTAAATATTAAGTATTCAATGACAATGCAGAGAGTTGGCCACATAGTAGGCCTTGTGTGGGGGCTCGGATTGGAGGTGGTATGGAGGGATCACAAGCTAGTCTACACATAGTTAAAGTATGTCAGTTTAGAAACTTAGGGTATGTCTTCACTACTGGCTGGATCGGCAGGCAGCGATCGATCCAGCGGGAATCGATTTATCGCGTCTAGTTTATAGGCAATAAATCGAGCCCCAAGGCCTCTCCCATCAACTCCTGTACTCCAGCTCAAGCGAGAGGCGCAGGTAGAGTCGATGGGGGAGCGGCAGCAGTCGACTCACTGTGGCCAAGACGCCACGGTACGTCGATCCAAGTACGTCAACTTCAGCTACGTTATTCATGTAGACCAGGCCTAACAGTCTACCATCAGTACACAATCTGTTCCTCTTTATCTGCTACAGCAATTACGGTCCATATTTAGCTTAAATGGCTATTAAGACTGATGATTTAAGATGATTCAAAGATTAAAGCTGAACTTTTACAAGTAATCCATTTATACTTTCTCCAGCTCTAATTCCACCACCTCCTTTATGCGCTTGGTTTTCCATACAGCATATGCCATAAGGAAAAGGCTCATCTGTTATATAATCTTAACCAGAACACTAGCCTCTAAGCAGAACAAGGTTTATCCTTGCTCTTCTTTGATTACTCCTCACATTCCATCAAGAAATGACAGCTATCGGAAACCTGAAGTTTGATATCCAGAGAACCCATGAGCTATGACTAATTTCAGCCATTTACAGTACCTCACATTATACCTATTTATTCAGCTGCAATAAAAATGCAAGCAACATCTTTCAAGACAAGAGACTATAGATTTATTGTAAGACATTTAAAATGCTGTGGGAAACTAGTTTACTTTTCATTGCGCTGATTTCTGCTGGCAGGTTCTTCAGTTGGTTATGGGCCAAATTGAGTTGCACCAAACTGGTTAGGGAAGCAAAACTGGATGGAATGGTTGCAAGTTGGTTGTTGGAAAGATCCTGGGCGGGGAAAAAAAAATAATTGAGACGTGGTAGACAAAATGGCTTTGAAGAGTGTTTAGAAACAGCCCATGTGCAAAGTTAATCACTGAGAGAGAACATCAAATGTAGTTGGGTAGCATGTTTGGGAGTTTCCCTCGTTTAGGGACAAGAGCAGAAGACATGGTTCTCCAGTAGTGGTGAGAGTAGCGTCAAATACAGTAGTTTTTCTATCCCATGCTTCAAACATCCTTACATTTTGTTGGCTTTTCTTTAACCGCTGCTATGTATTGATAGATTATTTCATTGAGCTGTCCGTGACGACAACCAGGGGTGGGATATTCACAAGTGCCTAAGTGACTTAGGAGCCCAGGTCCCTTTGATTTTTTTTGCTACACATTTGAAAGACTTTGGAAAGGGTTTAATATTAACTTCAAGATAATAAACTTTACATCTATTGTCTTTAGCTAAGTGTGATGCTGCAAAAAGCTCTAATATTTGGCAAACTAAATAACATGGTTTCAATCAGACATAGTGTCACATCCAATGGTACCCAGAAATCATTAGAATATTTTAAAATACTTATGAAGTGGGTGTAGATGGTAGCCCTGTCAAAGACAAAGTTCAAAGTTTTTGAACTGCCAATAGCAAAGTACAGATAAACCAGCTAACCAAGAAAAAAAATCCATTAGAAAAAGACGCAACTTACTAACTCTTCTAAACTGATAAGCTGTCCAAACCCATCCGGTAAATGACTCAACTCATTGTGTTGGAGAAGTAGGCTCTTCAAGTGTTTCAACTGTGTCAGCTCTTCTGGAATATTTTTCAGCTTGTTGTGACTAGTAATAAAATAATAAATGTGAAGGGATACATGAGTATGAACCTGTTCTAAATTCAACTGTTTGAAATATTTCTGTTTCACACAGCACTGTGCAAGATAGTTAAGGTTAAGGTAGTAGTACAAATGTAAATGGATATAAATATTAAGCAGATTTTTAATGGTTAGTTTTCTAGGTTGTCCTCCCTTATGTTTATTTGCTCAAGACGACTTTAAACCACCATCTGAAGTTACGCTTCAGCTGAATCTTGCCTAGTTGCTATTCTACCAGACAGCATCTTAAAGAAAATTGTACCTATAGTTTTCAGTCCACAAATCTGAAGGTTCATATGGTAAGAACCACTTTTCAACACGAATACGCTTTTAAAGTTTCATTGTCAAACACATTCCATATGAAGAGTACTTTTTATCCTTTAAACTGAAGCTGTTAGACTGAGCGCACATCTTCCTTTGAAGAATTAATAGATGAAAACCTAAAAACTACCACAAGACTAAGGAAAGGCCTTCCCTGATCATATCAAAACCCAAATATTGAGGTTTTCAGTGTTTTAAATATGTTCATGAAGTACAAAAACAAATTCTGTCAATACAGAGACAAAAAAAAGAGCATAAAGGCTTGTGGAGGTGCCTTGCAAGTCCAGGATCTGAGCCAAAGCTCACTGAAGACAATGGACAGACTTCAGTTCACTTCAGTGTGCTTCAGATCAAGCGCCTAATCACCAGAAAGCAATGCACCTTGCTATATATAGTAACTTAGTCCAAGACTTTCAGAAGTAATGAAGGAATTGAATCCCCAACTCTCGTTGACTTTTAATGAGTTAAGAGAGTTGGGCGCGTAGCCCCCTTTGCACTTTTGAAAAATTCCATCCTTAGTGCCCGGAATCTTCAACATCCTTATTTGTCACGTGATAGGAGAAGTAACAACATATAGTGTACATTTATCAGGAAATCAAACTGAAGTTTTAGGACATCAAAAATATTTAAATGTAGAGACAACATATGTTTTCAGTGAGCAGTGACATCTCCAAGACTCAGGCTCCCACTCTTTCACTGAGTGTTTAAATACAAATAATGTTGGCCTTCTTCATGAAAGAAGTGCTGTCCGTTTGTTTTCAGGGCTGCCTTGCCAGAATTCTATTCACTAACTAGTCCCAGAAGATATTGGGGGGAGGGAGGGGGAGGACGGGACCCCCACCCACAGACCTCAACAGGCAAATGGAATGTCATTACATTTTTCTATTATCAGTCAATCAAATGAGTAGATTCTGTATCTGAGCTGGTAAATTTTCACAACAATTTTACATGACTCATGTGAGCATGCTCAGACCACTGTTTTCTCCAAGCATCCTTACGTGTGTCAAGTGTCAGCAGTGGGGATCACATTCCAGATAAAAATATGACTTAGTCACAACACTTCTAAGAACTGAAACCTGAGAGATCCAGGGTCTTGGGTCTGAGATGTACACTTACACAAGTAAGGATTAACATCACTGGGCTAAAAGCTCTGAAAATTAGCTGGAAGAACTGTGTATAGAAAAACCAATGAATATAATCATTGACCAATAACAGTTTAAAAAGGTGACAAATCAAGGCCTCAATCCTGCAAGTAGAACCATGAAGGCAGCCCCCAATGCCTGTGCAATTTGTCTACCTAGGCATAGCAGTTTATCTGCATGATTCTCTTTGCACAATCAAGGACCAAAATGGGACTTTGTCATTTTATGAACTTTACACTAAAATATCAAATTGAAAGCCTGACTACACTCACAAAGTTCTCCCCTCACTGCTACAAACACATTTAATAACACTGAACACAGTGCTGGTTTAGAGAGCTTTTCTTAAATTACAGGAAGACAATTTTAGAAGATTTTAAGTTTCTTAACCACTCGACGCATATTTACTGTATTCAGATTTGTAAAACATATTTACCTGACACTGAGCTTCTGAAGATTTTCCAAAAATCCTATAGCAGAAGGAATAGATGTCAGCTGATTATCATGTACCTAGAAACAAAAAGGTTTTAGAAGTGTAACTGCTTATCAATACCCTTTTTTTTTTAATATAG
Source organism: Terrapene triunguis (assembly GCF_002925995.2). NCBI lineage: Eukaryota > Metazoa > Chordata > Testudines > Emydidae > Terrapene > Terrapene triunguis. The sequence goes on along the minus strand of NW_020664562.1, from coordinate 35,518,054 downwards.
CCAAGAAACAAACTATGCTACGTGCATACAAAAGAAAATTTTGTACAAGGGCCTTGACAAGTGCAAATTGTCAGGATAATTTCATTACTAATAGAACACTACAGAGTTACCTGTCTGATAAAAGCTTCACTCAGTTGACAGGAAAAGCTGTGAGAAGCAGAGGTGAGAGATGAACTAAAAAGGTTGGGGGAAAGTGAAAAAAACAGCCTCCTTCTAATGGGGTACAGGGGAGGCCCCCCCCTCCCATTGGCGGACAGGCAGTAAAGCTCTGCTTTTTCCCCCCAGCAGACAGGAGGAAAGGGGCAGAGGAGAATTTACCAGACACTTTGAAGTCAAGATGAAAGACATTTCTCTACTGGGAAGTCCAGTTCTCTTCTTCCCAGCAGCTTGATGGGGGCAAGTCTATCCCAAAGTGCTATAGCTGAATCCTTTGATTTGAGATTCCCCCTAACCAACCAACCACACACACACACACACTTCTGATCTTCTGTATCTACCTCTGGCTGTATCTAAGTTTTTCCAAGTTCTGAAAAAACAACAAGGAGTCCTTTGGCACCTTAAAGACTAACAGATTCATTTGGGCATAAGCTTTCATAGGTAAAAAACCTCACTTCTTCAGATGCATGGAGTGAAAGGTACAGATGCAGGCATTATATAATGACACATGGAGAAGGGAGTACCTCACAAGTGGAGAACACTGGTGAGGTACTCCCTTCTCTTCATGTGCCACTGTGAATACTGTGAGGTACTCCCTTCTCTTCATGTGTCATTATATAATGCCTGCATCCGTAACTTTCACTCCATGCATCTGAAGAAGTGAGGTTTTTTACCCACAGAAGTCCAAATAAATCTGTTAGTCTTTAAGGTGCCACCGGACTCCTTGTTGTTTTTATGGATACAGACTAACACGGCTACCCCCCCGATACTTGACTCCAAGTTCTGAGTACATCTATTCCTTAATTTTTCACTCCTTCAGTGATCCTCCCAAGAACCCTATCCAAATGCCCTTATTCGCCGCTACCATCCAGAAAAGGGCATTGCCAGGGCAACCTTCCCTCCAGGAAAGAAGAAACAACTCTCTCCCAAACCAACCAGTACCACTGTTTTAGCTTCTTAAGGGCATCAGAGTATGCTTTCATGCTGACAGGATCTGAGCACATTGCCTCTGCAGCACTCCAGGTGCCAGAACACAAGATATTACAGTGTTATTGCAGTGCTCTTGCGATTACTAATATACTAGAAACCTGAGGTACTGAGATACAATTGTGATGGTGGCTAAATAAATACCTAGAGAGTTTGTGGGGAAGGAGTGTAGACGAGGGACTCAAAATTCTGTTTTGGGTCCTGACGATCCCCCAGGTGCCTTTTCTCCTCAAAGACACTATCTAGGCAAATCTCTATCAAGGAGGAGGACTGGACTTTGGTCCTCACAGGCAAGTTATAAATAATTGTCCATTATGGAGTATCCGGGACCTTCCTGTGAAAAATTTGGTTCTGGCAACTGTCAAAAACAGGATACTAGATTAGATGCACCATTAATCTGATATGTTATAACAATTCCTACATTTCCCTAGGAACACACCAATACCACTTTAATACATCCAGCATTTAATACAAGAGAGGGGAACTTGAGACCTCTGTGAGGAAATCTAGTCCTTCCCCCACCCTTCCAGAATGCAAGCACAATCTGATAACAGGTGCTCTTTACTTACATCCAGTACAGTGAGAGCAGGCAAAAGTCTGACATCCTCAGAAAGACACTGCAGTTTGTTTGAGGCTAAGATGAGTTTGGTCAGATCTGTTTGCTCCCACCAGCGATCAGCAGCACCAAAAGAGAGATTTTGATGGGCTTCCTCGGGAATATCCAAATTTATTCGCCACACATTCGCAGGTACTACACACAAACAAAAGTGGCATATTTGTACAATAAACGTCTCCAATATTTAACCTTAAGCTTTTACGGTCATCACTGTGGTTATCCAAAAATGTTTAATAACTTTATTCTTCACAGAGCTGGTTGGAATATTTGTTCAAATGAAATGGACAAAAAATTGACTACTTTCACTAGTATTTCCCCCCTATTTTCTGATCAGCTCTCATTCTTAACCAAAGTACTTATGTAATCATAAATTGTAGTTAAACCAGCTGAATTGGCTGAGCATCATGGAGAGTGTGAGGAAGAAGGTGTCAGATCCTCATAACTGAAAGGGCTTGAAAAAGGCATTTACAATTCTGGGAATCTACAGAATCCCCAGCTGCTCCTGAACAGCCAGGTGCCACTGCTTGTCTAAACTCTAAAGGACCTTTTTTAATAATCTGTGCTTGGTTGCAACAGCCAAATCCTTTTTTTTATTTATTTGAACCTATGCCTTTGTAGCATCCAGAGTTGAGTTGAATATTATAATGCGCTACCCCTCAGGACTGTCCAGAAGCTTCAGCTAGAGCAGAATCCATCAGCTCGCTTATTGCCAGGGTTAGCCTTATACAAAGAGAGAACATCACAACTATGACCTACCTTCCAATGGCATTCCCAAGCCCTATGTGGTTGGGATCCTAGCTATCAGAAGACTTTTTGCGAAAGTCACCTACCAGTCCGGATCTACCAGCCTTAGCAACAACGGGAGCCCTATTTAACATACAAGCCCAGGCCCACACATGGGCGGATAAAACAAACATGTAGCATCACATCTTCAAAGCGCTGCATTAACAGTGCCCCGGGTTATTCAGATCCCGCAAGGGGGACAGCCTGGCACCCCCCCTTACCCGCATGGCCCTAATGTGAAGCACTCGCCTTGAGTCCCGTGACGAGCTCTGGAGCAGCCCGTCCAGGGATCCCAGCCCTGCCGTGGGGCACCCACCTACCCAGCACGGTGAGCCAGGTGCCCCTTCCCTGGGCCGTGGGGTGGCAGCATGTCTGTCCCTGGGGGAAGGGCAGGGCGTGGCCTCGGCGCACAAGGGGGAGGGATACGCCGGTCTCCTTCATGCCTTCGAGCGAGCCCGCCCCCCGCCTGCCGGGGAGCCCCACACACCGGGTAGGGGAGTGGCCCTAGGCTCTCGCTCTCACCCTCACTCAGGTCGCGGCCTGCCAGGTTTAACTGGCCGTTCTTCCTGGCCGCTCTGATCAGCCCCTGCGGCACCGCGGACCCCGGCTCCCCCGCGTCCCGCCTGAAACCGGCGCGAGGATCTCCAGCTTTCCCTCGGCGTGCCGCCGCCATGTCCCCACAGAGCGCCGCACGCGGCCCGCCCAGCCCCAGCCTCCCCTCGACCGCGTCAGCCCGCCCCCCAAACCAGGGAGGCGGGCGGAGCCAGCCTCGGCCTCCGCGTTCAGCGCCGGCGGGCGCGGTGGGGTGGGGTCACCGCCTGCCTCCAGGGTGCCTCTGCCGCAACTCCACCCCCAACGTGGGCCCCTCTGCCCCAATCACCCCTTCAGGCCCTGTCCGCCGCCTCAGTGAGTCTGGGAAATCTGCCCCCATTCCTCCTCGCTGGCTACAATTCACTCGCCCCCGCGACTTCTCCTTGTGTCTGTGGTGGTGTTTTGTCCTCCTGTGTTAAAGGGGGAACCTAACAGTGTCAAGCGCGATGCATCGGTCAGCGACCACCGCCATCCGCAGTTTGTTAGCAAATGGCATTAACCCCGCGGGGTAGTCTATCCATCGAAATATCCAAGTCCCTTCTGAATCTTGCTCGAGCCCTTCCTTACTACTTCCTTACTGATCTGTGAGCCGGAGAGGCTCCAGGTTAACTTTTAGACCCCGGGCTGAGTGAGTTTGTAGAGATGGCAGTTAGAAAAACCATCTTGTAAACTGAACGGATTGGATCTGGAGTCATCCTGAGAAAATGAACCCGGAACCCCACAACGTCCTTCCACAAAGTAACTTTTCAGAGTAGAATCACACTTTAAAACCTTGTGATTGTTTTGTAAAAACCTAGTTTACTCAAACTTCTGACAAACACCTGGGAGAAAAGCTTTGCGAAGATTCAGCTCATTTCAAATTGAGGTCTAAGAGTGCTCCTGCTCCCTCCAGAGAAACCCTGTTTTTCTCAGAAGACCCCATGCACTGCTATGGGTACCCGCATGGCCCCACAGTATGCCAACATTTTTATGGCTGACTTAGAACAACGCTTCCTTAGCTCTCGTCCCCTAACGCCCCTACTCTACTTGCGCTACATTGATGACATCTTCATCATCTGGACCCATGGAAAAGAAGCCCTTGAGGAATCCCACCATGATTTCAATAATTTCTATCCCACCATCAACCTCAGCCTAGATCAATCCACACAAGCGGTCCATTTCCTGGACACTACTGTGCTAATAAGTGATGGTCATATAAATACCACCCTATACCGGAAACCTACTGACCGCTACACTTACCTACATGCCTCTAGCTTCCATCCAGGACACACCACACGATCCATTGTCTACAGCCAAGCTCTAAGATATAACCGCATTTGCTCCAATCCCTCAGATAGAGACAAGCACCTACAAGATCTCTATCAAGCATTCTTAAAACTACAATACCCACCTGCTGAAGTGAAAAAACAGATTGACAGAGCCAGACGAGTACCCAGAAGTCACCTCCTACAAGACAGGGCCAACAAAGAAAATAACAGAACATCACTAGCTGTCACCTTCAGCCCCCAACTAAAACCTCTCCAGCGCATCATCAGAGATCTACAACCTATCCTGAAAGATGATCCTTTACTCTCACAGATCTTGGGAGACAGACCTGTCCTCGCTTACAGACAACCCCCCAACCTAAAGCAAATACTCACCAGCAACCACACATCACTGAACAAAAACACTGACCCAGGAACCTATCCTTGTAACAAAGCCCGATGCCAACTCTGTCCACATATCTATTCAAGTGACATCATCATAGGGCCTAATCACATCAGCCATACCATCAGGGGCTCATTCACCTGCACAGCTACCAATGTGACATATGCCATCATGTGCCAGCAATGCCCCTCTGCCATGTACATTGGCCAAACCGGACAGTCTCTACGCAAAAGAATTAATGGACACAAATCTGACATCAGGAATCATAATACTCAAAAACCAGTGGGAGAACACTTTAACCTGTCTGGCCATTCTATGACAGACCTGCGGGTGGCTATCTTAAAACAGAAAAACTTCAAAAACAGACTCCAACGAGAGACTGCTGAGCTGGAATTGATATGCAAACTAGACACAATCAACACAGGATTAAATAAAGACTGGGAATGGCTGAGCCATTACAAACATTGAATCTATCTCCCCTTGTAAGTATTTTCACACTTGCTTCTTATCAAACTGTCTGTACTGAGCCATCTTGATTATCTCTTCAAAAGTTTTTTTTCTCTTACTTAATTGGCCTCTCAGAGTTGGTAAGACAACTCCCACCTGTTCATGCTCTCTGTATGTGTGTGTATATATATCTCCTCAATATATGTTTCACTCTATATGCATCCGAAGAAGTGGGTTGTAGCCCACGAAAGCTTATGCTCTAATAAATTTGTTAGTCTCTAAGGTGCCACAAGTACTCCTGTTCTTTATGCATAATAGGAGAGCTAATATATTTATATTATGTTAGAGAGGCCAGGCAAGTGAAGTCTGATTGCAGTAGGACATGATATCTAATCAGACCATTTAAAACTTTGCTCATTAATAATTTTGTAAACTATTTAACAAATACTTTGGAGAAAAACTCTTTGTTGAACATTCAGCATGTCTGCATCTTCAGCTAAAGATGGAGAAAGACCCCAATCCCCTCAGTTATCCAGAAGTCCTCAAATGAAAACAGGGGAGATTTGCCATTCCTGAAATTTCTAAGAAAAAGCAAGCAGAAAAAAAAACCCGTTTCAAAACTTCTTTATGTACCATAAACAAACACAAAGGGCACTAAAACAAAGTTTTTCTTCTTTTACAGGTCACATTTAATGTGGTCAGTATGTGGAATTGTCTTGTTTTAAAATAATATACACTGATGGTTTTGCTATCAAATGTATTTGGGAATGGTGGACAACTGTCCCACACCAAGACAATACAATTCTGGTGGGAAGGCTGTTCTTCCCCCAGCTACATCCCTTCTAACTCTTGATGTTTCTCTATAACAGACACTCATCCTCTATTCATTTTCATCTCCTCCCACACCTGCTTCCCGAAGACATCTGTCCTGAGCATGCATGCTGTATTTCCCATTTCTCAAACCCCAATCCTCACTGTGAGAGACTCCCCCGCCCATGCACAGTCTCCTCCCTGAGAGACAATGGCCTCTTTCATGAAATTCCCCCATCCCTCCCACACACACTCTTCTTCTTCCTCCCCTCCTCCTCCCTGATGAAGCAAAGAAATGTCCCATGCCTGGTTTCCAATCCCATTTCCTCAAAGAGGAAAGATGGATGTTTCTCATAGCACAGTCTTGCTCTGATTCTAGGTCCCCTGAAAAAATGGAAAGAGATAGGCTCCCCACCTCCCCCCATCCTTTTCTCCCACCATAGAATTCCATAACTGATTCTACTGTACTGGAGAAGTGGCCTAAGAAGGTATTAATTATTATTATTATACATATTATTCAACTACCCAGACATCTGTTTGGAAAATAATACAGCAGGGCACAGACTATCCAAAAGTTACTGGAATATATCGGAGACCATTTTTTATTTCAGAAGTTGGAGAAAGCTTCTAGAGGAGAGGCTGTTCTAGAAGGTGGGTGTGTAACTGGTTGGAAAATCGTTTCCAGAGAGTAGTTATCAGTGGTTCACAGTCATGCTGGAAGGGCATAACGAGTGGGGTCCTGCAGGAATCTGTTCTGGATTCGGTTCTGTTCAATATCTTCATCAATGATTTAGATAATGGCATAGAGAGCACACTTATAAAGTTTGCAAACTATACCAAGTTGGGAGGGGTTGCAAGTGCTTTGGAGGCTAGGATTAAAATTCAAAATGATCTAGACAAACTGGAGAAATGGTCTGAAGTAAACTGGATGAAATTCAATGAGGACAAATGTAAAGTACTCCACTTAGGAAGGAACAATCAGTTGCACACATACAAAATGGGAAATGACTGCCTAGGAAGGAGTATTGTGGAAAGCGATGATCTGGGGGTCATAGTGGATCACAAGCTAAATATGAGTAAACAGTGTAACACTGTTGCAAAAAAAGCAAACATCATTCTGGGATGTATTAGCAGGAGTGTTGTAATCAAGAAATGAGAAGTAATTCTTCCACTCTACTCTGTGCTGATTAGGCCTCAACTGAAGAATTTGTATCCAGTTCTGGGCACCACATTTCAGGTAAAACGTGGGCAAATTGCAGAAAGTCCAGAGAAGAGCAACAAAAATGATTACAGGTCTAGAAAACATGACCTATGAGGGAAGATTGAAAAAAATGGATTTGTTTAATCTGGAAAAGAGAAGACTCGGAGGGGACATGATAACAGTTTTCAAATACATAAAAGGTTGTTACAAGGTGACGGAAGAAAAATTATTCTCCTTAACCCCTGAGAATAGGACAAGAAGCATTGGGCTTAAATTGCAGAAAAGGCGGCTTAGGTTGGATGTTAAGAAAAACTTCCTGTCAGGGTGGTTAAGCACTGGAATAAATTGCCCAGGGAGGTTCTGGAATTGCCATCATTGGTGATTTTTAAGAACACATTAGACAAACATCTGTTAGGGATGGTCTAGATCAGGGTTCTCAATCTTTTTCTTGCTGAGGCCCCCCTCAACATGCTATAAAAATGCCAGGGCCTATCGGGGAAGGAGGGGAGGGAACTCAGGGGTCCGGGGGGGGGACGACCCTTGGGCATAGGCATAGTTTTAATTTCTATGGTGGGGGGGGGCTCCCAGTGTGGCTTCCAGCTTTGTGGGGGGGGGTGATATGCTGGGGGTCCTGGCTTGGGTGCGGGAGGGAGGTTGGTCAGCTTCAGTCCCATGCCGCTCCTGGTGGGGTGGCTTCAGCTCCATGCCATTCCTGGCTTGGGGGGGAGGCGCGGTGCCAGCTTCAGCGCTGGGACTTGGGGCACTGGGTTTCAGCTGCAGGGATATGCAGCCCCCCTGAAAGGACTCGCAGACCCTCGGTTGAGAACCGCTGTCTAGATAATACTTAGTCCTGCCATGAGTGCAGGGGACTGGATTAGATACCTCTTGAGGTCCCTTCCAGTCCTATGATTCTATGATAACACGTAAGGGCCTCAAACATAGACCAGGGCTCCTCTGTGCTAGGCACTGTACAAATCTCATTCTCCCCAATCCTCCACCCCCCCGACAGCCTGTACTTTTCATGTCTTGCTCATGTTTCCTTCTGCTGCCAGATCTATTATCAATAAAAGATACCATGTAACATCTTTGAAAATAACATTTTAAAGAGAACAAGGCAAGACAAACAATAAAGAAGTACTTTCGTTTAAGCTTATCCTTAGAATACAATTTCTCCCCATTTCCCTTTGCTTATTAATTTCTTTTAAAATGGACTTTTTTTAGTAGGTGAAAGAGTACTGAAAATAATGGTGTATGTAAAGTTCTAGCCCCAGGCATAATAATGCTTCTCCCTTTCCTATCCCATCACAAAAAAAGACAAGAAAACAGCTCAATCCATTTTGCTATCAGTATCAAATAGAATTTTCTTCCGGTAAGCAAAATATACGCCTTTGACAAATTTCCTTTAGAAATTATGTATACAAAACCAAATCTCCTTCCTAGGTTATTAGTAACTCCTAGATTGCTAAAACTGAAAGAACTGCAAAAATATGTTTTCTTTTCACAGCCTATGTTCTTTACTTTTGCACTTCCCTCAACTTGGACAATTAAGAATTTAGCCATTTACAACTTTTGTTCATAGTCAGTTTCATTTTCTGGCTTTCAGGTACCAGCTCACTTTGGGTTTCCAACACTGCAGGGGAAAGTTTTTTTTTTTTTTTTTAAAGATTCCTCTGAAATTAATAAATTCTACGGGTCTAACATTTTGTAAAATACTTCACATTTGATCCTGATTCAACTTTAAAATCAAACGTTTACCAAACTACGATGGTCTTGAGGCTGGCTCTCTTTTCTTGCTTGCTCATTCATTCTTTTTCTTCAGTTTTCTTCCGATTTTTATCATCTTGTTTCTTTATCCTTTATCTGTCCCCTGTGTAATATTACTGGGAGTCAGCAGATGACACTATTACTCAAAGTTTTATGAGTTCTGCTTAACTGGATGCATTGGTTCTTAGATTTTGGATGAAATGCTCTGTTAATTGAATTGCAATTTTAGTTGAAAGCTTCTGAATGCCAGCACCATTTATTCACAGGACCTACACAATTTGAAATTGACAAATCCCCACTGCTGCCCCACTTTGAAATCACAGCAATCTCAGATTCAACACATTTCTCTGTTCAGGATCTACCTTGGATCAGTAGCATTTAGCTGTGATCTGAATTTAATTTGTTCTTGGATATTTGAGAAATCTTGTGTTACTGTTGGCTACCTGGTAATAGGATTTTTCCCAGGTTACCTGGGGGCTCAAATTGTAAACAAACCGGTGGAAGCACATTCTCAGTAGAGGTTTTTTTTGTATATTTAAAAAACAAACAAATTATCTCTACATCAATAATAATGCAAACATTATAATTAAGTAGCAGTTTGACAGTTGAAATGTATTACTTTGAAAGGTGCATTGATTTTATAGAAGCAATAAAGTGGCATTGCACTATCAATTTAAAATAAACTTCTAAAGAAGCTGTTACTGTGTAGGGAAGCATCTACCACTATCACTAACATAGTAACAACCCCTTGATGTCCATAGGTTGAGGAGGGGTTGGCAAATTTTGCTTCCATTAAAAGAAATTTACTTCAGTTACAGCAAGATCAGGCTGCAGACTGGTTTTGTTTTCAGCATAAGAGTTAGGAAAGAATTACCCTAGAACTGAAAAAATGACTGGGAAATTAATATTATTCGGGTATTTTAAATTTGAGATGAAATACTGTAGTCTACTTCTCGTGTACGGTGCACGCCTTGCTCGCAGTTCAATATCTACCCTGGGAAGTCTACTTTAAATTGACAACAGTAAAATCATTAGGAGCAGCCTTTGCCAGCTGCTGATCACACTCAACTCCCACTGGAGTCATTTGGAGAAACGGGTCGCTCAGCACCGTGCTAATGCAGGGGCTGCTGGTCCTGGAAGATCAGAGGAGGCGCCCTGCAGCTCTAGGGCTCGTAGACCCTCAAGGATGGGGAGGGGGCGCCCACCCAGGCTACAGCCTCGTCAGCTAAGAGCGCTCTGTGGCGATAGCCCCGGGCAGGCCTCAGACTAGGCCCTAGGCCTTCTGCTCTGGCTGAACTTTCTCCGCCCCCTGGGGATTCAGTTGTAGCGAGCTCGGAGTGGGAAACGGAGATAATCCCCCTCGCGCCCAAACACCGCCTCGCCTGCCAGTCTCCGGAGTAGCTCCCCATACTGCACATGCGCGGCTCAAGCAAGGCACCAGGATGAGGCGTGCGCAGGAGCAGCAAGCGCTGCAAGACGTGGTTGACTAGTACGCATGTGCAATAGCCGCAAGTCCTTGGAAGAGGTACAGGTAATGCACATGCGCAAATAGGGCTTCTGTGGGAGAGGCGGCTTGTGAGTTTGCGCAAGACCACCGAAGTACGCAGCTCGCGCCTGCGTAGAGAAGAGCAGTAAAGGATTGTGGGATACTAGTCTGCGGCCCGGGCAGGCTGGTGGAGCGGGCAGCTGGTGGCAGTTATTGCCCGACAACGGTTGTTTTGTGCGCGGGGCCCGTGCTTGTGCCCGGACGGGAAGCGGCAGGGGACATAGCAAAAAGCTACCCGTTTCCTAACGCGCTCTCCCCTCTCCCTGATGTGTTTGTAGCACTGGAGTGGGCGGCAGCGCGATGGCTTCAAGCAGCGGCACCGACGTGATTCAGGTCACCAACGTCTCTCCTAGCGCCAGCTCCGAGCAGATGCGGACACTCTTCGGTTTTCTGGGCAAGATCGAGGAGCTGCGCCTCTTCCCTCCCGAGTGAGTCCGCCAGCGGCCCCCCCCCCCCTTCCTCCCCCGCGCCATACAGGCTTCCCCTCCCCCATTCCCGGATAACGTCCCGCCTCTTTCCCATCACGCCCCGCGCCTCGCCGCCTGCTGCTGAGAGACCCGCTGGGCCGTGAAGCTTTAAGCCGTAGGGCCTGGCTCGCCCAGGCCTCGCCTGCGGCTGGTGGTGCGGCGGGATCTGGCTTCCCGCCGAAGCGTTAACCTCCCCCGCAGCCCAGGAAGCCTGCCTCACCCTGTCGCTTGTGTAGACGAGTCACCGTAAGGGCTAGCCTAGCAGCGTGGTACCGGGGGCGCTGGAGAGCTGTGTGTGTCCGCTCCCACACCCGGCTTCTCCTCAACTGGGAACGCGCCAGATTAGTTCACGGCTGGGTTTATGTCCCAGTAATAGTTTTCAAAGCATGCGTGATATCAACGCTTGAGGGAAGGACCTGGACCCGCGTGCAGTCATCACTGCTAAATGCACGTCATCTTGCATGCTGGCTGTTCCAGGAGCCTCCAACCGATAGCCCGTCTCTGGTGGGATTGTCCCTCACATACAGAACCACCGCACACCTGTTGGACAGCTGCCATTTAAAAAAAAGGGGGGGGGCTTTGCTTTTCTCTTTACAAATTTGGGATTTTCTCTCCTTAATACACAGAGAAGGTGCAAGGTGGGTAGTAAATCTTGAACCAGTGATTTGAGTTATGGTCATACATCCCAAAAAATAAATAAATTAAGAACTTAGTGCTTTGCGTTGCTGGGAGTAACTCCCCCACCCCTCCAATCTACTTCTAATGGATTGCAGTTATTTTTAAAAGGATCTCAGCTATATAAAAATACAACTCATAACAATTTTTAATTTTTTTTACAAAAGATTTAAAACAATCCATGATATACATGCATGTTCTTGTTAACACACACACAATCTGCCCAACTCACAAATGGTAATTCCAAATCCATGCAAGGAAAATCTTTAAACTATTACAGGTGATTTTTTTGTTTATTGTGCTACATTGGATGAAAAGCTATTTTTAAAGGACTGAAAACTGCAAACTTCTGTACTCTTGTTTGTTTGTGAATCAGGGTTGCCTTTGTTACTCAGAAAAATGGCTTAATATAATAAGGTGAGGTCAAAATAAATGCATTTTGTCACATAGGTCATGGATGTCCCAACCACGTGGAATTTTGGGTGTGTAACTATAATATGTAATGTCTATATGAGATATATATATATATATTTTTTTTTTTTCAATCGTGACAAACTGCCTTTATTTTGACTGTGCCTGTTTTAGTCTCCCCTCAGATGGTTTCTAACATACCATTTTTTTTTACCTAGTTTCAAATAGTTGGAGGGCCACAAAGCTTCTTTCATCCTGTCACCTCTTCCCTCTCCTCCTCTCCCCCCCCCCCCCCCCCCCCAAAAAGGAAAATCCTCCAATGCTCCTAGATGGATATGTGTATATATATTCCAACATAGGGTTTTCTGTGGTCTTGGTGTTTGTGTTATTTTCAAATGGACATTTGCAATCTGAACCCCATGTTAATGCAATTTTGTGTTGGAATTTGTAGTGTAGAGGAAAACTAACTGAATGAATACTATTGCATTAAAGTTGGTGACATGTTGTTATTATTTGAATGTCAAATATGAATGTTTAAATTTGTACATGTGGGAAAATCATATTTAAGTGCCGGAAAAGTTCATTTCTACCAAGTAACAAAGAATTAGCTGTCTTTAGCAAGAAAAATGTGTTTAGGTTGTTATATGGTCCTGTTCACTGTATTTGAGCATCTCACAATCATTTAAAAAAAAAAAAAAAAAAAAGTCCTTGTGGCACCTTAGTGACTAACACATTTATTTGTTAGTCTCTACGGTGCCACAAGGACTCCTCATTGTTTTTGCTGATACAGACTAACATGGCTACCACTCTGAAACCTGTCACAATCATTAATTTATTTTATATTTTCAACACCTGTATGAGGTGGATGTTACCATCACTCTAGTGATGAGAACCTAAGGCATAGGGTAGATTTAGTGACTTTCCCAAGGGAGTCTGGTTGAACTGGGTATTGAATATTGAACTTAGGTCTCCCAAATAACAGTCTAGTGCATCTACTACTTCTGTGCATAGGGCTCCTGACAGTAGTTGCTTCTAGAAATAACTCCTGAAGCGCCACCTTTTCCTACTGGTGAGCTCATCTACTCCCTTGTTTTTGTATATGGCCCTATGTGTTCTTAATTGGTCCCCACTCATTCACACGGGCACCCAAATTCAGTTCAAGAGTACATTATTTTCACAACAAACTATACAAGTTTTGGCAAAGTGTAAGAGACAGAATGTTCATGTCTTTGTCAGAGGTAAATAAAAATCTGCCCCGGACAGAGCACTATTGCTAGGGGACACATTGCCTTCTTAGTGAAGAAATGAAAGATTGCAAAAGCGAATATTTGCACTTTACTACATTAGGAGAAGTGTGTAATGTGTTTAGTTTGGCAGTCTGTGTTTCAACAGTACTTTGTCCATTTTAAGATTGATTTCATAGTTAAAATCCATTTCTGGCGTGTACTGTTCAAGTTACACATTATACACAAGTAGACTTTGAAAGAATATTAAGACTGCAAAGTAAGCACTCAAGTTAGGATATGCTCTGGGAATGAATCAATTCTGTAATGAAAGGAGACTCTGGTGTGTAGGACTCCATCTTTATTGCAGAAGTTGTAAGGTGTGTAGTGATAGAGGCATGGGGTTGCAGAAATAGAAACTATGATCTCATGGTTAAGTCGTGCTACTGGTAACCCTCTCATTCTCTCTCCAACCCTGATTAATCCCCAGAGCAGATCCACACTATGCACTGAATGAGGCAGGGCTTCTGTGGAAAAAATACTATGTGATCATGTGATTAAAATTGTATAATCACAAAAAACTAAATTAAGGTTGCACAAGTAACCTTAATACTAACGTTTCCCAACTTTTTAGTGCGTGAATTAAGGTTGCTACCTTGGTATTCTTTTAATTTTGTTT
>NW_020664562.1:35396035-35503651 GCF_002925995.2 Terrapene triunguis | reverse complement strand
GGGTTCTCGGGAAAAAAATCTCTAATGGCGGGTAGAGCTGTCCCTAGGGACCCCGGGCAGCACGGGGCCAGCAGCCTGGAGCCCCTAGACTTCCAAGAGCTAAGCAGATCAAAGCAATCATATCTATCACACTGAAGAGATTTAAACTTCAAGACTCTTTATAAAAAAGGGAGGTGGATATTTTTTGCTGTTTTTAAAATTAAATAGGGAGCTAGTATTGTTTTTAAAATTATTATGAAGAACAAGTTTAAGCTTTGTTGTAACGTGCGTTATTTGCCTGGACTACTCAAGATCTGAATGCTTGTGTAGGAGGAACTCTTTGAGTTGGCTTCTTAAATACCTTCATGCTGTTTCAAATCTGATACTCTTTTTGATGAAACATAGGAGCCTTGTCTTATAACAGGCCTATTCGAAATGATACAAGCTACGAAAGTGAGATCTTGGAAGAGTGTAATAAAAATACTGTAATGATAAATAATAGTTAATAATAAATAGTGTGTAATAAGCATGTTATAAAAACAAATTTTATATTTCTAAGATCACTGCTTTTATAATTTATACTCCGGTAAAGGAGAAAATCCCTGGAAATATTCATTTTTAGGAGGGGGTTCGCGAGACTTAACATTTTAGTAAAAGGGGTTCACAGGTTGTTAAAGTTTGGGAACCACAGTTCTAGAGTGATCTTTATGAGTGAGAGGATAAGTTTTTCTATCTATGCAGTACAGCTTCTGCTGAGACATCATCAAGAATGCGTGTTTGTTGTGCTGTTGGCTTTTGTGACCTTCCCATTCTTCAGAAATTGGGTTCCGAACTCAGATTTATTTTGTGTAGATCTGGGACCAGTTACAACAGTGTTGCTTAATCTTTTTGATATCAGGGACCAGCTTGCTGCCTTCCTCAGCTGTGTCAGGGAAATCTCAGGGACTGGCACCAGTCCATGGACTGGTCATTGAGAAACATAGGGTTAGAAGATAATAGTTTTTAATGTGAGTTGATGCATTTGATGTCTAACTTCTTAAAATTGCACCCTGATGAAGAATACTCTTGTAATGTATTTCTGTTAATTTCTTCTTGTCACACTAATCAGGATCTGTATATAATAGGTTCACTTCCTGCTTTGTGACAAATGTGCTTATAAATGGTATGAGCAAATACAGTAATTTATGCTTAAGGATAAAAGGGTTGTATTTTGCTTACCCAATTGATTGCCGTTTCAAAAACGTTCAGTAGTATAATTCAGAATTTAATTCACGGGTACCATAATTCACAGATACAAATAGTGGTTTTTCCTTATTTCTCACCCAAATCTTAAGAGTTCTGTAGTAAGGTTTCATTACTGATTCAGGTTTCAGAGTGGTAGCCGTGTTAGTCTGTATCAGCAAAAACAACGAGGAGTCCTTGTGGCACCTTAGAGACTAACAAATTTATTTGGGCATAAGCTTTCATGGGCTAAAACCAAAATTACCGATTCAGTTATTTTAGTAAGATGTGCTAAGAATTGTCAATTTCATTCTATATTATGCTTGTCAAATAGACAAAGTACATTTTGTGGTATTAGTAGTAATTCACAGTGGGTCTCTCCTAGTCAACATAAACCATATTAAATGATAACAAATACATATCTTTGGTGAATAAAATTTGACTATGAAGTTTTCCAGTAATCTTATTTATATTTGTGTTTAGAAGTCAAATAAGTGTCATAACACCAATACAAAACTTTGAGAAAACTATTCTATATCCAGTAGTAAGAAGAACAAACTGCAACAGCAATCCAGTTTATGACCTAGTGAGATTGCCTGCAGTTAATAAATATCTGTGAAAGTATGCTTCTTGTTTTTCAATTCAGGGATTTTAAAACTAGACTTCTAGTCAAGTACTAGGCTCATAGCAATGTTGTAGCTGCAGAAATAGCTGAAAAACCAGGATTCCATTGGGGAAAATATTCCCATTCTACCTATCCCCTCTCAGATTTAATATGCTGTATAGGGAATGCTAAGGCAATGTATTGTAGAGAGTATTTCTGACTGTACATAATTTTGGAATGAAAAGCTTGGGCTGACACTGAACCCTCTGCCTTTAATGGTTGTGGTAGGATATTCTTGAGCATGGTAGACTTTGGCATTTGTATTTACCGTAAATTGTTAAAGGAATCATACAGTGGTAAAAGCATTATAGTATTGTTAATATGCTGGTGTTGAACTCTGTCTCCTTTTCCCTGGAGTTTGACAGAGCTATTACCCTACTCTCCTGGTACTTGGAAGAACAGGGACATGGTTGAAAACTTAGCTGGCTTATATCACTGCTCTACAGCCAAAATGCTTCTGAAATGAATGCAGTCAAACTTTACTAATTCCGGATCACTGAGAATGAAAATGATGGTTAAAATTGTTGATTGGCTCTAGTTTTCAAGATATGCTATTGGGTCAGTATATAGGACCCTTGACTTGGGAGGATAAGTGAGTTATAAAGGGAAGGGATCTCAATTTAAACCAGAAATGACTAAAATACATCTTTGACTGGATCTATGAATAAATCGATGACTGGGTTTGGACAGTACTTGCTTTTTAGGCAAAACAATGAATGATGCAATCTGAAGCTGGTATTGCATCATACATGATATGAATTGCATCATGTTATTCCTAGAAGTCATGGATGATGCAGTCATAACGAAGCTTACATCACTCTGCTGAACAAATTGCTCTATATCAGCTCTAGAAATCATACAGTGCCGTGCTCTCTTATTTGTCAGTGTTTGATTTTGCAAATGGACACATTTCTGTTTAGCCAAAGTGAGCAGAGATGCCTCGTACTTGCGTGAACAGTGCAGATAACTTCTGCTATGTTTGTGGTGAAGTGACTTTTGCATCACAAAAGCGCAGTATAACCACTATGGTTAAGAAAGCCTATCACCTTTATTTTGGCTGCAAAATTGGAGATCAGGACGAGGTGAGCCCCACACATATGCTGCAACACTTGTGCAACAAATCTTCTCCAGTGGTTGAACAGGAAAAGGAAATCTATGCCTTTTGCAGTGCCAATGATTTGGGGAGAGCCAAGAGATCATACCAGCAATTGTTACTTCTGCATGGTGCCTCCAGTTGGGAAAGGTGTGTCAAAGAAGAAAAAGTGGACGGTGCATTATCCAAACATTCCATCAGCTATATGCCCAGTACCCCACGGAGAAGGACTGCCGGTTCCTGATGCACCAGAATCATTCTCACTTGAGTCAGACGAGGAAGAGGATGAAACTTCTGGTCCTGAACCATCAATGTCACAGGACCCACATTTTCTCCCATCCTCCTCCTCTGAACCACACCTCATAACACAGGGTGAACTGAATGACCTTGTCAGGGATTTGGAACTACCCAAGAGTAAGGCAGAGCTGTTAGGCTCCAGACTACAGCAGTGGAATCTCCTGGCAGGTGATGTTAGGGTTTCCATGTTCCGTGACCGTCAAAAGGATCTTGTCCCATTCTTCTTCATGGAAGGTGATCTTGTAGCCTGCAACAACATCGATGGTGTGATGGCAGCCCTCAACATGGTTCACGATCCAGATGAGTGGAGACTGTTCATTGATTCATCGAAGACGAGTCTTAAAGCTGGTTTACTGCATAATGGCAATGTTTTGCCATCAATTCCAGTTGGTCATGCAGTCCATATGAAGGAAACCTATGACAACATGAAACAACTTTTGAGGTGCATAAACTATGACCAACATCAGTGGCAGCTTTGTGGCGATTTGAAGATTGTTGCTCTCTTGCTTGGTCTGCAGACTGGATACACAAAGTACTGCTGTTTTCTCTGCGACTGGGATAGTCGTGCAAGAGAGTCCCACTACATCAAGAAAGATTGGCCACTCCGACAGTCATTGGAGCCTGGGAGGAAAAGTGTTCAGCATCCACCACTTGTTGAATCAAGGAAGATTTTGTTACCACCCTTACACATCAAGCTGGGTCTGATGAAGAACTTTGTCAAGGCCATTGACAAAACACAAGCAACTTTCAAGTACCTCTGTGGAAAATTTCCAAGGTTAAGTGAAGCTAAGATAAAGGAAGGTGTCTTTGTTGGTCCTCAGATTCGTGAACTTCTTCGAGATGATGCATTTAACCATGCACTGCGTGGCAAGGAAAAGACAGCATGGAAAGGCTTCCAGTTAGTGGCAATAAATTTTCTCGGAAACAACAAGGCAGACAACTACAGGTTGTTGGTGGAAAACCTCCTCAAGGCATACAAAAGCCTTGATTGCAACATGTCACTAAAGATACATTTTTTGCACTCTCATCTAGATTTTTTTCCCACTGAACTGCGGAGCAGTGAGCGACGAGCACGGCGAGCGATTTCACCAGGACATTGCAACAATGGAGAAACACTATCAGGGCAAATGGAGCCCCTCAATGCTTGCAGACTATTGCTGGACAGTGACAAGAGATGCTCCATTTAATGAATACAAGAGACAAGCCAAGAAGCGCCGAGTAGACATTGAATAGGACTAAACTATGTACATAATAGTTTTTTGCCTTTTGTTTCATAATAAATTTTATTTATATAACCCTTTTGTTGATTTTTAAAGTGTTACATAAACAGGACAGGTGAAATATTATCATGTAAAGCAACCATAAACATGTGAAAAGACCTAGGTTTACAATTTATGATTAAAACTCTACTATCTACACAATATACATAGACATAAAATGTAAAAACTTAAATATCTTAAACAGTAGCCAATCAGTTGTTTTAATTGTCATATTTGTATTCAGCACATCAAAATACATAATAAATAGCACATTTTATCTCTGAAGCAGACGACTTCTCAAAAATGATAGACCAGTGTATTCAGCCCTAATAAGAAAAATGACATTGGTTGGCAGAGAGAAGTACTTTAAAAAAACTGTTTTTCCTGAACACTCTTAGGTATCAGTTGCCATGCATAATACCTCTAATTTCTAGCCTAGTGAATACTCCTCCCAAATGCAGATCTTGTCATATCTCAGTCACTTGTGGGCCAGCACATACCACCCCTTTCAGATGGGGTAAACTAGCAAGAATCTTAGCAGTGTTTCATACTCTTCATAATCTGCTAATTCACTTTTGGGCAAAATACATGACCTACAAAGCCATAAATGGCCTGTCCTAGGCATCTTAGACCAACTACTTGGAGGGGAATACTTAGGCTAGATACCTCATGATGAAGCATGGAAAGAATTGGGGACAAAGCATTCTGTGTCAGGTCCTCACCTCTGAAATCTGATCCTGTCAGAACTACACCTTGCTACCTTCATGGTACAATAAGCCGTTATTATCTAATCTGTCCTTAATGGAATACGCTGAATAGCCACACTGTTTAATCTTTTTGAGGCAATTTGCTGCAAAGGGTCCTGCTTCTGAATTGTGGGGTGCTGGTTGGTTCTCTTTCAGCAGTTAAGTGTATTTAGATACTACAGTGATGGGCAAGAGGGATAGGGGAACTAAAATTGAGTTTGCAGTTAGAATAGCTACATGGCATGTACAACATATTTTCCTAGTGGAACAATTATAACTTCAGTGAAAAACACCGTTGTCAAAAGGCTCATATCACATTGAAATAAATCTATATTCACCTTACCAATAAAAAGCACTTATTGAGGATGATCTTCTGTACCAAACTTCAGTTTTTTGCACTATTGAGTGTAGATCCATTTTAAAGTTTTAGAGGGAAATATATATACTTTTCACTCTAATTTTAAGCATTACTGTTTACCCAAATATAAAAAAAAAAAAAAAAAAGTACCTTGAGGCAGTGACCAAGCTGGGAAAATTTTAGCTTCATTAGATGAGTTTCAGAAATCTGTGTGACTGAACATGGATTTGAAATTAACCGTTGGCTGCTACCCATCTAATAATTTACTAAAATTTAGTTAAATTACCATGAGCTATCCAGTCATTGCGGTGTATTAAAGCTTTAGTGTTTGTATTGCCTGTGTGATGTCAAACCTTTACAAATATATGGAATCAAACTATTGATATGAATCAGGTAAAATGAGTAGGTTGATGAGATATATTTGTGTAAACAGATTCTGGCTCCATAGAAGAATCCTTTTCAGAAAAGGGTTAAAAAAAATAATGGTGGAGTTTTGGTTAAAATGTAACACGTTTGAGTCTTTATGACAATGGCATTCTACATTTTCTTGCAGCAGGAATTATTGGCTTTTTTATACAGTTCTACCAATTCTATTTAAACTAAGCAGCATCAGTTTTGTTACTTATTTAAGTCATTGGGTTTGAATAAGGATTCAGTGGTATTGAGAATTACAGAATTTACATTTGGAATAGTAGTAGGTACAGTTCTTATGATTTTTCAGCTTAGTAAGTTCCTGGTCAAAATTGAGTGCACCAAAAAGGTAAATGCTGCTGCTGAAAGTGCCAGAACCACTTCTTGGCAAAACCAGAGTGACAATAGCAGACACTACTGAAGAAATGACGGGGGGGTATTGCAGAGCCGCTAAGGTGACCTGTTTAAAAGAGGAATGCGGTCAAAAGCAACCCTGGAATGGCTTTGTCTTAAAACCTACTGAATTGTGATTGTATTATTGCTTGTTAGATTCTGTCAAGGTTATTTATGCCTCAGGTAGTTAAGGCCAAACTACATAGGCAAACCAAGATCTAAGAGAAATATTAAGCGAAGACGTTAATACTGTTAAAATATGAAAGTCTAAGTACTGTTCAGTCTTTTTGGTTGCTATTCTAGTCCTTTCATGTACGTAAGGATATGAAGCCTGATGTAGCAGAGTCTCAATTCTTAAAGGTTAGACTTTGCTTTGTTAGATTGGATCGTGCATTCAAGATGATTTCAGTTGGTGAGACAAAAATGAAGTAAGATAAGAAGTAGTAATTTAAATCACTGATTTTAATCTCAGTTTACATCATCAAGCAGGAAACCTTTATTTAAATCTATTTTAATCTTGTTTCGTATTTGTACTTCTTTTCCAAAAGAGAAGTTGATTCTCATTGGCTAGTAACCATTACATGTTGGTTTGAGCATTGGCCTGCTAAACCCAGGGTTATGAGTTCAATCCTTGAGGGGGCCAATTAGGGATCTGGGGCCAAAATTGGGGATTGGTCCTGCTTTGAGTAGGGGGTTGGACTAGATGACCTCCTGAGGTCCCTTCCAACCCTGATATTCTCTGATTCTATGTTCGCTGCAACTAAATTTAGCCTTTATACTAAATTTGGTGCTTCTCTTTGCTAACCAGAAGGATAGCTGTATACGCATTCATTTAAGCAGTGGTATACCTTAACATACATGTATTCGGATTCTTAACTTTTATTTTATGATGTTAGAAAATGGTGAATGATGCATTACTTATTTACTAGACTGACATTTTACCTGTGGTTTGTCAAGATCTATTTGGAAAAATGCACAAAAAACGCATTCTAAATTTTTTTAATTAGTTAAATAAAACTAGCTTAAATGTGCTGGATACATAAGAAAAAAGTTTATCACAACATGTTTTGCATTTAAAACTAACTGATTTATTAAACAAAGGAAGTGTTGTCTCTAGTTAGTAAATCGAACTGATTTCTTTCTGGTCACCGTGTCCTTCAAGATTGTAGTACTAAAAGGTCTCATTCTCTCGCACTTAGTTTTTATTCATAGATGGAAGGGGAAAACAAGCTGTCCTGCTTTTTCGACTCACAATCAGTTTCTTAGCTTTAAATGAACTAGTCATTGAACTGAACTAGTTGAATGAACTGAAATGAAGAAAATAGTCTCTCTGCACCTGCAGAAGAGGCTACTGCTGTTAGAAGCTGGGTTTAGCACTTCAACAAATTCTGGTTCCCAGTGCTTAGCAAGTGACTTGCACCAGTGCAGTGATTTGACTTTGAAAGATACTGCTTATTTTTTTTATTTAATTTAAATGATTTTAACATTATAGTAAATGAAGGCCTTGACATAAGTTATCATAATTTTAAATAGGTTTATTTTAAAAAATAAACCTATATTTAAATAAAGAAATCAGATATTTAAAAAAAATTAATCCGTTTTTAGCCAAACTGTTTTGAAAACATAAAATCCAAATTATGAACCCTTTATAGATGAATTCAAACACCTTGAGTTGCACTAGGATACTAATTAGAAGCCAGTAATCTATTGTGGACAGGTAAAACATGCTCCATGTTTGCAGGTATCTGAATGAAGACAACCGTCATTTGCTAGACTATTTTCCAGCTACAGTGTTTCTACTGCTCAGAACTGCGAGATATTTTTAATTTGTGGGGGGTTGTGTCCTCAACTTTGATAGGGGTCTTACCTCATCTGCCATGCAAGTGTGGTTGCTGCCTCAGACTCCCTCACTGGCTGGGTAGTTTATTCCTCTGTGTAAATGAAAAACTCCACTCCTACCAGGGTAAATGAAAAAACAAATTCCAAACCTTTACACATGCTCTTGGGGCCATCAGCTTCAAGGTGTCCATACAACCTTCAACTCTTCACCCCCTGTCACTGAGGAATGGAAAAGATCTTCCCATTCTCTGCCAGAAATTCCAGGGTTCTTCACCCTCCCTAGGATCCCGCAACAAACAGTTTTACATGGTGCCCATGTGGATTTCCCTTGGGTAGTCAGCTCTACCAACAGTTGCTGCAGCTGAACTGTGGCATAGACATGGACCTGGATCTGCCCTATAAGGAACATTCTAGTCTCCTTCAAGTTCACCACATAAGAGTTCAAAAACTCTTGATGGTGCGATTGGTGAGATTTAAAACCCATTGCCTGCCACCTTAATTTCTTGACTTTCTGTTTGATCTATTTCAGGTTCTGTGTTATTGCAAATTCTAATGATAGCTAAATGAAGATGCTATTTTAATCATTACCCTGTGCTTAATATAACTTCAAAAAATATTAGTATTCAAATTTTGGACCAAAAGCAGAGCGGTATAGAAATTGCTATGTTTGGAATTTCTGTGGGGGCATGTACCTTCTTTCTGTATTTTTCCCGAGGAAATCTCTCCCCACCATCACCACCCTTTCACATCTTAATAATATATATAGAGAGAGAGACATACCTATCTCATAGAACTGGAAGGGACCTTGAAAGGTCATCAAGTCCAGTCCCCTGCCTTCACTAGCAGGACCAAGTACTGTCCCTGACAGGTGTGTGTGTGTGTTTGTGTGTTTTTTTGTTTGTTTGTTTTCCCCCCCAGATCCCTAAATGGCCCCCTCAAAGATTGATCTCACAACCCTGGGTTTAGCAGGCCAATGCTCAAACCACTGAGCTATCCCTCTCCCTTACCCACTGGATCACTCTCCTGAATCATACTTATCAGTTTATCAGATAACTGGCTAATTTAGAGATGATTGTGTGTGGTAGAATTAGCATTTATTTATCTGTTGTAAATGGGGGAATAAAAGTAATTTCCTGTCCTGTAGTTAGATCTCTGGTGATCCAGCAAAGCAACTTCATTCAGTATCATTTCATTCTTATGTACCTGTTATTAACAATGATGATTGATAAGGAAAGTTTAATAGTAAGAACTGGTACAAAATTGAAACCACACTGCACCACTTTTTTTAAATGTTGTGCTTTATATCCAAATATATAGTCTTTAGACTTAATACAGTGAACAGATTGCAAATGTTTAAGTGTTTTTAATGAATTTGTCTGATTTTTTTTTTTTTTTGGTTAACCTTGTATCTAATACTTTTTTTTTGTTTTTGTTTTAGTGATTCTCCTTTGCCTGTTTCATCACGGGTCTGTTTTGTAAAGTTCCATGATCCTGACTCAGCAGTTGTGGCCCAGCATCTGACAAACACTGTGTTCGTTGACAGAGCGTTGATAGTCGTACCATATGCAGAAGGTTTGTGAATTGTTTAATCACCTATGAAGCCATCATAAAATGGCAGTCTACCCCAGTATAGTTCAGTAGAGTGAGGTTTAGTAACCTGTAAAATATCTAAGATATTAATGTTTTGAAACCCTTGGTATGCTGTCATTAGGTCTTTCATTAAAGCAAATTTTTGTTTTTTATTGACACACAATGAAAGCTGGAAGTTTTCTTGTTAATCTTTTATATAAGAAAATCTTACGTTTAAGGTGTGAATATTTTTAAGCAGCATTATATGAAAATTATGCTTTTAATTCATCAGAGTTCCTAAGACATGTTTCTAACCAGACTTAAAAATGCTGACTTGTATGCATAAGAAACATTGCTTTAAAGATGAATTATTCAGGATATGTATTTTTATATAATCTCCTCATGCAAGTTTTTTCTCCCTCTTTGCGAGTGAATGGGGGAGTGGATTAGCAGTTATTTTGCAATGTCCTTGCTACTTCATTTAGTTGACAACTTCTCTGGAAAAAAAAACATTCACCCTCCTTGTAAATTCCAGTATACCAAGGGTTTGAATAATTATGCTTTAAGATGAAAGTGAGATCTTCCAAGAGGTGCCAAATGGGCACTGGGTATTAGATTTTTATTCCAAGTTTTCTTGTTCAGGCTTGCTATATTTTATAGAATTTCACTGAATAATAAACTCTTCTCTCTGTTATTTGTGTGTGTGATTTTTGTAGTGGAGAAGGCAAATGCAAAGCCCTTCCAGATGACTGAAACACAGTGGGTCCTCTGCAGCTACAGGGGATTCTAGACATTAACTAAAGGCCAGCAAGCACTCAAGTCCCCAAGTGTTTTCCTGGTGTAACCACTTGTTAACTACATTTTCTCTTCTTTTTTTTTTACATTTTAGGGTGTTACAGTAATTTGAAAGACAGTGAGCAGGTTTTTTGGAACTTGTTTTAAAACAATATACTGAGAAGACCACACTTCTTACAGAAGTCTCATTAAACTTTACTAGGCTTTAGAAGCAATTTATTTCAAATATACTGATTATTGGTTTACTCTTAAATTTTTTACTTAAAATCCTTTTGAAATAGAGTAAAATCTCTGTGGATTAAGTCCTATTACAGTATCAAATTTAAGATAAGGCCAATGTTGTTCAGACTTTTGACAAGGCAATTTAATTCTATCAGCTGTCTTCCAGGGCTGGTGAGCAGTCAGAGGTTCTTGTTAAAAGAAAAATTTTAAAAGAAATTAAACATTTAAGACTTAATTACTTTAAAATTTGTAGCATGATCTGTAATTGAGTCATTTTTCAGAATACAGAATACTTTCTAAGTAGTTGCTTTTGTTTACACTAATCTGTGTAAAAAAGTGTATCTTAAGGAATTTCTTCCTTATTCTTATTTATACATTATTAAAGCATGCTATAATAACAGTATCTCTGTCAATAGCATCTAAATATTTCATAGGCCCTTGTTTAAGAACTTTAAACTCAACATTTGAATTACAATGGGTAATGTGATTCTCTTTGTCAGTATGACTGACCGATTTGCTTGATGGTGGATAAACTTGGCATTTAGAGAAATCTGCCCAATAGTTTCAGTTCAGAATGTGCTAAAGATGATATGTTACAAGTTAAACAAATACTAGCATTTTAGTTGGCCTATTTTGAACAAGGAGTTTCTTGTGGGATGAGCAGCATCTTGTGTGTAGTTCTGGAGATTCAGAATTCTGGACATGATATGGCATATCACAGTACAGCCTGCTGTTTTCAAGTTAAATTTAAGTCCTTTATTTTTGTAATAAAATGTTTGGTTTTATACTTGAAATATAGTTTTCTCTTAATATTTATCAGTAGGACCCCAATTCAACAAGGTACTTAAGCACAGTACAGGAAGGTACTTGAAATCAGCAAGACTACTCACGTGCTTAAAGCTAGGCACGTGCTTAAGTAGTCTGCTGAACTGGAGCCCAATACTTTATACTTTCTATTGTGATATTCTGTATTAATGTTGTTCATCACTAAAGTAAATGTTAATATCACAATCGCAGTCCAGTTTTAGCTTTTACTGACATTTTTGGTGTTGGCTGTTGCTTTGTGTGTTAGACCTATACACAAAGTCTACGGTAAGGCATAGTATTAATTTTATTTTCACTGTGATATTCCTAGATTTGCAAGGAATGGTAATATTAAAGATGGTTGGGGGGTTATTTAGGTTCTTTGGTTAATGTTTGTTTCTTTTGTCTGTTTCTTTTTCTTTCATTTCTACACATTCAAGCAGTATTTCTTGGTTCTAACAAAGCAGCAGTAAAAAAAAACTTTGCCGCATGAAAATTAACTGGTGAGGGGCCTCATTGCTTTTTTTTTTTTTTAATTTTAGTTTTATTTTTTTTTAAATATTTAAAAAAAAAAAAAAAAAAAAAAAAAAATATATATAATTTTTGAGAATCAGATGCATGACTTTTTTTTTAATGGATGCAGATCTTCTATGAGGAGTCTCAAGATAAGTCAGAGGAGTTGTATTTAGATGCCAGAAATGTTGTATTTGCACTAATTTGAAATATGTGTAGATATAATTTATAATATCCTCTGAGACATAATTTTGCATGCAAAATTACCCCTAATCTCTATAGGTATGTTAATATATTGATGCATTAATGCCCTATATCTAAATGACCTTTTCCCCCCCTCTCCCTCCATAACTTTTGGTATCTAAATTGATGACCGCTCAATGACACAAGCAAGATAACAGTGCTGTGTATTATACATTTGTTTATATTATCGGCACTTCTCAGTATAGGTGGAAGGAACCATTACCTTTATTTAACAGTGGTTTTTCTTTTTTGTTGTTGTGTTTTACAGTTCTTTTCCCTGGTTCAGCCTGAACTATATACCAGGCCCTGCTGAAAATACCACCCAACAGTTTTCTTCTGCAGCTTATCCAGTTTCTCTTAAGTGCCCTGTACATATTGTATGTTTTATGATGAGATGCAGTTTCTCAATATGTATTACATAAACACTACTGGTATTTGCAAATATATAGTAAAATTGTATTATTGAACTCTCGTTTTGGGGGCTTGGGCACATTAACAGATTAATCCATCTGTATAGGGCTTTTGCTGTTGGATAGAATAAAAATTATCTACATACATATTTGTTTCGTAGTAGGACCCTTAATAAGATTGTTCTGTGTGCAGAATAGGCAGTAAAATCAGCCACACTTCTCTTAGTTGGCTACAAGAGTTTGGGCCAGAAGTTTTTTCTGAAATGGCAATATGTAGCAGCATTCTTGGTACAGTAAGCGTGGCACATAATGGAACATACGCATTTTACTGGACAGGTAAGGAATGTGCCACAATATATTGTATATACACACAGAGCGTGTATTTGGAGATCTGCAGACACTTTCATATTCATTTGATGAGTCAGCAAAAGCCCTACACTTTATTCAACAAAATATTTCCTTACCTTCTCTTAATTTTTTACAAAATTTGTATGGTAGGTGTAAAAAATCATAGTGAACTGTACCATATTATTAACCCCTAAATCAAACTTTTTTTGTCTTGTGTATCTTGATTTTTCTGTGTGCTTTATAGTGAAGCAGCCGACACGAGTCGTTGTTCATAAAACAGCTTTTGAAAGTTGAGAGCACACCCCTGGAGAACCGACTGTGCTTGCTTACGTTTGGTTCATGACTTAAAAATCGAGTACAGGTGATGAAATCTTGGCAGTGTTAACAAAAAAGTAGTGTGTATTGTGCTATTTTTTACGCTAGAAACTTAACCATTTGTAGAGAAAAAGGAACAGTCAAATTTTCACACATTGAAGTTTCATTCTGACATAAAATTTAATGATAAATATTAATAGAAATCAAGCTTTATATTTTAGCCAACATAAGTACTTTCAACAAACTCAGGTGGTGTATCAGGGAGACATTTTCTGGGTGTATTTGTGTGTTTTCTGACCTTGAGAGAGAATATATTCTAATGCAAGGCTGTTTCTCTGCAGGAATTATTCCTGATGAGACTAAGGCATTATCTCTTTTGGCACCAGCTAATGCTGTGGCAGGTCTGCTGCCTGGAGGTGGTCTCCTGCCTACTCCCAACCCACTTTCTCAGGTAGGTTTTCATTTGCTTGGAGTGAAAGAAATACTGTACATATTTTGCTAGACCTTCATTTACTATATTAATGCACTTGGGCAAATGGGCTTGGATGGCAAGAAGAGATTTGACACTGTATTGATCATTGTAGTGATTTAGTTAAACACTGTAACCACACTGCAAATCAGTCATGTGCCATGATGAACTGTATGGTATAACAGTGGCAGGTTGTTAGTGGGGAGACTGGGTTTTTACAAGCATGCTCAGAAATTTAATTAGTGCTTCTGGTAGCCTCTATAATTTCTTTAATGACTCCTAACCACAGGAAAGAAGAGTTTGGGATTAAATTATTCAGAAGATCTTATCTTATTCTGTTGGGGCAAGTTCTCAGTTCTATCTCTTTATATTAAAAGCATTAAATAACTTGGTCCAGAACTGGCTTTAAATACAGTTATTGTTTGAAGGGTTAGTTTCTCTTAAAATGGTTTGTGTACATTCTTGAAAATGTGTATATTATACACAGATCCTTAACTTTAATTGTGCCAATCTGAAATGCGCTTTACTTTGGAATTTATTTAATAGATTTTCTTGTATGATTATTTAGGCTTTCTCAGAAACTATAATGGCTGGTATGGATTTTCAAAAGCATCTAAAGGAGTTAGGTGCCTGGCTTCCATTGACTTTCAGTGGGAGTTGGGTATATAACTTCAGTAGGCATGTTTCAGAATTCCATTATTGTTTTCATAGAATCTGTTTGAGTATTCCTTGTATGCCTTTAAAGGGGGAGGGAAGGTAGGTACATACTTACTGTGAAAATCTGTATTCGGTCATAATTGCTCACTTCAGTGAGAATGCGGGGGAGGGGTTGTGTATTTTTAAAACTGCCTTTTACTTTGGCTAGCATTGCAGACCCACTGCAACTAAAATAGTGAGATGGATTCTGTTCCTTCCTTTGCAGCATCTGCAGTTGTTTACTAAATTCTAATGGCTTACATCTGATCAGTCAGTTTGCACGGGTATTTCTGAAGGTATAATATCACCTTCAGAACCTTTTATTAGGCATGATGAATGGGACGGAAAGAATCCTGGTAGTTTGTAGTCTGGCTGTTAAAATTGCCTTTTTAATTGTAATCTGAGCATATTTGTTATAGAAAGTGAGGCAATAAACACAGAACCATACAGTGATATTTTTAGTCACTTTTTTTGGAAAAGACTGTCCTTTTAAGTTGTTTGTGTGGAATATAGTGGGAAAGTCTTTTGGGTTGGTTGTTTGCCTCCCACTTCCTTGGGCCGGGGGTGGATGGGAGGGAATCTTCCTCACCCCCCTAGAATTCCTGTAGTATAAACTTCTATGTGCTTCGGTTTGCAAATACACAAATAAGAGAGGTGAAGTGCTGTTACTGGCATTTTTGCTAAAGGGTATATTAATGTACATGATTGCTAGATTGGGTTTAAATTAGGATGTGATGTGGTAGTGTTAAAGGGATTGTACTGTGCCAATGCCTGTTTTTTAATTATCATCTGTGTTATAGATTGGTGCTGTTCCTTTAGCTGCTTTGGGAGCTCCTGCTCTTGATCCTGCCCTAGCTGCTCTTGGGCTTCCTGGAGCAAACTTAAACTCTCAGGTATATAAGTGACTTTTTATTCTTTTCCCATCTCTGGCAGACTTTTAGACTGTGATCAGTAGATTGTGATCCACCAGTATATTAATTGACCGATTGAAGGTCCAGGACTTGCTATATTTATTCCTGAACCAGTACTAAAAAAAAATACTGCTATAGCAAGGGGCCAACATTTGGCATAGTTTTAAGGTCCAATAATTTGTAGAAATTAATCCCATCTTTCATATGATATAGTGCATTTGTTTATGGGCCTAGCAGTTTGATAATATACCTTAAAAATCCTTTTGCAATCTTGCTTCTTTTCTAATTTAATCCTGACACTTGAGATAATGTATACTAAAGAATTACTGTCTCTAAAACCCAGTGGTTGATTCCAACTGAAAACTTGGAACACCAGCGTTCAAGTGGTATAAGACTCCTGGGGGAATTCGGTGCCAAAAAATTTAAAAATCTGCACAAAATATTTTAAATTTCTGCAAATTTTATTTGTCAAAACACTTTATAATAATGCCATTTTCAGTTATTTTGGTAATTTATTTCAAAATATCTGTCAGCATGTATGTCTGTAACAATAAAG
This sequence comes from Terrapene triunguis, assembly GCF_002925995.2. Lineage (NCBI taxonomy): Eukaryota > Metazoa > Chordata > Testudines > Emydidae > Terrapene > Terrapene triunguis. The sequence continues at coordinate 35,487,540 of NW_020664562.1, read as the reverse complement.
AGAGACACAAATTCCCCCAGGAGTAGAAGGTTAAAGAAACTACTATGACAACCTAATTTCTGTTTCTTTGCCTCCCCTCCCCCCCGCCAATGCACCCAAACCTCCTCCCTCCCAGAGCCCAGCAGCGCCCCCCCAGCCCAGACATCCACCCCCTGCCCTCCTAGAGCCCGGGGATCCAGAGGAAGAAACAGCCTGAAACTGAGTCTCAGGCTTCTGTGGAGTTTCCTGCGCTCTGCCCTCTCCTTCCCTCAGGGCATGCGGGGAGCTGCAGCTGCCAGGAACCCTCTAGCTCTCTCACCTTCCCCTCGGCCTTGTTTCCTATGTGCAAGGTGGGCTCCGCTGGGTTCAGCGGCCCTTAGTGGTGGCCAGCTACACTACAGCCCATTTCTGTGGGGGAAAAGAAATTATGCGTGCACAACATTAATTTCTGCCAAATTCTGCATTGCACAGTGGCACAGAATTCCCCCCCGTAGTAAGGTCATATATACAACTCTATCAGATTTTGAGAGATCAGATGCTAAAATCATATGTAAAATATAGTTTGAAAAAAGCATTGAGTTGATAGACCACTACAAACCATGTTCAGTGCTAAACATCCCAAGCAAAGATTAAAGACAGCTTTTTAAATCCATAGACTTGGAGAGATTATTTCTATTTTAATTTTTTTTATAATACACCGTAGGATTTCTTAGACACTGTTGTCTTAAATCAGAGTGAAACAGTTAAAATAATATTCTATTAGTACCTGAACCACTTAAGTAATGGTCATCATGCAGACTCCACGTTTCTTGGCCATTATAGCAAGTGTCCTTTTAATGCAGCATAAGAAACAGACCGTTTGGACAAGCTTCGCTTATGCATTGGCTGGGCACTTTGTCTTGTAACTAAAATAAGCAATTTAACATAAAAAATTTAAACAATTTAACTAGACACTGGAAAAATATTTCACTTTTAAGTAGCTGTCCTTTCTGGCCGCTTAGCAGGTTGATTACAACACAAGTTGGATAGTTCTGCAAGTGGCCACCTACGAACTAGTGAGTTATTATGGAGATTTGCTGGCTGTTAATACACCATTTGTGCTATCAAGTGATAGTAGGTAGCAAGTGGCCTTATGTACAGGTTTGACTGTAGTATCTTCTGGATATTCTTAAGTAAGAGCAGGAAAGTTTAAATTTATGGGTGGGTTAGAGAAAATCTATAGGAAAAAAGACACTTTGTTAGTGCTCCTGCTTGGAGGATTGTGAGTATTGTACTGCAAATGTAAAAACAGGCACGCTGAATGGACAGGTGGGTGGGCGAGCCCTCTGCCTAAGACAATTAGGAGATAAATTGTAAACGCTACGAATGGTCAACAAAGAAAGTGCCTTATTCCTTTTCTGGAAAGATGCTATTGACTGGCATATATTGAAAGGAGAGCATTTAGATTCACACGCTCTTGACTGAAAAACAGTTCACCTTCTGGGATGGGGCAGTCAACAGATTTCACAAAAACAAGGATTAAAAACAATGCAGGCACTTTGGCTGATTAACCCTTTAGTATTTCTCAACTGTAAGCACTTTGTGCTCTTGTTTTTAGCTACAATCCATGTGCATTCAGGCATGGTGGTTAACCTGTTAATGTGTTAAAGCAAATTTCATGCTTTTCAACATGTTTTAAAATGTCTCTTCACAGTCTCTTGCGGCAGATCAGCTACTAAAGCTTATGAGCACAGTGGATCCAAAGTAAGTGCAAGTGATAGCTTTCAGTACTTAGATTTATATTGGCGTGCACTTAATCTTGAGGGTAATGTCTCATGTCACTCAATACTGACCCATTTCCCACACCTGGCCAAATAAAGACTGGAGGAAACTGGCTTCCTGTGGAAACCACGTGAGGGGAGGGGGGAAAGATGGTTCACCCTAGCACTAGGCATCAAAGACTATTTCTCTCCTAATTTGGTAGCGAGAGGAATTCAGGTTTTTCATTACTCCATGCCCTTTATGTAAAGAAACTTGTGGTGCAGTCACTTTAATCCTTTTAAAACATTAGCTACGAGCAAGTCTGTTAGTGTCCAAGTTGACTTCTAAAAACAAGAAGTTAAAACGGAATCCTGTGTTCTAGAGGTCAAATCAATCTGAATTAGTTTACTTTTTCCTCTAAGGATTTACCCTTTCAGCTGATCAGAATAAAAATTTCTGCCTCTTCAAAAATATTTGAGAGGTAACATTGGCAACCGGTATCTATACAAGACAATAAATGGACCCCTTACTACTTGTGGGCTGGATAGTGGTACACTGGGCCAAGGGAATAAGAGGATGTAAGGTGTCCCATGTTCTGGTACCCTGTATCACCGCTTCCAGCACAGAGCAGCTTTGTGGAGCTTGCTACATGTGATGTCCATCCATCCTCTCTCCATTTCTTCCCTGCCCACCCCTGTGAGTAGGGGAAGGAGCAATGTAGTTACACCAGCATATGCTTCATCGGGTAATCGAACCAGTACACATGACTCCCCCAAGCAGTGGCGAGACCAGGAGGGAGTTTGACTCAGAGCTGCAATCTCCTTCTTGGGCTAATCCAAGAGGAGTTCACCAATGCTTGCCCCTTACTTCTGGGCAAGTTGCAGTCTGCCCAGTCTAGGCCAGTATTTTTTTTAAAAAGTCAATTTTTTTGAATCTGAAATTTCATTTTCACTTCACTTAATGGCTTGTTCCAGGTTGAACCATGTAGCTGCAGGTCTTGTCTCACCAAGTCTGAAATCGGATACCTCCAGTAAAGAAATAGAGGAAGCTATGAAAAGAGTAAGAGAAGCACAATCACTGATTTCTGCAGCCATAGAGCCAGGTAATTGAACTACTTTTTAAATATTTGGTTAAACACAATTTTTGGCAATATAGCCACTAAAAAGGGCTTATACACTGTAAAACATAGTTTTCATACTTCCTTATTTCATTAATGGGTTAATTTTTAATTGCAAAGTGTCTCTCTCACTGCAGAAGATCCTTCAAAGTGGCTGAATGATTCTCCTGGAGCTCAGTTAGACCACACAATTATTATTCTCTGTTATGTAAATGCTGGAAGAGTGCTCTGGAGAATGAATTAGTGAATGAGACACATCATTTGCATTTGATTGAAGATGATGAAATGCCTAAATCGCCCCCAGAATGAATTCTAGAAAAGTTGCTATAGCCACTTCTGCTTCAAGTTTTTTATTGAAAATATCAGGTGGTCCGATCACTTGGTTGTCAGTAAAGTGTGCTATTCTCAGTGATTACTAGTGTTTATGTGACCAGATTAGGAAGTAGCAAAAAAAGGAGAGGAAGCCATTTGTCATAATTTGGGATAAAAATTCTGTTTCGGGGAGAATTGGGTCAATTCATTTTCAAATTCTAAATTGACACACAATAAACCTGAAATGTGACCTGCAAAGGTGAAAGAATGTGGTCTTGCCCTTTTTTTCTTTTGTTGCTTTACGATGGGTTAAAGAAGTCTGAATGCTTTAAATGTATTTTGGGAGAGAAGGGAACTTGAGAGAAGCTCCGTTGATCAGAAATGTTAACTCTAGTCATCTTGATTTCTGTTCTAGGACTCTCTTTTAAGGATCCAAAGCAGTGAGTTGGGTTTCTCAGCCCTTAAGTGAAGGGGTGGGAATGCGGAAACTTTAACATAACAAGTTTTTCTTCCCACAGCTAAATGCTTGAGTTGAGCAGATGTGAACAAAAGTTTTCACTAGTATGAATAAAAATCACTTCCCCTCTAAATCAAGTTGTATGATATATCATAGTCTACTAGTTCTCCATAGCATCTTCCAAGAACACGCTAGACCAGACTTGAATTTCTGATATTTCAAACAAAACAAACAAAAACACCACCACCAAAAAACAACTTTTCAGGCTTTCTTTTGCTTCTTTATGATGTCTGAAGAGGGTGCAGACACACTTACTTCCTTTTATGGGTCTCCTTAAAGATAGATACCACTTTTGCCCTTGTACTAATGTTTCCCCTTCTTAATTTCAGATAAAAAAGATGAAAAACGAAGGCATTCAAGATCACGATCACGATCAAGAAGGCGGAGAACTCCTTCTACTTCTAGGCACAGGTTAGATTTCTCACTCCATAAATATTAACAGAAATAAGTGCCTTACACAGTTCCTTCAAAAATCTGTTTAAAACGTTAAGCTTGGCAATGCCAGCTGTTAGGTATAAATAGAGAAAAAAGCAAATCTTCTTAGTGGAGTTAAGTTGACCACCAGGACCAGGGCAGAGTATGAAAGTGGGTGAAGCCCTGTTCATGTAGAGAGCTTGGGAACATGGTTTGGAAAGTGACATTGTAGCACAGACAGTCCTGTACTTTACAGCACCAAGAGTTGCACTGGCAACTTGCTCGTAGCCTTAGGAGTGTCTACTGAAACATTTTTTTTTTCTCACCCTGTGTGGTGGGGCAGATGCCCCACACCATCAGAAAAAGGGTTAAGGAGAGCCTGTGGTCTCATCTAGCCCCACCCTGCTATACCTTTAGCCAGTGCCAAGCCTGGAGAGGGAATAAAAGGAGAGAACCTAGCTCAGTTGCGGGCTGGTTGGTCAGGAAGGAGGGGGAGAGCTCAACCTGAAGGGAGCTTTGCCTGCAGAGCTGTAGCAGGACAGGCCTGCTAGATGGAGCAGTCGCTGGAGAGGAGCATTTAGACCCCAGGAGCGAGCAGCACACAAGTAAGATGACTGTGGGAGATAAGTCTGAAGGGAAGGATGGGGTGTCCACTGGATGTCTGGGGGATGTCCAGTATTGAGTTGGGCTTTCTTTTTGTTTGGGCACTTTTGGCGTCTGAGTGCTTTCCTTACCCCCCTGCGCCCCAAGGGGTATAAGACAGAAAGGACAATTAGCTGGTGGGCTGGAGCCCTGCGACAGTGGACATGGGGTGGAGACTTCCTCCCCCCTCCCCGCCCCTCTCCTAAGACCTGTGGCTGTGTGATGGTGCCTAGAAGGTCCCCAGGAGGGTGCTGCTCTCGCCATGCTATATGGAATTGATGAAGAATGCAGGCAACGACCTTCTTTCTGTGGAAGGGAGCTGGTCAAACCTTAAAAAAGGAGGGACCCTAAACAAATGCCACCAGCCCCCATAGCTGGATGCATATGGATTAGCTGCTGAAGTGAATGGCTGAGCAGAATGCTCAACAGCAACTCTTCCAGCAAATGGCCAACCAGCAGGAGAAGTTAATCCTGCGATTTTAGCAGCCCAACAGCAGCAGCTGGTACAACAATTGGTCACCATAATACAGCCAGCCACTACAGTGATACCAGCAAGCCTAGACCCAGTGGCAGACCCTGTTCCTGTCAGGAACAAAGATAGGGCCTAATAGTGACACCAAAGCGTTCCTCAAAATCTTTGAACAGTTAGTCACAGCAGCTCGTTGACCCCTTGAACAGCAGGCAGATTTGCTTGCCCTGTACTTAAATTGGAGAGTGCAAATGGCTTATATACTTTAGACCTTTTTACTGCCTGAGCTTATGCACATGTCAGAGTGGCCATCCACAATGCTCCTGATGTCTCAGAAGAGATGTTCTGACGTTTCCTGGAGGAGTAGTATCCTCTGAGAGCAGGGCTCCCTCCAGTTGCCCAAAAGCTATGAGATTTGTGTTGGAGATGGCTCAGACCTGAGATGAAGACATGAGCCCAGGTGGTAGAGATAATTTTACCCACAGTTCACCCAGATACTCCCCCTCTCCACTCCCTCCCCCGAGGGAAAAGACTGGATCCTACAGCATCAACCTGAGGCAATGACTGACACCCTTTGCCTCATGAAGTATTATCTGACAACCAAGATCCCCATGATGATGATCTGCTACAGGCCTGCTGTAGCCAAGGGACGAGCACAGGCAAATGAGAGAGCTGGCCACAGAGGCTGACGTCTTGCAGGGGTTCCACCCTGCTGACCCCTCACCAGGACTCATGAGGTGAGGTCCTGTGTGTTGCAGGGACCTTGGATAGCCTGGACCAAAGGTCTGGAGCTGTTGACCTGGGTCCTAGTTCAAAAAATCACTAGCCTGCCTGGCCTTAAGAAGGGAACCACCATGGAAACTCAAGTAGGGGGACGCCACTAAGAGGGGACTTTTCAGGGATCCCGGGTGGCGCTGATCATCGCAACAAAGCCCAAAACGTTTGCGTTTTGGTATGGCTGTCCTGGGCATTGGTCCCAAGATTGCAGCTTTGGCATATCTGGATAGTGGGAGCCCATGCTTGAAGATCAAAGCCTTATGAAGTTGATCACCCCCATAAGGGTGAATGGGACAGAAGTGGTGAGTCTTCTGGACTCAGCATATTCTCAATCCTGATGTTGAGCTTGGTGGTCCCAAATCCTGGGGAACTCTCCTTCTACAATATGTACACAGGGACATGAAACCGTGCCCTCATGTCCAAGTTAATCTAATTGTGGGGGAGCATAATGATTGGCCCATCCCTTGCCTGTCCAGTTATTAATGGCTGAGATTGGGAATATTTCAGGGATCTGATGAAGGAATCTTTGGGACCTTTTTCTGAGCAACAAGTCTCCCCAATTCCACACACCCCAGTCAATCTGGTGTGGGAGATGTTCCTGCTCCTAGAGAAGAGACTTCCACCCAAATTGGCAACAGCCAAACAAAGCAAGGCCCAATATGATCCCAACTTGGAGACCCTTCCTTCCCCCGAGTTTGAGAGCATAACAAAATTTTCAATCTCATTGAAGAGCGGAAAGCTGATGACATGCTGAGCTGACCCTATACCCAAGTGATAGTTGTCAGTGAGGAATTGGTGGAACCTTGACAAGATGAAGCGTTCCTCATTTTGAGAGAAGGCCAACCACCTATTTCACCTTGAGAGACTACCAGACCAAGGAAATCAGAACCCAGCTTCTGGTGCCCAGATCCTACCAGAGGGAGGTCATACGGCTGGCCCACACCAGACCCTTCATGGGCACCATGGGATGGAAAAAACACTGGCTCAAATTCTAGCCTGTTTTTTGCTTGCAGTGTATATGGACTTCCCCAACTTTTGTGCTTCCTGTGGCAGCTCACAGCACTCTGGACAGTGGTTCCCCTGCCACTCATGAGCATACCCTTTGAATGTATTGGAATGAACGTAGTTGGCCCCGGTAAGTGCGCTGCAAGCTACCAGTAAATTCTGGTGCTTGTAGACTGTGCCACCTGGTATCCTGAACCCCATACTTGTGTGCTCCATGAATGCTAGAGTAGCTGCTTCTGAACTTTTGAAGATCTTTGCCTGGGTTTGGGTTCCATGGGAAATTATAATGGACTTGAGTACAAGCCTCATTGCCCAGACAATGAAGCAAGTATGTCAGTTGTGAAAATGAAGACTCTCTGAATGTCTATCCACTGTCCCCACAGAGATGGGCTAATGGAACACTTTAACAGGTTGCTAAAGAATATGCTGAGAAGGTTCGTAGCTATGGATATCTGCCTCTGGGACCATGTGAAGTGCCACAATCTTCCACCGGCTTCCCAACATTTGAACTATTATGTGGGAGACCAGCATGAGGGATTCTGCATCTCACTCAGAAAATGTGGGGAGAACAGTCACCTCAAGCTGACATTGTGGTACAGTGTGTCCTTAGCCTTCAGGAGAAGCCTGAAGTTCTAGGCTCATTTGCCAGCAAGAACCTCCTAGGTGCCCAGATCAAGCAGGAAGCATCTAGTCATAAAGGGATCCACCTCCAGGTGTTGTTTCCAGTGTGGAATCAAAGCTGCTGTCAGGGGCCTTATGAGGTGATACAACAAGTGGAGCCTGTGAATTTCAAAATCCAGCAACCAGACAGACACAAATTCACAGTTTACCCCATGAATCTTTTAAAGCTATGGAAAGCCTTGTTCATAGCCCCCTACCCGCTGGAGACCAAATTAGTCCCACAAGCCACTGCAGTCTTGAGGGCTGGGATGATCAAAATCAGGAGTAATGACAATCCAGAACAGGGTCCAGCCCCACCAGTTGATCACTGCCTTCTACTCCACTGTTTTTTCTATGCAGCCCAGATAAACTCATCTGATCGCCCATCACATCCAGACTGAACCAGAACACTGAGTCCAAGAAAGTCCACAACCCCATACCCATGTGTTGACTAATTCTTGATTGGCTAGATGAGGTGGAGTACATTACCCTCATGCCTGAGACCTGATTTAAAAACAGCCTTGCTTCCTCTTTTGGCTTCTTTTCAATTCTGGATTTGCGTTTTGGATTCCATGAGCCCCCAGCCACGTTCAGAAGGTTAATGGACCAGGTCCTCCAGCTCCATAACATGCTGCTGCATACCTTGATGACATTGTAATCTGTAGTCAGACTTGTGAAGACCATCTGAAACATGTAACTGCTGTGCTCCTGTCCCTAATGGTGGCTGGCCTCACTGCAAACCCTACTAAATGCCATCTGGCAAAAATGAGATGATCTACATCCAGTACACACTGGGGAAGGGCAAGGTGAAACCCTTGTGGATAAGGTCCAGGCCCTACAGACATGCCTCTCACCAACCTCAAAGAAACAGGTACACTGTTTCCTAAGACTGGCATGATACCACCAACAGTTTATTACTGGCTTCTTGGCCATTGCAGCCTCCCTCATGGATCTCATTAAAACCAATAGCCCGAAGAAATTCCAGTGGACCAACATTTGTGAAAAGGCCTTTCAAACCCATGGGGCTCACCTCTTCTGGGAGCCTGTTTTGTATAGCTGCAACTTCACCAGGAAATTCCCACTACAGAGCAACACCTCTGATGTGGGACTCGAGGCTATCTTATCCCAGTTGATGGAATATGAAGAACACCTCCATCCTCTACCTTAGTTGGAAATTATTCCCAATGGAGAGAGCCTATTCCATAATCAAGAAAGAGATGTAGTCCGTGAAGTGGACCATGGACTTGCTGTTATGCTACCTTCTTGGCAATAATTTCACTTTAGTTAGCAACCATGCCCCGCTACATTGGCTCCACGCCATGAAAGACACCCAGCCCCAAATTATGAGATGGTATCTATCTCTCAAGCCCTTCTCCTTCCACATCCAGCACATCACCCAAATTCTGATTGTTTTTCTTGGGAGAGAGGAGAGCTGGTGGGGGAGGGGGGAGGTACCCAAAAGGGTATCGGGGTGTGTGAGGTGGGATGGGATAGAAAGGCCCACACCAGCAGAGAGAGTTAAGGAGAGCCTATGGGCTCAGCTAGCTCCCCTTGCGCTATATCTGCACCCAGTGCCAAGCCTGGAGGAGGAATAAAAGGACAGAGCCTGGCTGTTGAGAGCTGGCTGGTCAGCAAGAAGGATGGAGCTCTGCCTCTCAGCCTGAAGAGCTGTGGAAGGACAGGTCTGCTAGCTGGAGGAGCATTTAACCTCAGAAACAGGCAATGCATGAGTAAGAGACTGGGAGACAGGCCTGAAGGGAAGGGCAGGGTGCCCCACTGGAAGACTGGGGGATGGCCCACAATTGACCTGGGTTTGCTTTTTGATTTGGAACTGTTTTGGGCCTCAGTGCCCCTCCACCTGCTCCTCCCCCCACCCCCAGTGGGATAAGACTGAAGGGACAATTAATTTGTGGGCCAGAACCCTACTACAGTGTCACCAGAAGAGGGGACTCATTTCTCTGCCTGGGAGACCCAACTTAGGTCACTTGAAAGGTCCCCATGGGGGTGCTTGCTCCTGCCACGCTATTACATGATGTTTATAATCTAATTCCAAGTTATTTTACCTCCTGTCAATGCAACTTAAAAATTGATTGCATTCATCTTCCCCAATCCCAAACCCTTCCTTGTTCATTGCTGTCAACAAATAACCTATTCTATCGTTTGGCCAATCTTGATGTTTTTACTCATCCTACCACTGCGTCCTCTATACTGCAAAGTAATGTCAATTTGTACTTCTTTAAATCTATCCTTTCATTTTTCATCCTTAGTTGTATAATCCATGCTCTGATAATCACATATCTAGATTTCTGCAGCGTTCTCTTTAAGGTTGACCATGTTTTCAAAATCAGACACACACAAATTATATGTGCTGGTGCCACTGCTGCCAGCTTCTGATTCAACAATGACACATACATATTTGATACTGTCTCACATAATGGTCTCATAAATAAACTAGGAAAATGCAACCTAGAAGCTACTATAAGGTGGGTGCAAAACTGGTTGAAAAACCGTTCCCAGAGAGTAGTTATCAGTGGTTCACAGTCATTGTTGGATGGGCATAACAAGTGGGGCCCACAGGGATCAGTTCTGGGTCTGGTTCTGTTCAATATCTTCATCAGTGATTTAGATAATGGCATAGAGAGTACATTTATAAAGTTTGGGGACGATACCAAGCTGGGAGGGGCTGCAAGTGCTTTGGAGGCTAGGATTAAAATTCAAAATGATCTGGACAAACTGGAGAAATGGTCTGAAGTAAATAGGATGAAATTCAATGAGTACAAATGCAAAGTACTCCATTTAGGAAGGAACAATCAGTTGCACACATACAAAATGGGAAATGACTGCCTAGGAAGGAGTACTGTGGAAAGCGATGCTCTGGGGGTCATAGTGGACTATAAGCTAAATATGAGTGAACAGTGTAACTGTTGCAAAAAAAAAAAAAAGCAAACATCATTCTGCGATGTATTAGCAGGAGTGTTGTAATCAAGAAATGAGAAGTAATTCTTCCACTCTACTCTGTGCTGATTAGGCCTCAACTGAAGAATTTTTGTCGAGTTCTGGGCACCACATTTCAGGTAAAATGTGGACAAATTGCAGAAAGTCCAGAGAAGAGCAACAAAAATGATTAAAGGTCTAGAAAACATGACCTATGAGGAAAGATTGAAAAAAATGGGTTTGTTTAGTCTGGAAAAGAGAAGACTGAGAAGGGACATAACAGTTTTCAAGTATATAAAAGGTTGTTACAAGGAGGAGGGAGAAAAATTGTTCTTAACCTCTGAGGATAGGACAAGAAGCAATGGGCTTAAATTGCAGCAAGGGAGGTTTAGATTGGACATTAGGAAAAACTTCCTAACTGTCAGGGTATTTAAGCGCCAGAATAAATTGCCAGGGAGGTTGTGGAATCTCCATCATTGGAGATTTTTTTAAGAGCAGGTTAGACAGGTCAGGAATGGCTTAGATAATACTTAGTTCTGCCATGAGTGCAGGGGACTGGACTAGATTCTATGATCTCAAAGTGGATATTTTCAGAAACATTCACTTTTAGTTTAAAAAAAAAAATTAATATATACACTCATTTGACTCTGTCTTCACTCAAGAAACACTGTTTCTTATACTGAATGCATATTCCACTGGGCTGTTTGCTCCTGGTAAACAGCAAATTTTACTCCATATACTAGTGGCTTAAACACTTCGGGGGTTTTTTAGGATGTTTTGACTAATTAAATGGAAAACCAGGATATTTTAGGTGTTCCAATACAATGTCTCTGGCCTCTCAGTTCTTACCACAGTTAGGTCATGCTAATTATGTCCCTCCAGTCTTCATACTACTCAGCTGGGTCCCCTAAATCTTCTACATCAAGTTTCAGCTTGTTCCCACCTTCAGATCTGCAGTGTTCCACTGCTGCTTGCATCTCTGATCTGCCTACCAACATACTTTACCCAATATTTTTTCCCCTCGCTCTCATCACCATGCCTTCTATGCTGCTCCTACAGCTGATCAGTATGTGGCATGCATTCACTTTCTCCATTTTAAATAATTCCTCGCCACCCTATCAGTTTTCTTCTGCCACCATAAGTGTGTACTCGCATACCGAAATAGATAATGTTGCATAGCTGATAGGTTTCCATCACTCACTCATCATCTGTACTTTGTGGCACTTGCTTTTCTGTTGTGGCCTTTCTGGGCATGACTTTATGGGGTCCATCTTCTTTATTTTTTCTGTATGCACTGACAGGATTTAACTAATAGTCTGTATGTCTAGGTCAAATATATTTTTGTAATCCTGTGGCTAATGTGTTGTTCGATAGACGATCAAGAAGCAGATCAAGGAGGAGATCACATTCAAAGTCAAGAAGCAGGCGGCGATCTAAAAGTCCAAGAAGGAGGAGATCTCATTCCAGAGAGAGAGGCAGAAGGTCTAGGAGCGCATCCAAAACCAAGTAATTCTCTCTTGCGACTTTAACTTCCGTTAAAGAAAATAACCAGTCATCAAATACTACCAAGTAGTTTTTATTACTGTGCCACAAATTGGAGATCTTAACAGTGCTAGGTACTGAAGCATAACACTGACAAGGTTTAAACAAATAGCATTTTTGTATAATTTAACTTTGCATGTCTTTGAGGAAGTATCTTTATAAGAGTAGGTTTGTGTTCCGCTGTGATGCCCAAAGTTAAGACATCTCTGAATATGTATTTAGGCACTTAAATGTGGCCTCATTTTCATAGATGCTGAAAACATGCAGCTCCCATTAGTTTCAATGGGAGCTGTGGATGCTTATTACATTTAAAAATAAGTTGTAACTTTTAGCGTCTGAGCTTGGTAATTTCTTCTTGGATGTCTCAGGAACAATTAAAATAGCTGTTCTGCTGTTTCAGTAATTGTCCCTCTTTGCTTTCTCTTTCTCACTAATGAGTTTCACAGTGGAGAGAGACAATCAATTTGTGCTGTAAAATGTCTTGAGAGTTGTGATTATCTGGTATTATTTCCTATTCTTGTGACATGCAAATATTTGTCTCTAAAACTGACTGATTTTGAATATGTAACATTTCATTGCCTTTCAAGGGATAAAAAGAAGGAAGAGAAAGAAAAGAAACGTTCTAAAACTCCACCAAAAAGCTACAGCACAACCAGACGATCTAGAAGCACAAGCAGGTACCAGAATTTGAGTCACTCTTAGTCTGAGTTTCAAGGATAGAATATAGTGGTATTGATGTAAAAGTTTCTAACCTGGTTTGTCATATCATTGTGACAATTATCTTCTTTCACCTCTGAAGAAGTCAGTTATTTGCTGCAGAGTGTTGCTATAGGTTTTGAATTAGCACTTCAACTAGGGTTACAGAGATTTACAGGAGCTGTTTCAACAAGACCACCATAGCCCATTTATCAAAGTACCCGCAGCTCCCACTTCAAGGAAAGTGAAACAGAGACTCGATCTTACCTGGAGCATTTAAAGAAATCTGTGCAACACCTTATTGATCTAGGCACATCTCTTTGTTTGTTTGGGTTTTTTTTACTGTAAATCTCATACACAAGGAAAAAATACCAACCTTAAATTAACACACTCAGAGAGTGCTTCTGGACTCTTGAAAATGTCAATTCAGAGATTGTTTACTGTGACAGCTTGAAAACTACAGGAACATACCTGCATTTATTTTGTCCACATATAAAAGAATAATAGGAGAAAATGTACTTTCAAATAAAGCACCTCTTAAATTAACGTGTGAGTGTGTGTGTGTGTGTGTGTGTGTGAGAGAGAGAGAGAGAGATGTCCCTGGACTTATAAAGAAGGGAATGAAGTGCCTCAAGTTTTAAGTGCTAAGAAGGTATTAGTTGGTCTCTGAAAATAGATTTCTGCTCCTTCCTTTGTTAAAATGGATGTTTATGAAACGAAACCATTTTCTTATTGAAAAATCTACATGATAGCTGAAAATCAAGCTGTTTTTGTCTGACTGCTACACCATTTTAGATGGCAATTTATTTCATGATAGTGGAAGTAGAATAGAGGGCAGCTTGCGCTGCATATCAACAGCTGCATTGGCTTTGCAGTGCTGCTAATAGTAAATATGTCTTTTTGGTAAAACAAGCAGGAGTGTCTCTGTAGAGCAATGCTCCTTTAGATTGTAGATATGTGCCAGTACAAATATATTTAAGTTAATATAAACTCTAGTTGAAACACTTCTGACTTTGAGATGTTTTTGAATTGTTACCTTTTAATGCCTACAGAGAACGACGGCGCAGAAGAAGCAGGAGTGGAACAAGGTCACCTAAAAAGCCCAGGTCCCCTAAAAGAAAACTGTCTCGGTCCCCATCTCCAAGAAGGTCAGTGTGCTAGCAGGCCTCTGAGTTCAGTTGCTCTGTAGCTCTAATTTTCAAAGGGGTATCTGGGGAGTCCTGGTGCCTGGAATGTTTGATCTATAGTGGAGGGTATAGTTTTATCCTTTTCAACCAAGGAATTTCTTGAACTCTGCTGTAAATTTTCCATGAGAGGGAAGTCCTGATTTTTGATGATTAATGTTCTGGCACTAATAAATGTGTGGAAGGGGTGTGTTGCATTCTGAAAATAAACTTAATGTCCTGCCTTGTCCTGTTTAGAAAATTCCCCACACTGTCTTTTCACCACCCCCTCTTGCTTTGAGCTGCGATAGGGAGTTGGCTGGATGTGACTGTATTCTAAAGGAATAGTTAACCTTGGCCAAACTGATGTTTTGTGAGTTTGGTGGCTTCTGGTTTAAACTAGGATTTTAGCATGAGGGGCTGGTTCTGTGTGAGGGAATTACAATAAAGTCTTAACCTTAGTTTTTGCAATGTGCGAAGATTGAGCAAGGTACTTTACTGTCATCTTAGACATAAAAAGGAAAAGAAGAAGGATAAAGACAAAGAGCGAAGCAGAGATGAGAGAGAGCGGTCAACGAGCAAGAAGAAAAAAAGCAAAGACAAAGAGAAGGATCGGGAAAGAAAATCCGAGAGTGACAAAGACGTAAAAGTATGTTTAAAAACTTGTTTAGTTTCACTGCCTTTGGTGTAGTATTAACCTTAAACCCATAAGAACCTTGAGGCAAGTTTTACTTTTACTTTTTCATCTCGGCAAAGCAGGTCACAAGGGATTATGATGAAGAAGAACAAGGATATGACAGCGAGAAAGAGAAAAAGGAAGAAAAGAAAGTAGCAGATTCTGCTTCCCCCAAAATAAAGGAATCACCAGTGGATAAGGGAAGTGGAGATTCAGCAAGAGAATCCAAAGTAAATGGGGATGATCATCATGAAGAAGACATGGATATGAGTGACTGAATATTGCCTTTGCAGTGAATGCAGCTGCAGACATGCATCAGTGTCATTCCTGTGTGATTCTTTTATGCTGTACTTGTTAATCCTAAATCTAGATGTATACAGCTCTAATCTATAAATGGTTGTAAAGCTCCTGATATTAATTTACATCAAAAGCTTTATAGTGAGAGGTACTTTGGTTGCCATTCTTGCTATGGCCAAATTGGTTTGAGTAGCCAAGTAGGTCTTACTAACTTGGTGCTGCTTCAAGCAAAAGTGAAAAGCTGCATGCATCTACAGCAGGCATGGGTTGTTTATGTTGTATGATCTCCTTTAGTAAATTGGCTCACTTATGATAGTGTTTCTAGAGTTTGATTCATTGCAGTAATAGAGCAGTATAGGGAATGCACTGATTGCATGTTAATTGTGGCAGAAACATCCTAAATGTTCTAAGAAAATTTTACAACGTATGATGGATCTTTAAGGGTCTTAAGTGTGGCTACACAAAATTAATATTCATAGTTACATCTGGAAATAAGCATTCTGATATAAGTAGATAATCTTTTTAGCCATGTGGCTATTTTGGGGGGTGGGTGGGTGGGTTTTGTTTCATTTTGACAAGGTTAAAATGCACTAACCTTTTTTGATGGCTTTTACTCAGTCAATTAAAAATCCATCTCAGGCAGTGGAGAGAGGTATAGTTTAATTCCTAACTTCTTCTCTTGGGTCTGGGAGGTCAAATTTTCTGATGTAGTAATGCAAAGTCTCCTGACTTGTCCAGTGCCCAATGAGTAGAAGTTGCTTTGTGCAGTTTTCATCACCCAGTTTTTTATTTTTATTTTATATTTGTTCATGAGCTAAACATGTTGCAAAAAGAGGTAGTGCATTTTAAAATTGACCTTTGTATGCTTTTAAAAGCAAGTCTACTTGATAATGTACTTTTTACTTGATCTCAAGTTGTATAAACTAATAAATTTGTGTTTACTGTCACTGCAGTAGTAATTTTATGCACACAGTGATTCCATGTTATGCAAAGTAGTTAGACGAGCTGTTTTCTTAGTTAAAGACGTTTCAGAGCTTTTACTTTTGTGCAGGTAAAAACAAAAGTGGGCTACAGTCTGTGCCATGTTGATGTACAGTTTCTGAAATTGTTTTACAAGACTTTGATAATAAAACCCTTAAACTTATGCTCATGTTCCTGTAAAACTGTACTTGTATTTATTTACACTATTGAATGTATGAAATTACCTCATTCATTTAGAGTTGACTTTTTTCCCCCTCATCCACCTCCTTTAACTGGATCACAGTTTAAATCCATATCTCTTACTAGTAAATGTGGTGAAGAAAACTGTTAAGCCAGCCTATCTTTCAGCTCTGAGTTAAGCCTTTTTTCCCCTCAGTACAATATGTATTTTATCTTAACTGGGGATAAAAGTAATAGACGTGAATGAGAACCTAAAGTATTAAGTACTTTTCAGATATATTTTTCTCATTAAGTGTGTATTTTCATTGAAATATAAACACTTTCACCTTTTATCTTCTCTAGAATGGTGATGGAAGATTAGCAGGAACAGGATAATGAAATGCAAGGGTGTGCATCAGCTATACAACTCTAAAAGCTAACCTATTAAAGAAGGTCCTGAAATGACAGAACAATTCACTGGTTTAAATGAGTAGGTATTGGAATGAAACTAAAACTAGCACAAGTGCTTGTAATTTTTATGAATCTGGTTTTTTAAATTGTCACTTTTCCACAGACGTTTTAAAATGAAACTTGCCATTTAGATATGCAGTGTCATTTTTAGAATTTGTAGAAATGTAACTTTTAAAAAACTGTTGAGTATTTTGTCAATACAGAGAGGTATGTCAATACAAAGAGTTCTCCTAGCCTTTTCTTTCTAGTTGAGTGAAACAAGCTGATAATCCCGTTAATCAAGAAAAAACAGACATGCATATTGCATCTTCTAATTAAATTACACTTCCTTCGCATTTGAATTAAAAGTACTTTATTTTGCTAGCAAGTACAGAACAAAAGAACAGCCATCCCGCTTTTATTAAAACATTTGTAGATTAAAAAAGCATTGAACAATGAGGAGAATCCTGTCCTCCGATAACCAACAAGTGTGGTGGGTACAAACTTGGAAAAACACTATACATTAATTTTACACAATTTTTCTGAAATAGGAGCATTGTGTGTTGAAATTGGTGTAGGTGTGTGTGTATATGTATGTATGTATGTAACTCAAGTGCAGGTGCCTGAAGACACAATGGAAGTAACAAAAAAGTTTACAAACTACCATTTACTAATTCACATTCGTTCACCAGTGCACTGAGTGAATGCTTCCACCTGTTATAAAATTGAACACAGATGCCCTAGTTGCCATTCAGAAGTCAGCATGTGCTAAATTCACTTTTTCACTAGCAGACTACAGTGGGGTCATTTTGGCAAATATTCACTTTTAAATGCAGAATACTTTGAAATTAGCTTAGATCATATCTTAATGTGTGGTGTGGGTGGATGCCCCTTCATCAGCTGGGAACAAATATAAATGAGATGTGGCCTAGCAAGCCTTTAATGAGCCCCGTGCATTCAGAAGTACACTAGGTCTGTGATCAGTATCAGCAGCTCCTGATTTTTTTTGCAGCAGCTTCAAATAAAAACAAAAACAGATTTAATTAACTACTAAAATGTAACCAGTTGAGTGTTCATTGTGTATGGCTCTGTTTTTTCCAATGTTTTGGAATTTGCTGCAGAATCCAAGTTCTCATTTTTAGAATATTGGATCTTATAGTTGTACAGTGGACCAACACTAAATGATTATTTTAACTCCCTGAGCCTACACTGGTAGCTCTGCCACATGTGAATTGCCCCTACTCCTTTTGATGGAGTACCAGCTTTGAAGACTGAGAAATGCTAACATTCAGCATTTTAGCAAAATCAGTTACTGTGCTTCTGTTGCTAATGGGAAAACACACATTCTTCAAGTATATGTCCATATGGGTGCTCTAATGTGGAATGCACAGGCCTCCATGCTTTCTCAGTCCTGTGCAGAGCAGCACCTCAGGCCTCCAAATGAGGCATGTCCCCACATCACCCAGTTCCTTCTTTACTGCCTGTGGCTTGAGATGAAGCAATTGCTTGTCTATTGATTCTCCACTTCCTGCCTTGTTTCGTATTCCATTTATTTTTTCCTTATTTCTTTAATGTTATATAGTTTTGTTTAGAAAGGGTTACTCTTCTCCCCTTCCATCCTCTACCACTCTGGTTTATGCCAAAGACCCAGGGTTCAAGCCCTGACAGACCTGCCCACTGGTTTTTGCCTTGTAGTGATGGGAATTCAAGCTCTCCCCTGCCTCAGAGGCACCTATAACCCCTCTGCATCTAATGTCTGTATGGAGTTTAAAGATGGGTCTCAGAAAGAGGCTAGACTGAAGCTCCTTCTACTGGAGTGCTCACTAGCCTCGGAGGACTCAGTTTTCCCCTTGTGTACATAAACCTCAAATTCCTGGACTGTCCCATGGCAGCAGCACCTTCAACGGCTAGGACATCTAAGAAGACGTTCTCCTTCCAGAGACTCTAAGAGGGTAGATCACCTCATAAACCCCCCAAAGGGTGCAACTAAAGCTCCATCTGAGCCTGGGTACCAAGCCACTGCACAGGAACTATCTTCCTTGGTCCTGACTGACATTTCCAGGCACAGGCCTCCAATGCATGCCACAGGACCATTATCTCCCTTACACCAGGGCTTCAAGATCAGAGAAGTTCTTCTACAAGCATCACCAGTACAATGCCAGGCCCAATACCAGCTTAGTCTTCTGGACATCATCGGCCTCCTGATTTCATTTCTCAGAGGACTTGTTTATACTAGAGGTATCAGAATCTCACCTGTTATGGTCCTTTACCAGGACCCCTTCCCTAGTACTGCTTAGATTAAACGGTCAGACCTCCAGCCTTCAGTACCCATGTCTGATGCTCCCTCCTTCAGCCCAGGGGATGATACTTCTCAGAGTCTGAAGGCCTCCATAGAGGGCTCTTTTTCATCACCTTGCTACCACACCCTAATGAGCCAGTATTCAGACCCCTCCAGACATCCTGGAGACAGGGCTTATGACTATCCATAGAAGGGACCCTTCCCCTCTCCATCCCCTCAGTGGGTTTACTAGAATTCCTGGGTCACCTCAGGGAACAATTTTATAAGGGTTCCAATCAGAAAGACCCCCCCATACCACATCATTCACAGGCACCCAAGAGAGGTGCAGATTATAGTTGAAGGTCCTCTTCTCCCCCCTTCCCTTCAAAGGGCCCAGCTCTTCAACTCTGACATGGACTCTTCCCTACACACACTGAAGGATTCAAGAGCTACCTTACAGTCACTGGATATCTGAGTTACTGCGACAAAAAGATGGTTTGGTAAGTCTAAATATAACCACCATCTAGGCTGTTCCAGTAGACCCAGCAACAGGCTGAGACCTTCCTACTTTCAAAGGAGGAGATCTATTCCTCAGAATAGGGGACTACCACTTTCTACAGCAATACCTGCACCTCCCTCTAAGAAATAATTTTGGTATCTCAGTTGAGGGCCTCAACCAAATATACCTACCTGGATCCTGTGTTGAATGATTCCATTCATCTCCCCTTCCTCCCCGCAAGAGATCAACTATGCCACTTCCTCCCTGCCTGGGCACAAAGAACCTCAGATGGATTTTGGAGATGATCAATGTGGGATACTCCATCCACACTGTCTCTTCATCCCTATCCCTCTTCAGGAACTCATCTCACAAAGATCTCTTGAAACAAGAGGTCCAGTCTCGCTGTTGGGGATGATTAAGCCAATTGCCCCAGAGTTCATCAGAAGAAAGTTCTATTTCAACTATTTCCTAGTTCCCAAAAGGGGTGGAGACTAATCCTCAAGCTAAGAAATCTGAACCTCCTTTCCCAGCACTTCAGGATGGTGACACTAGCCACTATAATCCTGTTCATAGATTCAGGAGACTGGTTGGTCACCGTTAATCTCTATGATGCCTGCTTTCGTGTAGCTATCCACCCATCCCACAAACAGTTCCTACGCTTCAGTTTATAGGATTTGAGTTCAGAAGACTTGCCAGTACTGAATCCTTTTTCAGGTTTTTCACAGCCTCTACAGTCTTTACAAATCTTTCAGCAGTGCGGCCCACCTACATCAGTGGGGCATAGCAGTCCGTACCTGGATGATTGGGTCTCTACAGCTGATCGGTCCCTGAGGAGCCAGTCTTCAACCTCCAGGGCTCCCTATTTCAATCTCTAAGCCTCAGCATGAATAAAAAGAAATCTACATTGATGTCCAAAGACTAGTCTTTATTGGAGCCATTCTAGGCTCTAAACTCCCAGAGCCTCTCGCCAAAGAGAGATTCTCTACTCTATTCAGTTTAATCTTGCCAATACAACATAGCTTGCAAACAACTGCAAGAACTTGCCTACAACTTGTATGCCTCCACATTTGTCATGCCTCATGCAAGATTGCCCTTCAAGTGCCTTCAGACATGGCTACGGTCAGAGCAAGATCCCAGTCTTTGTGTGCAGCATTGCTTAAGCTTTCGAACTGGTGCATGTTCTATTAGATAGCCAGTTGAGATTTCTATCTTCCAGGACTCCAGAATACACATTGTGACCAGACACTTCCTTCAGGACCACAAATGGGAGCTCAACAATGCTGTCTGTCTTAGCATCTGCCAGACTTGGGGCTCCCCAGAAGCAGACCTCTTTGCCACCTGAACAACATGAAATTCTGTCCTGCTCCAAGAGAAAATATGTCTGCAACTCATTGGAAGATACCTTCAACATTGTACCCACCCCCCTGTATCCTACTGGATGCTTACCTGCCTTTATTTCTAATCCTGAAGATCTTAGATTGCATCAGGAAAGAGTGAGGGTTATCTAGCAGGAAATCTAGTTTGCAAAATTTACATTCAGAAGAGGAAATGCTTCTACGCCTTGGTCTTCCATTCACTCTTCTGAAGCCTCAATGGTTCAGCTCTCCAAAATCCTGGACTACCTCTTAGATAAGCCTTTTCTTTAAATCCATGAGCTTAGAGTACATCTGGCTGCTATAACCGCTTTCTACTCCCCCATTAAAGGCTTCAGTCTTTGCCCACCATATTACAGCTAGATTCCTATAGGTTGCCTCCTGTACAGAAAGCAGCCCCTCCACTGGGACCTCAGTTTGGATCTCAATGCCCTGAGGAAATCTCCATTTGAACCAATGGCTACCTGTTCTCTCCTCCACCTCTCCCAAAAGACACTATTCCTCATAGCTATCACTTCAGTTAGACGAAAGAGCTCAGTGTTCTTATGGCTAAGCTGCCATATACCACTTTTTAGAAGGACAAGGTTACACTGCATCCCCATCCTCATTTGCTCTCAAAGCTCTCTTCAGAATACCACATTGTTCAAGAGATTCATCTGCTAGTGTTCTACCCAAAACCTCAGGCCTCTGGGGAGGAGACCAGCCTACATAAAATAGATGCCAGAAGGGCTGTTGCCTTCTACCTTGACAGGACTAAGACCTGCCAGGCACCTCCTATGCTATTTGTATTAGGAGAGAGGATGAAGGGTTAACCTATTTCCACTCAGAC
Source organism: Terrapene triunguis (assembly GCF_002925995.2). Lineage (NCBI taxonomy): Eukaryota > Metazoa > Chordata > Testudines > Emydidae > Terrapene > Terrapene triunguis. The sequence continues at coordinate 35,466,031 of NW_020664562.1, read as the reverse complement.
TGTCAAATTGGGTTTCAGGTTGCATCTTAACCTGCTATGAATCAACTCGGATGCAGACCTCCCTCACAGAGTGACAGCACATTCCACTAGAGCTGTCCACATCTATCTCTCTATTGAAGGTGTTCCCATAACAGAAATTTGTAGGCCTGCAACTTGGTTTCCCATTTATACCTTTGCCAAGAATTACACGATCTTACCTGCGTCTAGGGATACTACCATCTTTGGTGATGCAGTCCTCAGCAAGTTACTGCTTGGGCATCTTCTATGGTGAAGCACCCACAGGGACATATACTCAGAGGAGAGGTTACATACCTTACAATAACCTTGTAGTCTTTGAAATGTGCCCCACCCTCTTTCCCTGTTAGCTCTGGAGGCTCTGCTTTGCAGTATTGAAGAAACTGAGTGGAAGCGGCTCTGTGCTTTTATGCCCTCGTTTGGAGGCAGAAAGTGCTGCTCTACAAACATACAAGCCTGCGGACGCTGCTTTGCATTCTCTGGTTGACAGTGCATAGGTGCGCATATATCCTACTGTAGAGCACCCATAGGCACAGAACATCTCTAAGAACTTGTTACTTTTAAAATAAGTAACCTCTCCTTCCCTGCCCCTCCCTCCCCAAATCCCTTCTATTCCTGGCCACAAATGACTGGAGATGCATCCTCCTTGTGGTGCCAAAAGTCACGTGCCATTGCATTAAGTAAAAAGCTGTCTTCTGCTTAAAAGAAAGCATAAAGTATAAATAAGTGCGTGCAGTGATTCCTCTTGGTAGCTCTGCAAAATGCTCCAGTTGTAATAAGAGTTAGATTAGTGGCAGGCTTTCATGTCACTTTGACACCTTTGCAATCCTTATCTGGATAGCATGGAGATATTTCAGTAGCTGCTGCTTGCAGTTAAATGGAATGCACCTCAATATAAGAAAATGGTGTAAAAGGATTCTTATTTCTTGACCTCAAGATTGTATATACTTAAGTTTACATTTAGTGATAGAAAAATTGCAGTAATATCAACCTTAACTCATATTTAATACAGTCAAGCTGTTCTCTGCATACCTGAGACATTCTGAATAGCACTGATTGAATTTTCCACTAGAACATCTGTAAGAAAATTACATTTAATTGAAAACAAAACTTAGAACATTTTGATTTCAGCAGTTTTGTTTGGGGGGGCGAAGCATTAACCAATCAAAATGTTTCAAACTCTTGAAATGAAACACTTGATTTTGTGAGAAATTGTTTCCATTCAGATTCAAAACAAAGCCAAACATTATGAAATAGTTCTTGCACTGCTCTAATTCTGAATTAGATATAATTCACTACCAGGAATTGATGTATAACTGATAGTTCCCACATTCTCATTAAGGTAAAATGTTCTACCACTCCCCTCCCAATAATCAACTATCAGTGCTGTGCTGAAAAATTGTAAATGGATTTACTAGTTAATAAAAATGCATATTACAGATAGCCAACATGTAAGGGAGCTATTTACTAACCTTGCACTAACTAGTAAAATATTCAGATTAAGGTCTAACTTCAAGAATTTCAGGATAGTTAGTTGCGCTTTTCACTATTTTAAAAAATACTTCTCATAATTAACATTCCAGCATTTTACCATAGTGTTTGGCCTTCGAAGGATCGTCTTTCTCCCTGCTTTTGCTGCTTTGATGTAAAGCTTGTAAATTGCCTGCTCTGTATGTGCGTGAGGTAACACCTCTGGCTCCTTTAAGATGTTAAGGAATCAGATAGCCTTTCTCCAAAGTGTTATTGAAATTTACATCTATAAAAAGTTAAGCGGTGTGACTAAAAATAATTTTCCTCCTCAGGCACTGTCATCACTCTAGTCTTGCAATAAAATTGTTTCCACTCCACATTCTAGGGCAGGGGTCCGCAGCCTTTCAGAAGTGGTGTGCCGAGTCTTCATTGATTCACTCTAATTTAAGGTTTCGTGTGCCAGTAATACATTAATGTTTTTAGAAGGTCTCTTTCTATAGGTCTATAATACAAGTAAACTATTGTTGTATGTAAAGTAAATTTAAAATTAAATTAAAATGCAGAGACCCCCTGGGCCGGTGGCCAGGACCCGGGCAGTCTGAGTGCCTCTAAAAAATCAGCATGCCATAGGTTGCCTACCCATTCTAGGGTTAAGCTCAATTTTTAATGTGGGTTTTGAAGACCCAATTTATAGGCTTCATGTCTTGAAGGCAAACAATGAAAGGAGAGTTGAGTCGTCTGTTCTCCCTCATCACCTTCTTCCAGATCTATTTTAAATGACATGCTTCCAATCATTATTGAGTGAGAGAAATTGCATACATCAGGCTCTTTAATGGAAAGTGAATTCTAATATGTGAAACCCTGGCCTCCCATTATTTTTTTTAAATCTACTGTTGCTTAAGGGCAGTGGTTTGGAAGTGGGTTTTTAGTTGGATGCAGATCCTACCAACAAATTGATTTCAAGTGGAACTATATCTTCTCAGGATCAGAACCTTCTTGTGAAGATACTCAGAATAAAAGTTAAGGTATAGTAGCAAAATTCTACATGAGAGATGGGAAGGAACAGGGTTATATTGAAAACTTCATATTTTATTTAAAAACTGACCAATAAAACATCCTTACAGAATGAGCTGAAGCACTCCCAACCTTTCCTCAACCCAATCCTTGCTCAAACATGTACAAAGTGCCTACAATGTACATATTATGTAAAGTACTGTACAGAGTTATAGTTAAAGTTTTCACATGTTCAGTTTCAGAATCAAACAGCATCTTTTGGTCTTTATTCTAACAGATGATACAACCTAAAAATTACTATTAGTGAAGGTAAGTTAAGAACACAGACCACACAAATAGTAAAATGCAAAAAAGTGACCATAAATTTCCATGATAATTACAAATGTCTAAAGAAAATAAATGACTCTGCAGCATTACAGGAGATTTGTTAAAGTTTAAATAATGTAATTATCCTTACATTAATTAAAAAATCAAGAACACGTACATTTAAAAATTGACAGTTGCTTTGAATATATTACCAAACTTAAGGTGGGTTTCCAGGAAAATATATCAACAGTTTTGTAACAATCAATTTGATAAGTACATGTGTCAAGAACTGCAGTTATAAAAGTGAATAGAGTGACTGGAACAGCAGCTACTTGAAAATAAAATAAAATGCATTCCCTTTACCACAAATTAAAGCAGTGTTTTGGAAGACCAGTAAAACTGAGTTTGTTTAAGGAACAGTTCTAGGACTTTGCAAACATTCTGCAAAAAGAACAGGAGTACTTATGCTCTAATAAATTTGTTAGTCTCTAAGGTGCCACAAGTACTCCTGTTCTTTTTGCGGATACAGACTAACACGGCTGCTACTCTGAAACCTGCAAACATTCTGTTTCAGTTTGAGACTTAATGGCTGTTTTTTAATATTCTGAATCAAACATTTCAATCACCACTAAGAAATAGGGCCAGATCCAACAGCTAATTTTTAAAAAGTACCTCACATTTAGGCTTTCTTCAGTCTTGCTCTGAGATTGCTCCTCCCCACGCAGTGAGGAATCTTGAAATTTTAAGAGCTTGACTTTCAAATTGACATGTAATTATTCATAATTTGCATCGCTAAATCTTGACTGTTTTAGAATGTCCATGATAGTGGAAGATTAACATTTTTGTTGTTTTCCCAGCAGTACTAAGCAATGGTTGATATTATACAAATAGCATACTTCCAAAAATGTCATGCTTTTTAAAACAATCAGATAACTGCCTTTCACATTCCAGGGTATCTTTTTGTAACAAATCCCTTTACATGCATACGTAAAGTTTTCAAACTATTACATGACATGTTCATTGTTATGCTGCTGAAGCAAGCTGTGGTATATGCATTCTGTAAAAGTACTGTGGCTGCATACTCTCTCTAGAGGGGACAAAATTATCCTTTACATGGCAGGAGGGAACCGAAAGAGAGCTATGCCAGCTCACTCCTGCTAAACCATGGATGTTGGTCTACAACACTGATCTCCTGCACTCACATATCAGCCCTCATTTGCTAAGACTTATGCCTTCTGTGTATTATTTAGGAAGCCACTCTTGAAAGCGCACATTTCACTAGCTGTGTTTTTAAATTCATCACGGGGAACGTCAAGCCAGTTTATGGTATCCCCAAAGGATTTGAGATGCAAGCAACTGTGCTAATTCTTACTTAAAATTTGATTGAGACTGTCACTGGAATCTAATAGCAACTGTTCTGAAACAAAAGCTGGTTACAGTCAAATGATTCCTAATTGTCCTAATATCGTAAGCCCATTGATATCATGTTTCCATAGACTGCAATGAGTTTTAAATCAAACTGTTCATTAGAGGAAAAGGCAGTCCTCTCTTCAGGCCCACTACTGATCTCACATACCAGGGGTGGATTGTACCCTCTACTTTGTCTCAAGGCTTATTTAAAAAAAAAAAAAAAAATCCAGTTATATTGCCTTTAATATAAAACTCAGCTTCCAGCATCTCTTCCTATGGGTGCAGCTTTTATGATACAGGCTTGTGCGTTGGTTTCTTTTTTTACATCAAAGTACTAGTTCCTTTCTTGTAATACTAAGGAAGATTTAATCAACTATTGATTTCTGTCATTGAGAAACATCCCAATTTGTCTTTGCTGAAATTGCCACACAGTTAAGTACTGAAGTTGTGAGGTGTATCCATTAGTTTCAGAAATACAAATATTGTAGGAACAGGTTTAGGGTTTGTCACCCATGCTGGACTGACAGCACTGGATACTGAAGCCCTCTCACCATTTATCCTTAGAACAGTTATAGCTAGGGTGGCATTGTAAGTTCCTACAATGGGCCCTACGGAAGCTTAACCTTGACCTACAGAGCAGACAAGATAATTCTATTTTCATCTACATAATTCTGTCTCACTTATTGCTAAGGATTTCAGCTGATGCCAAGGGAGGATGTAAGGTAGGTACCAATTCCTGTAATCAATGTCAAACCTGAGGGACTCCTAATTCACTGGAAGAACAACTCATCACTCCTACTAAATGTTCAACATCTGTGATTGGTTAGGTACTTTGGGAATAACTGCAACAATTTTACAATTCACTAGTGCTTTTTATTTTCATTCAGAACTGATCAAATTCTCTCTAGCGTATCAGTCACCAATCTGCAATGTAGATAGGCAAATGTTAACCTTTTACAGGTTTAAAATGCACTGGAATAGAGCAACCATCCTTATTTCCTCCTGTCAGTCCATTTAGTCAACTGCTATTGAGGGTGAGGGGATAGGACTCCTTCAACTGTGGATATTGTAACTCTCTAGGGCAGCTTCTTTTATACAGGATTTTATACAGACGGGGCCAACGCCCTTCGAAAGAATTCTACTTTAACTATTTCCCAATAAAATCAATGTGGCTGACAAGTCTGCTTTTACTGTATCATGATTTAGCTGTCTGATTTCATTATCCACCTGAATAGGAAGATTGGTTACCTTTACTAAGCATTGATGGTTCACTATAGATATTCAAGTTTAACATTTACTGTATGGGTTTGAAAATTTACATTTCTGGACACACAGCACTTGAAGATAAATCTCATACAAACAATTAGCACTACCAGCCAGCTGCACACATTCTTTCTAGCAAAACAAAGCTAGATTACCCTCAAATTTAGGACCGTGGAATGAATAAGTTAAAAAATCCAAAACAATTCCTGATTTTAATGCCTATTTTAAGAAATAAACATACTCCATTATGTGGCAAGAGGAAGAAACTGAAGTTACACCCTAAGTATTGGAAAAGTGCACATTTTTAATTTTTCCATTGTGAGTCCTATTAAATGTGCCCTACAATTACACTAGGTTTTCAAGATATAAGTTTTATTTCACTTAACTTCTCTAATGTCTGAGATTGTGTCTTGATTCATCCAATATGTTCCAGTGTGCTGCTCCACAGCAATATAAAATAGCCTGGTTGATGTGCAGCTATTATGGGGCAAGTCTCCTAACCAAGAGTAAAATAATGCAAGTGATACAATTTCTAGGTAGATAAAGAATCTCCAAGCATGCTAATCAACACCATATCATGAACACAGCAAGGATTTTTAAACTAGCAGGGAGGTGAGGGGGGTGGGGGGAGAGAGTATTTGTAAATTCTTTGAAAGGAAAATTAGTAAACAACTTGCAGTGAAAAAAATAACAGTTCAGATAAAAACATGAATAGCACCACAATGGATTGCACTAAGGTGCTAAAGGAGGTACCTTATTCCCTGCAGAGTGAATGCTATTTCTGAAGTGTATTGCAATGTGTAAATGCAATTGTGTAATGGTTACCATTTGGTTCATTCATCTACAGAAAATGCATTCCTTCTAATATACGTTCAACTAACATTCAAATTACTGAACTATACATAATGTTACATAGTTTACAATTTATGAAAACAGCTTGAAAGAATATTATAAGGTCACCTTGTGCAAGGTGGGATGTTTAAAGGGCTAATATCCAGCTAAGACATTTCAGTTTTTGCGCTAATGGTCCAAGAGTGCTTTTTGTATCACCAAGAACAAATGTAAAAAATTTATAAACAAATGACAGTCCTCACAGCTGTTAAAGTATCCTTAGCGTCACTGAGGTGTCAAACTCTCTCACTCGCAGCACTGTATGTATAAAAGTGTAAATGACACATCAGGAGATTTGCTGTAATTCAGATACTAGATTAGATGCCCATTATAGTGAATTTCAGTACATCAGTCATGTGTGTGTTCCCTTTTCTTCTGGATCATTTAAAAAAAGTTTATCCCTTCCATTTTGACCCACATCTATAACTATATCTGTGGGCTATTTGCATCCACTTGCTTTCACTGTGGTATGCTGGTATTGTTATTAACTTTCCAGTTAAATTAGAGATCAGGAAAACGGCTGGGGTCCTCCTTATAGTCATCAGGAATAGTGAAGATGGATTCGTCAAACTCATCATAGCGAAACTCCTGAAACGTCACAGTGGCCGTGATGGTGGGAAACACAGGTATGTCTGGAGAGAGCAGAGTGGCACAGTGAAGAGCAAAGAGACAAAGGGTTACACAATTATTACATTAACAATTGGCTTAATAAACTATCATACGCTTGTGATTAGGGACTCTAGTTATAGGTTTCTGGACTTATTAAATATTTCAAACACGATTGGCTTGTCTACATATGAAAATTAATCCAGAATAAGGTAGAGTGTGAACTGAAAGCTGATTGACTCCATGTGTGGGATGTTCTTATTCTGCAGTAAGAGTGCAATATTTCAAATTAGTTTAATCCACTCTATTTTATCAGGAATAGCTACTCCCTGTGTAGAAAAGCCCTGAATGACTTGCAAACCTCCAGAGGTTTGGTTTAGATGACAACCAAATTCCCTTTGCTTTGAATAAACATCTGAATTTATTAGATGAGCAAAACTGTGCTGAAAATCTCAATAAGAGGCTCTTGTAATATTCAGGTTCTGGTCTCAGGTGCACAAAATGAGTGCACAGGTGCCAAAATGGTTAAATAAAATTTCAAACTGAAGGGTTAAAATCCATGTGCATGTTATATAATGGCCTGGTATATGGATTTGCCAGCTTTTTCTTAGACCCAAAAGTCCAGAGTTTGTCCTGGAGACCAGAAGCCGTGCAAATAGTGATTAGCTAAGAGAAAAGCAGAATAAACAAGATAACATTGCCTTTGCTAAGATATGCTTGGTCAGTAGAAATGCCAGATGTTGAGGCAATAACTGAATAATTATGTTTCATCTAATGTTTTAAATTGAACAAAGGATCCCTGTTCCTATTGTGTTTCTCCTGAAGGGAAAACAGTTTTCCCACAGATCCAACCTTGAGTTTATGAAATATTGGCACATGTCACTATAATGATATGGCATTCTTCCACCTCCCTTCCAAGGGACCAATGCCCTGCCTTAAGACATAAAGGAGACAATCTCTATTTCCATATGCTTTTACTGTTTCTTTGCTTTCTTCCCTAGACATGTACCTGTCGGACAATTAAAGGAGTTGCTTCATTCCTATGGACCCCAAATTAGAATTCAACATATATATTTTATACTAATAACATTTTATCAAAGTATTAATTAAATGTTAATTTGCTAACTTGAGACCATGGGCGGAGACATTGTGTAATCTTTTAACCATTGGCTATTGTGCTATCTTGTCTTGCTGCAAAACCTATCCCGGGGTGTGGAACTGCCTACCCCGTCACCTTCCCCTGCCCATGGAAAATCTATATATTTTATTGTAATTAATTGATTGACAGTGTCTCTGAGCCTAATAAGCCAGGTGACACTCCGCCAGCACTGTGTGTAATAAACCCCTATGCTTTGACCTCTACACGGTGTGGATTTATGTCCTTCAGTTTGGGGGCTCGTCCGAGATGCAAGTTTGTGAACTGGCTGAGGATCTGAGACTGAAATCCAAAAGAGGTGAGTATGTTTACTTTACCACCTCATTAGGCCAGGGATAGAAGTCTCTCATCCCCTTTCAGACACATCTTGTTTCCTTTTTAATTTGTGTGAAGGACCTTAGACACATGTGGTCAAAGCAGTGGGGTTAAATAAGGGTACCACTTGGGAGGGAAGACTTGTGCAAGAGGGTCATGTACTGTTTAAACAACTAAGGGGTGTGTTACGGAGGACTTGAACAACCCACCAGCAAGCAATTGGCCGTGAGTTAAGCCCAGGATTGGCTGGGTACGCAAGCAGTAGGCAGTGCAAACTGGTGGTCCATTTCCTCATTGCACGTAACATTGCAAGTCCTAGGGGAGTGCCCCCCCCCCCCCAGGCATGTAATGTACATGCTTTCGAATAGCACGAAGTCTCCAACCAATAAGTCCGGCATGTGTGTGTAATTGAAGACACGCGCGGTATTAAGGGTGGGGAGACGTCCTCATGAAATTCAAGGCCGTGAAGAGTTGAAACCATAGCATAAAAAGGGGGAAAAGTAACTCCTCATAAAGGCTGACAAGCATTTCGGGGGGGGAGACGCAAGTTCCCTTCAAGGTCAGCAGCCGGGGTAACGAAAAACCCATGGCGTCAAAAGGAGAGGCAATAATCAGTCCTCAAGAGTACTTGGAATATAAACATGTCAAAACTCGGCAGGCAGCAGCTAAAAAAGCAAACTACTCTGCAGCCGGACCAGAGGCAGATCTAGTTACTTGGTGGAATCATCAGAGAAGTGACAAAACAGACAAAGCAGTAACAGTTTTATTGAATATTCTTAACATAAATAAGAAATTGCAACGTTCAGATCTCAAAACCAGGCTCTGAAAAATAAGAGCCTATGTTCTAAAATATGTAACTGTCTGGAAATTAAAAAAGATCCCAAAGAAAAAAAATCATCATGTCTGGGACACACCTCCAGACTGGGAGGGGGAGAGCAAACTCCTGGCATATGCCAGCCCACCGCTCCGCCGATTAACTATCTATGGGAAAACTCAGCAGCACAAAGCAGAGGGGAGGAATCAAGAACCCCCTCCATACATTTCTTCGAATGACAGGCCAAATTTAAGCACCCATAGAGATAATAAAGGAGCACCACAAGCATTAATTGCCCCAGGGGAGCAAGTACAGCATATGGCTCCAATCAAAACACAGTTAAGGAGGTTCAGAAACGTTAACGCGGAGGGTGAGCCAGTAAGGGGACTTAGAACAGAAACAACTGAAATTTACCGTCCCTTCACCCCCCAGGAAAAACAGGCACTACTGTCTAATTTACCTGAACTCAAGCGTAATAACAAGAATACTGAGTTCTGGGACAAGCTGGATGGCCTCACAGAAATACATGGCCTCCATAGGAAGGATGTTCACATCCTGGTCAAGTGCAAGTGCCCTAGGGATGTGTAAAAGAATCTAGATAATAAATGGAAGACAGGGCGCTGGGCTGAAGATCGTAACCCCAACCCAGCAGGAGGGGATCAGGCTGAAGAACCAGCAGGAATCCCAAACCCAGACGCAGGCACTGTAACAGAATTTAGGAATGCACTCTCTGTTGTTCTAGAAGCCCAGACCACTAACTGGGGGGCTCTGCAGTCTGTGGTTCAGCAGAAGGAAAAGTCTGCCATGTCCTATGCTGAAAAAAAATGGAATGCATTCCGAGCTTATTCAGGTCTGGAGAATATAACATCCCGAGACCATGATGTATTCCTTCAAATCCTAAAGGAGGGGCTGTCTGCAGATCACCAAGCAGTCCTGGCATTAGGCATCTCAGTGGGAGAAACATACTCAGCAGTAATGAAATGGGCCACAAAAGTAAAAAACAGAAAAAAGAGGAAGGTAGCAGCAACCGCCCCCTCTGAAGAAGTGGTAGCTGTGCATGCAGTCAAAACCACTACCTGCTTCACGTGCAATAAGTCTGGACATCTGGCACGTGACTGTAAAAGTAAAAATAAAATCAAAACATGCAATAATTGTAAAAGAAGCGGCCACTTACAGGACAACTGCTTCTACCCCAGAGGGGGTAAGGAAGGGCAGTGGCCATACAAGCAAAATAAAACCAATACAATTAGTACCCAAGAACAAAATAAGAATAAACAAATCCAGGAGTTGCTCCAACTCCTGGCTAGCAAATAGGTATCAGCGGCCTCTGTGGCTGGAACCGAAGGCGACCCCAGGATGTTTCTTAACGCACGAGTGGGGGGCCGACCGTGCAGTATGTTAATAGACACAAAAGCCTCGGTATCAATAACCAGCCAAAATCTCCCCCTCACCCGTAGAACAATATGGATTGAAGGGGTGGGAGGGAGAAAATTAAAAGCAACCCTTAGCCAGCCAGTAAAAATAAAATTCGAGGATATGGTCACAGTCAGTCAAATCTGGGTTTGCCCCGAGCAAGGAGACACAATTTGCGGCATAAATCTCCTTAAGGAGCTCGGGGGAGTAATCAACCCCAGAGCTAGCTGCATTGAATGGGCCAAAGGGTCCAAACAGGAAAGATCATCTCAAAATATAGCCATAATTGCCAGTAATAAAGTAATAATACCAGAGTGGGGGGAGAGCCCAGTAAAAACCCTGTGTTCCCTTCACCCTGAAGTATGGGCAACAAAAAACAAGAATGTGGGCTAGTAAACATAAAGCCTATATCTATAAAAGGACCAACTCACAAAGCCCACAGGCAGTACCCAATTAAACCGGAAGCCTTAGAGGCAGTTAAAGATATAGTCACTAATTTAAAATCCAGAGGGGTGATTAAAAAAAACCACCTCCAAAACTAATTCCCCAATTTGGCCCGTCAGAAAGCCAGACGGGACCTGGAGGTTAACTATAGACTACACCCACCTTAACCGGGTGACTCCAAAGGCACATCCTATTGTGGCAAGCCCTGCCACGATTCTTAATTTGCTAACACCAGGACATTTAATATTCTCAGTCCTGGACGTAGCCAATGGATTTTGGAGTATTCCCCTTGCAAAGGAGAGCCAGGAGAAATTTGCATTTACAGTAGGAGACCAGCAGTACACTTGGACCCGAGTACCTCAGGGGTTCCATAATTCTCCCTCCATATTCCACAGGACAATGGCAGAAGTAATAGCACAAGTGCCTTTAAAAGGGAATACTGTGATACTGCAGTATGTAAATTATTTGCTAATTGCCAGTTCAAATGAAAAGGACCATTTAAAAACCCTAAACAAACTGTTCATGTATCTTCGCGAGGCAGAATTTAAATTAAGCCCGAAGAAAGCCCAATTGCAACAGCAGCAAGTTTTATACCTAGGGCATAACATATCACAGGGAGAAAAGGCACTCACAATAGACAAAGCAAGCAATTCAAGGGTTAAAAAAACCACAGACAGTTAAGGAAGTCCGAAAAATCCTGGGACTCCTTAATTTCTGTAAAACCTATATACCGGAGTACTCAGAGATGGTGGAACCAATTCAAAACCTCACTAGAGGGGGAAAGCCTGCAAATAAATTAGTAATATAGAGCACAGAGCAAGAAGCGGCATTTATAAAAATAAAACAGGCTTGAGCCTCCGCCCCCAGCCTGGGCTTACCCGATATGGGAAAGTCGTTCCACCTTTACTGTAGCCATAGCGGGACCCAGTATTCTGTGGTACTAACTCAGCTTCACGGAAATAAACAGCGTCCGGTAGCATACCTATCTACCATAAAACCCCCTGTATCCCAGGAATTACCGGAGTGCGTAGCAGCTCTAGATTGTGCTACGTGGGCTGTGAAAGCTTGTGAATCATACACTCTCATGGGGAAATTAGTGCTTCATACACCCCATACACTTATCGATCTCCTCAACACCGGGCGACTAAGATCTGTAACAGATGCCCGCAGAAGTCAGTGGGAATCAACATTGTGCTTGCAAAACCCTAACTACTCCATAGTAAGAGACAAGGGAATGAATGTAGCCGAATGTCTGAACATAGAGGGAGAGGTACACGAATGTCTTATAAATAGGAAAAAAAAAAGTTAGAAAAATTTTTAAAAAGCCATTAAAAAATCCAAATATAGTTTTGTATGTAAATGAATCAAAAAAGTATAAAGATGGAGTGCCACACACCGGATGGGCAGTGGTACTCAGTAACGGAACGGTGATAGCGTCAGGTCAAATGGAAGAATCAAAGTCAGCACAAGAAGCAGAGCTAACAGCCCTCACAAAAGCTTTAAGAGTGGGGGAAGGCAAAAAGCTCACTGTATATACAGACAGCAAATATGCATTTGGAGTAGTGCATGACTACATGAACGTGTGGTCACGCAAAGGTTTTATAACAACTGGCAAGCCAATTAATAATATAAAAGCAGTTCAAAGACTAACAAAAGCTGCCAAACTACCATCAAAACTAGCAGTAGTAAAAATAAAAGCCCACAATAAAATCTCAAGAAAGAAACAAACAAAAAAAATTATTGGGCAAATAAACATGCCAAAAAAATTGCACAAGCAAGTTCTATTAAGATTTTTGCAGCTAAAGTGCCAAAAAAGGAAGTGAATTTTGAAAAGCTATATGCAACCATAAGCCCCCCCAAAAAAAGTAAATTGGAAAAACAAGGCTATGTATATAAAAATCACCTCTGGTATGGGCCAGGGGGGAAGGAGCTGGTAGCCCCGGAGTGCATACGGGCTCTACTGCTCCATGCCATCCACTCTCCAGCTCATCTGGGGTGAAGACAAATGAGGGCCGCCTTGGAATACTGGTGGTGGCCAGCCATGAAAAAAAATGCTTTACAATTTCTCAAAAAATGTGTAACATGTGCACAAATGAATGTGGGTAGAAAAAAAACGTGCCTCTAAATCACCAACCACGACCAGAGGGACCATGGCAAAATTTGCAAATTGATTTTACTGGACCCTTGCCACAAAGCAGAGGGTACACTTACATTTTGGTAGTTATTAACACTTTTACCCGATGAGTAGAGGCATTCCCAGCCAAGAATTGTACTGCTACAACAGTAGCTTGAATCCTAGCAAAAGAAATAATACCCAAATGGGGTTTACCACTGTCAATAGACTCTGACCAAGGAACTCACTTTATAGGGCGAGTAATAAAGGAGGCATGCAAGGCACTAGGAATAAAGCAAAAATTCCATATACCATACTACCCTGAAAGCTCGGGAATGGTAAAAAAATAAACAGAACAATAAAAACAGCCTTAACAAAAGCAGTACTGAATACAAGAGAAGGGTGGGCTCGTGTGCTTCCTGCTGTATTGTACCGAATTAAAGGCAGCCCAAATAGGCTGACTCAATTAACACCCTTTAAGCTAATAACAAAAAGAGCAATAAGAATGCCTAGCACTGTAATCCTCCCTGCGGGGAAGTCAAGGCTTTTTGCAGACAGGCTGCAAAACTACATCAAGGCATTGGACAAAAAGTTAAAAAATTTATACAATCAGGTAAAAAAAAAAAAATCAAACCCAGCTGAATAATAATAGCAGTCTAAGGCCTGGTCTACACTACGACTTTAATTCGGATTTAGCTGCGTTAATCCGAATTAACCCTTCACCCGTCCACACTACAGAGCCAGTTAATTCGAATTAAAGGGCACTTAAAATCGATTTCTGTACTCCACCTCGACGAGCGGAGTAGCGCCTAAATCGATTTTGTTAATTCGAATTAGGGTTAGTGTGGCCGCACACCACCGAATTACTGTGGTTAAAGTAATGGGGTAGTGTGGCCGCACACCACCGAATTAATGTGGTTAAAAACCGAATTAATGTGCTTAGTGTGGCCGCGCACAATCGAATTTATACAACCTGTTTCCCAAATTCGAATTATCTAAATTCGGATTAATCCTGTAGTGTAGACATACCCTAAACAAACCTGCATTTAAAGTTGGGGATTTGGTAATGTGTCGCATTTACCCAAAGGTTAAAGGAATTTTAAAGCCAAAATAGCAAAGCCCTATAAGGGTCCTTCTGACTACTAATACATGTGCAAAGATTGGGGGGAAATTAAAAACATTTTGGCGTCACCAAAATCAGTTAAAATTGTTTAAATCACTATCTGTCAATACTAACGACATTTCCACAAGTGTCTCTACAGAAGAACAACAAGAGGAAGGACTGAAGGGTGACCAGGACAACCAGAACGACCATGGGGAGGCTTCTGCTGTGGCTCCTGCTGTCCATGTGGTGCATGAGGAGGGACGCAAGTAGTATGCCATGTGAAAAGGAAGACTGGGAATGGGTCACTAACCCCCCTCCTCTGGGTTTGCTTCGCTTTAATTGCCGCACTAAGGAAACACTTAGCTTTTGCAAGACACGTGCAGAGGCCAATAAACAAGTTTGGCCAGAAGTAAAGGTGGCACTGTGGTTAGGACATGAGCACACAGTAGAACGCAAGAAGGTCCAAATAAAATCATACACTGATGCTCATAATAACAGGGAGGCTAGTAACATTACAATTTTGATAACAGCTGACTGCCCTGTTATCCGCTGGTGTCAAGTACCAGAAATTATGGAGTTTCATACAGGCATTTGGAAGAAATCATGGAAGTGTATGAGCTACCCCTTTGAACAGGGTGACGCTCTTAGACAATGTTGTGGCCCTCTTAGAAGGACAGTGTCTATACTTAATGCAACCAGTGTCCGAGTTACCTTTAAAGGGGGACAGCTGCATACTACTAGTGAAGGGGACTACAAAGTCTTGGGCTATCCCTCATTTGAACACAATTACATGGCATATTGCCACGATGGCTTGGGAGGAAACACACAGACCTCGATAATGGAATTTGTGTGGGACTTTGTGAGAAAGAAACCAAACACTCATGAACAATTATGTGCCAATTATACTGACATGGTACCAGTGGAGGTTGGGCCTGCTGAATCAGGATGGGGCTTACCACTTAAAGCACGAACGGAGGTAACCCCAAAGGCATGGCATACATCTGTTAAACAATGGCCCAAATTAGAATGTCCACGACTGGTAACAATTAACCGGGTTATCAGAGACAGAGTGGAACCACCCGATTGTGTGTCATGCCCTGAACAAAACCCTGTTCCAAAACCAGGATTGATAATGATAGGACCAGCCCTACCGGTCCTCACCTCGGTGGTATTCCACACTTACAGGGTCGAGGTGCGTATTCCTTTAGAGGAAGTGAACAGACAATGTGCAAAGGTCAGGCCTCGAATGAGTAGAAACATTACTAGCCTAACAAACCAAATTGGTGAGCGCTTAACTAGACAGAAGAGGGGATTACTAAATACCCTTGTAAGATGGTTAGGTGCAGGTAATTCTGTTGGCAACTCCTATACCATAGCACGCCAAGCTGAGAGGAGGGACCGGCTGGAATCAAGGTTGGCTGACGCTGTAATTTCTAATGCCCAGGGAGGACTGGATACTACTAAGGCCAGTCGATTGATCCTAAATAGCTTAAAGGATCTGTCAAACTCTGTATCCACCTCATTCGATATAACAAAATACCTGGGTCAAGAAGTAACCAGCCTGCTAATAAATGGGACTAAAATAAAGGCACTGATGGAAAGTTGTTGGAGAGCAGGACAAACTTTGGCTATCACCACACAAGGAATTGTAACCGATCTCCTTGATGGCCGGGTCCATCCAGCCCTTATGGCAGTGGTGGGACCCTATCTCCCCAGTATCCCTCCGTGGGCATGGGGAAACAGAGAATCAATGAAAGTCCAAAAACCAGTTTGGACAGGTAACAGTATACTCTTTAGCCTTCTGGTACCTTTAGGCATCTCTCATTTGCAACAAGCTAGGATGGTGACCTCCCTGCCAGTATGGAGAAGGGGTCATGTTATTAAAATAGAAGGCGTTGCATACGCTGAGGTCGCTGGGAGAGCATTGTATCCTAGTAAATGTTGCACCCATTCTGATAAGGAAATTCTGTGTACATGTCCATATAATGTTCTAACGAATCTGTCTAGGTTCGAAGTGGCCATTACTGAGAAACTGGCACACACGGAGCTGGTCCAGATGAACGGTACCTACTGGTGTGTGACTGCCCAGAACCACTCCATCGAGCTAAATGGAAAGCCCTGCCCCTCGAGACATCCATCCGTGTGCATGACGGTCCCCCGAAGGTCAACCCTGACTGTTGACGGGACGCGGCTCCACCGTACTCCGCCAATGATGGGTAACCTAACATGGGATCTGGAATGGCACTACGGCAGTAAGTATCTAGAGGAGGGTCTACAGGCCCTGCAGGCGAAGATCGAGGAGTTGGTGGCCGAGGCCCAGAGGCATATTGGGGAAGGCCGTCTGAGGTACACTCAGATAGGGGAAACCGTGGACCAGGCTGATGTGAAGTACTCAAAGGCAAGGAACCAGGCAGTGGAGGTTAAAGCAATAATTATGGGCGATGCCATCTCAGGTGACAAGGTCCCCTGGGGATGGATCTGGGTGTTATTTTGTCAAGTTATGTGGGGATTGTCTATCCTAACATTCCTGATGGTACTGGTGCTTTATCAGCAACTCCGCAGTAGGCTGGGTACATTAAAATTGGTATATTTGACCTGGCGGGTTAGGGAACCCTAGGGTCAAGAGGAGGGACTGAAGGGTTAAAATCCATGTGCATGTTATGTAATGGCCTGGTATATGGATTTGCCAGCTCTTTCTCAGACCCAAAAGTCCAGAGTTTGTCCTGGAGACCAGAAGCCGTGCAAATAGTGATTAGCTAAGAGAAAAGCAGAATAAACAAGATAACATTGCCTTTGCTAAGATATGCTTGGTCAGTAGAAATGCCAGATGTTGAGGCAATAACTGAATAATTATGTTTCATCTAATGTTTCAAATTGATCAAAGGATCCCTGTTCCTATTGTGTTTCTTCTGAAGGGAAAACAGTCTTCCCACAGATCCAACCTCGAGTTTATGAAATATTGGCACATGTCACTATAATGATATGGCATCCTTCCACCTCCCTTCCAAGGGACCAATGCCCTGCCTTAAGACATAAAGGAGACAATCTCTATTTCCATATGCTTTCACTGTTTCTTTGCTTTATCCCCTAGACATGTACCTGTCGGACAATCAAAGGAGTTGCTCCATTCCTATGGACCCCAAATCAGAATTCAACATATATATTTTATACTAATAACATTTTATCAAAGTATTAATCAAATGTTAATTTGCTAACTTGAGACCATGGGCGGAGACATTGTGTAACCTTTTAACCATTGGCTATTGTGCTATCTTGTCTTGCTGCAAAACCTATCCCGGGGTGTGGAACTGCCTACCCCGTCACCTTCCCCCGCCCATGGAAAATCTATATATTTTATTGTAATCAATTGATTGACAGTGTCTCCGAGCCTAATAAGCCAGGTGACACTCCGCCAGCGCTGTGTGTAATAAACCCCTATGCTTTGACCTCTACACAGTGTGGATTTATGTCCTTCACAAACATCAAGATGTCTCAGTTTAAATTTTGGGCAAAGTCTTAGAGGTGGGTAAATCAGTTAGGTTTGTTTTTGTTTTAATCCAAAATAGTATTTAAAAGCTATGGATAAATTCAGCCTTCAGATTGCACAAGCAGTTCCCACTGAATACTGTGGGGTTGTGCATGTGTAACAGAAGGTAGGATTTGGTGCATTTAAAAAGAAAAAAAACGTTCAAATATACCACCACCACCACCCTGGATTATAACAAATAACCCTAGACCGAAGAGACAGTTTATTCTTGGATCTCTGCTGCTATTTGTGAACTGGGTGGGTTTGCTTCTTTATGGCCTAAGGTTTTGCTGTGGTTATCTGTCCACGCAAATTAGCGAATATGTTTTATCCATCTGTTAACAGAAACTGGAAACCTGCATGTAGTTTCTCATAGTTGATTTACAGTAATCACGAGGTGCAATAAATAGTAAATGTAGAAAATATTCTGAACAATCCTCGAACAGAAAAAAAAATCTGCCATTGAGGATGTAGGGCAGGGGTCAGCAACCTTTCAGAAGTGGTGTGCCGAGTCTTCATTGATTCACTCTAATTTAAGGTTTCGCGTGCCAGTCATACATTTTAACGTTTTTAGGTCTCTTTCCATAACTAAACTATTGTTGTATGTAAAGTAAATAAGGTTTTTAAAATGTTTAAGAAGCTTCATTTAAAATTAAATTAAAATGCAGAGCCCCCCGGACCGGGGGCCAGGACCAGGGCAGTGTGAGTGCCACTGAAAATCAGCTTGTGTGCTGCCTTCGGCACGCGTGCCATAGGTTTCCTACCCCTGATGTAGGGTTAGAGGTCCTGGCAACAGTCCTGATTAGAATCAGAATTTTCACAGGACTAACATGAACAAAAGTGTATTCCTTTACTCAAGGCCAAGGTCATCTCTTGATTCAAGTGATCTGCAGTTTCCCTGGGAGCACCACACCGTGCAGTCTTCACTTCAGAATGAGCCCCAGCACAAGGAAAGGGTAATTTTTTATAATCTGGAGCTTCCACTGTTCAGTCAGGCCCTTTAGTGACTAGTAAAGCAAGTGACTTCTTGGTTGCTGACTCTTCTAATCCCAGCTATAAATATTCCTCAGTCTTTCACTAACCTAATGGGATTGTGTTTATTCCATTCACCAAGGTCTGGACTATATTCCTCTAAAGGCTGTGGCAGCCCATTGTAACAGAGAATTAAGTTTCCTTTATATAACCCAAAATCAATAGTTTATTACACAAGTTTAGTCATTTCAATTAAACACCTCCACTTCTTGGAAATGGAGGATCACCTTAATACAGGAGTCTCAAACACGCAGCCCGCTAGCTCCTTGCGCCCCTCCCCCCCCGTCCCCGCCCCCAGCGTTTACCTAGAGCGGCTCTGGCCCAACGTGCACTGGGGAGAGAGCAGGGCAGGGCAGGCTCCCTGCCTGCCTGCCCTGCCCCCGCGCCACTCCGGGAAGCGGCCGGAACCTGGGGAAGGGGGGGCATATGGGTCTGTGTGTTGCTGTTGCTTCAGGCAGCGCCCCCAGCAGCTCCGGTTCCCCGTTCCCGGCCAATGGGAACTGCTGGGGGCGCTGCCTGAAGCAACAGCAACACACAGACCCTTGTGCCCCTCCTCCCCCAGGTTCCAGCCGCTTCCCGGAGCAGCACGGGGGCAGGGCAGGGAGCCTGCCCCCCGAACCCCCCCCGCAGCCGCACCCCCCGCCCCCCCCCCCCCCCCCCCTGCCCCCCGCCCCCCCGCCCCGCCTCCCCGCCCGCCCCCTCCTGCACCCTGACCCCCTGCCGTACCCCGCACGGCTCCTGCACCCCGACCCCCTGCCCTGAACCCCCTGCTGCAGCCCGCACTCCTCTTGCATCCTGACCCCCTGCCCTGAACCCCTGCCGCACCCCCCTGCACCCCTCACCCCTCCTGCACCCCACACCCCAACTCCCTGCCCTGAGCCCCCGCCACACCCCACACCTCTCCTGTACCCCCTGGGGGCAGGGAGGGGGCGGAGTTGGGGTGAGGATTTTGGGGAAGGGGTTGGAATGAGGGCAGGGAAGGGGTGGGAAGAGGCGGGCCTCATGGAAGGGGTGGCGTGAGGGCAGGGCCGAGGGCGGCGGGGGATCAGTAATGCAGCCCTCAGGCCAATGTACTAGTCCTCATGTGGCCCTCATGGTCATTTGAGTTTGAGACTCCTGCCTTAATAAAAGCTGAAAGAGTCACCTTACCTAGCTTTACAGGAAAGCCTGGTGGAAGCTTCATCTGAACAAATTCTCTAAGTTTGTTAAAGTGCTTGAAGGGTGCAATTACTTCTAAAACATTCAATAATCTGAAAAGGAAAGTGCATTTTTATTAGAAGCTCTTCACTTTTGCCACTTTAATTTTTGTTCCAAGAAAATTTAAACCAATGCACTGAAAATTAGTGCTCTAAGTTCTACTATATATATATATACACACACACACACACACACACACACACACACACACACCCCTAGACCTGTGATGACAGAGTATTGCTGCTTTGACTTCGTCTTAGTGACAGTTTTAAAGTTCAATTTCTAGTAATCCACATCTTAACATATGGCATGTAATAAAGTGGGCATGAAAGCTTTTGTTTCTAGCCTTGGTGAATCATGAGAAATTGGACCTTAAAATCATGCTGCCAATTACTATTCTTCCCTTCTCCCAACACCTCAAAACTTGACTCCAGATTAATGTTAGAATTCGTTTATATGGAGACCTAGAACTAGGAACCCAAGCTTTAAACTATCACAAAGCTTAAATCCTTAGCTTTCACGCATTATTGTCTCACTACCTGTATTCAATATCAGCTGATAAAAAAAAACCTGACGCTGCAGGGAGTGAGGAGAAGAGTGGGGCGGCGTGTGGGCAGTATGGACCAATCTGACAAAGGTAAAGGCAATTTACAGATTGGGTTTCATCCCATTAATATCATTTTTCCATATTCACTGATCATTGCTTTGTACAAATGTCTGTCGTTTTAGAAGAGCTAACTCACTCCACTGTAGATTTCTGAGCGAAAGTTTGAGGGAATGAGTCAAACTGCTGTTGACAGCATAAACCATTCCTGTTTCCTTGTCGAAGAAGCAGTACAAGAAGTCAATGACGTTAAGGGGGAAAGAATCAGAAAAATAAATGTGCATACACCTGAGGGGAATACATGTCTGTATCCACATCTCAAAGAACAGTTACAGTACACGTACGGTAACTGTTTAATTTCCCCACATATGAACGTTTACAGACAACTAACTTACGATTCAATTCCCAAGGGAAATTCCTGGCTCATGGCTATTGTGGCTTTAAATGTTTTCTTGCTTTCTTTGCAGACCAGCTCTCTACCCAGGTGAGGAGCTCTTTAAACAAAAACAAACAAACAAACAGTTAAAAAACACTCCTCAATGGGACGTTTGCTTTTATGAAATAAATAAGTCAGACCTAAAAAAGAGTTAAGATGTGAAAAACTTTATGTTTAAGAGAATTATTATGAAATAATAGCTGCACCTAGGAGAGAGAAGGAATTGGAAGGCATCTTAATTTAGCTTACCATTAGTTCTGGGGAATTCACAGAAAAGCAACAAAAATGATTAAGGAGCTGACTTATGGGGGGAAAAAAGATTAAAACAGCTGAATATGGATAGGTTGTGCTAAATGAGAACTATGGGGGAAGACATGAAAACCAGCCAAGATGGTATGGGAAAGTGTTTAGGGTTGTCCATGGGAGTATAAACAATAAATGCCATAATGAACTTGGGACAGGAAGAGTTTAGACAGAATATAAGATTCTTGCTATGAGATCCATCAGACTGTACAATGGACTCACAACAGAAGCAGCGGAAGTTCTTTTGCTGTAGTAATTTAAAAACAGAATGGACAAAACACTGGAGAACACAACATAGGACACAATTTTGTACTGGACCAGGACAGATATAAAATAACAGGCCTTTTCTATCTTTAATTTATATTCATTGGAAATACAGACTGGACATTCATATCCTCTCATGTACTGTCCAACACATGATTTATGTTTGGAATAAGCAAAAAAAAAAAAAAAAATCTAACATTTAATCATTTTCTCTCCCCATATTAATAGATGAGTTTGTGTGCAATTATTCACATCCCTCCTTATATACTTACTTCTGCCACACCTCTATATGTAGATCAGTTCATACATAAAAAAAATCAAGATGTTCATGTCTTATTGAATAATCACATATTGTAAACCTTGCTCTGTATATCACCCATACTCCTCTTCTTGTAACATCTGAATATGTATTGTGAGCTCTTTCGACCAAGGTCTGTATCTTTACTGGTTTTTGTGAAGCAGCTAGCACACTTTTGGGTGCTCAAACATCAAATTACGGAAAGTCTAATCCTAGGAAAAACAATTTTTACCCAGCTGCTGAATTTACATAATCTAAACTACAGTAAACAAGTATAAGAGGCAACAAGTAGCTAACTATGGTGTGAGATGAGGATTGCATTTTACACAAAACATGGCTGCTATTGAGCAGTTTTGACACATTGTTTCAGAAAATGTGCACTTTTGGATGTAAATAATGGGTTTGGTCATAAGCTATTTATTACATCTTGCCTGAAGTCAAAACTGAGGTCTATTTGGTGCTAGCAATTAATTTGACACTACCTTAAGCATAAATAGGATTGTTGTACGTAGAAAGCTTTACTGAAATGTGTTAAACACAGAGCTTAATCTTTTAAGTGTTTAAAGTTTAGGCTTCAGGTATCAAGTAGTCCACAAGCTTACAAAATATTGCTATATTTTCAGTTAATTGCAGTGCAAGATTATATTGTCAAATTATTTATATCCTCCCTGCTACACAACCCCTTTTTTACTCATGCCAGCCTTGTGAAAAGTGTGTTTTACAGGCCAAGGCAAGAAAAATACAGATACTATGGAGCTGTAAAAACATAAGCCAAAGAAGGAAAAGACAGCTAAAGACTCCCTGTCTTTAAAAGAAACCGATACACTTACTTTCCATTTTCAGCAGATATGTATTCTTCCCACGTAATTGTGTTGGGTGGAGGTGGAGTAAGGGACTGTCGTCTGACAGG
The DNA here is from genome assembly GCF_002925995.2 of Terrapene triunguis. Classification (NCBI taxonomy): domain Eukaryota; kingdom Metazoa; phylum Chordata; order Testudines; family Emydidae; genus Terrapene; species Terrapene triunguis. The sequence goes on along the minus strand of NW_020664562.1, from coordinate 35,443,126 downwards.
CTGTTAAGGAAAAACAAGTGGTCACTATCTGTAAAATATTAAGTTATTGCATGGTACTATATTGTTCAAAAGATAAAATTGCACTTTTCAGTCTATAAAATGTATCAGTTCATCCCATCCAATATGAAGCTAGCCAAGTTTAACAGTTTCAACTCTACCTCCTGCTCTTCCCTCCCAGGGTTTTAACTTTGCATGTGGACATTTGGCTCCAAGTATTAATTCACACAGAAGTCTGCTATTTTAGTGCTGCAATAATCATGAACATCAGGACGACAAGTAACAGGAAAGAAGAGACTGATGGAAATTATGGCTAATGTATACTATAAATAAAATCTTTACGCTGATTGTTCTCATAATACACCTTTTCTTCTTTAAAATAAAAAGAGTTCCCTTTAAACTAGACATTTGGACAATGCTATTGTAGGATATTCTTAAGAATAATCCAAAGATATTAACTTAACGTCCTTTTTTTTTTTTTTTTTTTTTTTTTTTTTGAGAAGATAGTCCTGTACTTCAAGAATATACTGCATAAAGAATTGTTTGAGATTCCAAGATCTGGTAAAATAAGGAGATAAAGTTGACTATGCAGCTAGTAAATATTTAATGTATCGTGGTGGGAAAAAAATCCTGCTGCTCATTGCACTTCAGCGGACTTCAAAGTTCCTACCCAAGGTGTTGCCAAGGTTGAAGCCATCTTGTTTGATGGTACACTAATTTTCAAAGCATTTGAATTAAAACGGGACAATTCTTGAGGATTTACAAAGATAGCAAAATCACCCAATGCTGGAAATCTTCCCTCTGATGTAACGTTTACTTTGCCTGGAAAGTGCTGGCAACAACCAGGATGTTTATGAGACTGGTCCATTTCATTACTGCTCAGAACACCACAGGCAACAATACACAGAAGCATGACAAGGTTTATTCTGCTGACTGAATTATGGAGGTGACTGGAAGGGAAATGATTATGAAAAAAAAAGTATGGAAGAAAGCAAATTTCCCATTTGATAGAGACAAATACATTTATTACAGTCCCATTTCCAACACTGAGATGCCAGTTTTCCATTCTTGCTTGACTTATTGGGACTATGGTAATTCCCAAAATATGCTAGGTGGTTTCCAAACACAGAAGAGTTCCTGCCCCAAACTGCCTGCAATCCAAAAGAGCACGATCTTAGATGCATTACTACAACAAATCCATTATGTCAGTTCTTTTATTCATAATCAGTTTTGTCCAAATTGCTATATTCAGCTTCTAGCAGTTTTAGTCTGCTTTGAAAAGCTGTGATTTTTAAAGATGGTATCCAAAAAGACACTGACTTTGGAGAGGGCTCCTTTCTGATGAACCTATCTGAAATCCTAATATCTTCAAGGCATGTTTAGTATTTAAAATCTGCTTGTTTTTCTTGCCTGGCTGTGAATGGACATTCATAGTTGATACGGTCTTCCATTATAACAACATCACATTTAATATTCTTTGTCAGAAAAAGAAGCATACTGATGCTCATCTTGGCAAAATAATTATGCCATATGTTAACTGACTATTCAGTTCAATTAGTCTATAAACAGAACAGTAAGAAAACAAGATTTGATGGCTTGTATAGTATTTCACTAACTTTTACAAAAGATGATGTGTATTTTACATATCAGCTCAATTGTGCAAATTCGTATCCAGTGGCATATTACATTTAGAAGGTGCATTTCAACTGTGAAGAGAATTTGGAAGTTACAGTCAACCTCCAACAAACAATGAGAGGAGAAAAGTCCAAATTATTGAAAGGATAAATATTTAAGTTTCATTTAAGGATGGCAATTGGAATATTTCTTCCTTTAGCTAATATACAGGCAAGCAACTTGAATCTGAATTAGAATGCTTAGTTTACATGCTACAAAGATTACTACACTTTAACTAAAATCTAAATTAATTTGATTCAAAACAGTCTTCCTTAATTCTCTAATAAATCTAATAGCTTTGTATTCAAGGACAACTGTTAGACAAGAAAGTCCCTGGCTGTTGACTTCACCAGACAAGCCAGTCATGGATTCTTAAAGAGGCTTCCACTATTTAATCACATGAACAATTTGTTTCCAATATCAACCCCTATGTTTCCTACCTGGGATTGTGACATCTATTTGTAGGGAACAAAGCTCTAACACTGTATTGAAAAGAGAGCTGAACTGCAAAAAAGCAGCAGATTTAAAGCAGAGCCACTGGGCTTAATAGTTAAGGGGAAGACTAGATTTTACAAATACATTTAGCTAGCACAACACTAAGATTTAGATAGCATATTCCCAGCTAAACATTAAGAAATCAAATAGAGGTAACATTTATCCTGGGTATTTGCAAGCAGTCGAAGCTTATCTGTTCTCTGACAATACAGCATCACAGATCTGATGAGAGACAATCATTGCTCTGTACAATTTTCTTAAAAAGCACAACAAATTTAACCAAAACCTGATTAATGGGAAAACGTATTAAATATCAATAGCCCTAAAATAACGTGTAAATATATATTCTTCTTCGTGTGCTTGTTCACGTCGATTCCAATCAGGTGTGCACGCGCCGTGTGCATGGTCATCTAAACTTTTCCCTTAGCAGCTCCCATCGGGTCGGCTGTGGAGCCCCCTGGAGTGGCACCTTCATGGCGCTCAATATATGACCCTGCCAACTTGACCCCCCATCAGATCCTTCTTGCCGGCTACTCCGACAGAGGGGAAGGAGGGTGAGTACTGGAATGGACGTGAACAACACATCTCAAAGAACAACAGTTACGAGAAGGTGAGTAACTGTTTTTTCTTCTCCGAGTGCTTGTTCACATCGATTCCTATCAGCTGACTCTCTAATTCCCAAGACAAAGGTGGGTCTCAGACCCATTTTAGAACTGGAAGGACTCAACCAGTTCACGGTAAAGTTGAAGTTCTGCACGGTCTCCCTGAGCACTATTATCCCTTCCCTGGATCCAGAAGACCGGTACGCAGCTCTTGACATGAAAGACACGTACTTTCACGTAGCCGTTCGACCTGTGCATAGACATTTTCTCCCGTTTGCGCTCAACCACAAACACTATCACTTTACAGTCCTCCCATTCGGTCTGTCGACAGCCCCCCGAGTATTCACCAAGTGCATGTCGGTCGTAGCAGCCTTCTTCCGGAGGAGGTAGGTGCAGGTATACCCATACCTAGACGACTGGCTGCTCAGGGGCTGTACCAGGGAGCAGGTAGAGTCTCGTGTACGATTGGTCAGGTCCACTTTCCAGAGATTGGGAATCCTCATCAACATGAACAAGTCAATCTTATCACCGACCCAAAGAATAGAATTCATCGGAGTGGTATTGGACTCGGTATAGGCAAGTGCATTCTTGCCAGAGACCCGTTTCCAGGCCATGACAGACATTATTCAAAGCCTCAGGGGTACCCGACCACTACTGCAAGGGGATGCCTGAGTCTCCTGGGACACATGGCGGCCTGCACGTACTTAGTCAAACATGCCAGAATGAGACTCAGAATCCTTCAAGCGTGGCTCGCCCAGATATACCGACCAGGGCGTGACAGGTTGGACTCGGTAGTGACAGTGCCAGGACACATACTCGAGTTCCTACCATGGTGGCTCAACCCTCAGATGGTATGCGAAGGTGTCCCCTTCAACAGTGCACCGCCCTCCTTGTCCCTAATATCAGACACGTCAGATCTGGGTTGGGGGGCAAACCTGGGAGATCTCCGAACACAGGGCCTGTGGTCGCGGGACGAGCTCTCCCTTCATATCAATATCAGGGAGCTCAGAGCAGTGCAACTGGCATGCCAAGCTTCCCAGTCCCGGCTACAAGGCCAAAACGTGGCAGTGATGACGGACAACAGCACTGCTATGTTCTACATCAACAAACAGAGTGGAGCCCGTTCTCCCCACCTATGTCAAAAAGCCCTCCAGCTATGGGAGTTCTGCATAGCCCACTCCATTCACCTGGAGGCATCTTATCTCCCAGGAGCGCAGAACAAGCTAGTGGATCATCTCAGCAGATCGTTCTGCAACCACAAATGGTCCGTCCATCCATCCATCCAGATGTTCTTCATCCCACCTTCCAAAGGTGGGGATTTCCCCAGGTCGACCTATTCGCCACCCGGAGCAACAAGAAGTGCCCAATGTTCTGCTCCTTCCAGAAACACAGCCTGGGTTCAATCATGGATGCGTTTCTGCTACCTTCGGGAGACTGCCTCACGTATGCCTTCTCACCAGTCCACTCATACATTAGGTGCTGCTCAAGATCTGCAGGGACAAAGCGGAGGTGATTCTGCTCGCCTCAGCATGGCCTCGTCAACACTGGTACACCACGCTTCTGGAGCTGTCAGTGGACACCCCAATCGTGCTACCACTCTGCCCTGATCTGATCACTCAGGACCATGGTCACCTCTACCACCCAGACCTCCAGTCCCTCCACCTCACGGCCTGGAAGCTTCATGGTTAAACCCCATGGAGCTCCTATGTTCAGAGCCAGTAAGGGAGGTTCTTCTCGGCAGCAGGAAACCTTCCACCAGGGCTACTTATCTAGCCAAGTGGAAAAGATTCACTTGCTGGTGTGCCCAGCAACACACACCTCCACTCCAGTCTATGCCACTCATCCTGGAGTACCTTCTGCATCTCAAACAGCAGGGCCTAGCAGCGTCATCTGTCAAGGTGCATCTTGCTGCTATCTTAGCCTTCCACCCAGGAACATCTGGACGCTCCATGTTCGCTAACCCCATGATAGGACGTTTCCTCAAGTGTTTGGAATGCCTATATCCACAGATCAGGCGACCGGTTCCCGCATGGGACCTTAACCTGGTCCTCACCAGGCTCATGGGGCCCCCTTTTGAACCACTGGTGACTTGCTCCCTGTTCTATTTGTCGTGGAAGGTATCCTTCCTGGTAGCCATCACATCAGCAAGGCGGGTGTCCGAATTAAAGGCTCTGACCTCCGGCCCACCCTATAAGGTCTTTCACAAGGACGAAGTGCAGCTCAGGCCTCACCCAGCCTTCCTCCCCAAAGTAGTGTCACAATTCCACATTGGTCAAGACATTTTTCTACCTGTCTTCTATCCTAAGCCTCACACCAGTACCCAAGAGCAGAGACTGGACTCACTGGATGTTCGAAGAGCGCTAGCATTCTACATCGAGCGCACGAAACCGTTCAGGAAGTCGAACCAACTGTTCATGGTGGTAGCAGACTGGATGAAAGGACTCCTGGTCTCATCTCAAAGAATATCTTCCTGGATCACATCCTGCATCCACACGTTACAAGTTAGCCAAGGTCCCAGTCCCAACTCTTATGGCACGTTCCACAAGGGCACAAGCCTCATCAGCTGCGTTCCTGGCCCAGGTCCCGATAAAAGAGATCTGCAGGGCAGCAACTTAGTCATCGGTGCTTACGTTTACCTCTCACTATGCTATCACCCAACACAACAGAGATGATGCTGCATTCGGCAAGGTGGTGCTCCAATCAACGATTCCTTAACTCCAACCCCACCTCCAGGGTAGAGCTTGGGAGACACCCAATTGGAATTGACGTGAACAAGCACTCGAAGAAGAAAAAACCGTTACTCACCTTCTCGTAACTGTTGTTCTTCAAGATGTGTTGTTCACGTCCATTCCAATACCCATCCTCTTCCTCCCCTCTCTCGGAGCAGCCAGCAAGAAGGAACTGAAGGGGGGTTGGGTCAGCAGGGTCATATATTGAGCGCCATAAAGGTGCCACTCCAGGGGCTCCACAGCCGACACAACAGGAGCTGCTAAGGGAAAACTTTCCAACGACCATGCACGCGGCGTGCACACATCTGATTGGAGTGGACGTGAACACCACATCTCAAAGAACAACAGTTATGAGGTGGTAAGTAAACATTTTCTCTACTCAACCAAGCATATTTCAAGATCAGCGTTCAACACTGTCCTGCAAATGAACTTCAAGCTTGACTTGCAAGAGTCACTTACTTGGTAGACAGAAGCAGATAACATTACCAAACCAGGTTATTTCCATTAGCAAAAAGAAAGTGTCTATTTAATACCATGAAACAGAACATCATTGCACACACCACACTATGACCTAAATTAGGAATCCAGAATGCTTGCCCAATATTTTATGGTAGCACTCAAGTGTCAGGTAAGATGGATTACAGTCAGGCTGATTTTAGAAGGTAAATCTATTCCTCGATCAGTTCTACTGTGTTTATGCTTTCTAAAAAAAAAAAAAAAAATCACCTATTATCACCAATCTAAGTGCCTGCTCAAGCAATAGAAAACTAGTGAAAATTAAATGTAAAAGTGTCATTCATTCCAAATAAATAAATTACCACATTTATTGTAGGATTTGAGCGGTCTCTATCTACTGGGGTTAATCTCTTCCAATGGAAACTGGACATGCCTGAAGGTTGCTAAAACATTGCTTGTGGATCTCTATCCCTGTTCCAGGGTGGTGGTGGAGGGATGCTACTCTCCATTACCATATGTATTCAGGAACTGAATGTATAATTTTTAAGTTAGGCAAAGGTTTTAAAATTGGTAGTAAATTCTCAAAACCCAGTATATATATATATATATCTACTAGCAAGATTTCAGAAACAGGCATCTGACGTAAAACATTTTGGAAAAAAAATCTTGGCTCTATATTCACAAATATATACACAAATAAAAATGTACTAGAATCCTATTCTCTGAAGCACTGTGGTCCAGAAAGACACCCCTGTAATTTGCACAACCTGGCACAACTGCACAGTCATTCCTTACTAACACTGAACTCACTATCCATGTAAAAATAGTAAGTTGCTTGGCTGCTCTAATAAATCCCCCAAGCAGCAAGTCCACTGTGACATGTTACACATTAGTAACACCAAGTAATTCCAATGCTCCCCCACCTCTGCTCCCTCCCCCCAAGCATAACATCACTTCAGTCATTTTATGCTGGATGATTTTAACACGCACAAAAACTCGACAAATAGAAAATATTAAATCAATTCACCACACAGTTGAACTCCTCATGCTTTGACTTCATGTAGCAGTTTGCTTTCTTTACATTATGATCAGTGAAATATTTGTTATCCATTGAAAGTAACTATAATTAGCTCAAGATAGTAAAGTGATATCCATGCCTTCCTTATGTTACCACATTTTAACCAAAGAGTGTAAGCCACAAAAGTTGGAATGCATAAAGTTTGCCTGAAAATTATGAGACAAAGACTAAAACCACAAAAGTACATTCAAACATTTAGGATAGTGTGAAGACTATAAGTCAGCAGTTTAACTATTTGGGGAATAATTTCCCAGTTCATGAAGAAAAGAGGGAAACTACATTTTAAGGCTAATCCTGCCCAAAGCTCTAACCAATTGGCTTGATAAGGTACTTAAAATGGGACCATTCAGAAGCCAGGTCTTGGGTAAAATCAGCCAGCCATCTCTATAAAGTGCTCTAGCAGGGAACAGCACTAACAAAAAGATGACCTTCAAAGCAACATTCTAAACTAGAACCAAAAAAATCCTGCCAAATAGAAAACTAAACTATTCTGATTCAGTCAGCCAGAAAGAACTCCACCTTATAGTAAAAGCCATCATGAAAGATCCAGGGATCACTCACTGAAATATTCAGTATTCAGAAGGAATTTAACAGGGGAAAGACCACATTGATTAGAGTTATAAACCAGTTCAGATGTTTTAAACTAAGTTTTATACAGAAAAGAGGAGGGAAAACATTTTTTTTTCTATAAAGCTTATTAGGTATCAAGTGTGAAGATTAACATTCCCTGGAATAAAACTGATGTAGATAACAAGCTAACTATACCTCAAAATTTTGTTCCATCAAGTTACCACCTTTACTCAGGCTTTCCATGATGGCCTTATTTCGAAGAATATCTTCCTCACTGAGATGTTCTCTTCTTTTCCTAGATTCTAAAACAAGTCCATTGACCAAGTAGAAGTCTGCCAAGAAGTTTCCTACTCTTTCCTGTAAGATAGATATCTGACATTAATGAACTCAAAAGCTACGGTAAAGTAACTTAAATCAGGAATATTCAAAGACTAAAATGACTCTGTTACATGATACATTTAAGAACATAAGAATGAATGTTATACTTTAAGTCACCTGTACTGACAGAGCACTTTCATTAACACTGAATACCTCCAACAATGTAAATGAAAGTGCAGCAGAAACACTGGCTGCCCTTGCCAGGATTTCTTTGGGGATAAAAACTTACATTAGCACAAAACATCTATTTATTTCCCAAAGAGCTAATCTAAAGATGGCAAGGGGAAACATGTTTCTTCTTCTGTGGCTGGTACGTTCTAGAACAGCTGACTGTATCAACTGATATTTTATACATATGACTTATTTTTTGCACCTAGAGTTTACATTTCATAAAATGGAAAAAGTAAAAATTAGAAAAACATGGTCAGATATGAGCTAACTTTTGAGTGACATCACCTAATGCTTCAAAAGAAGGCAAATATCTTCCCCCACACAGGAGAACAACAGGCCTTCTATACCTAAGGAGAAAAAAAACATTCCTTTCATTGCCTTACAAATGAGCGCTAGTACCTCTCAGACAGGTTGGATTTTCCATGTGTCTAGGTTGCATAGCAGGAAGTGTTACTTTATCTAATCCTTTAAAAAAACACTGTGAAATTATTTGCCATTACTCTTGGTATTACTGTATGCAGTTTAGTAATTTAAAATTATAAATGGTATTACTTTCTACTTTACAGCTTTGAGTGCCTCTATTCTTGTAGAATGAGAGAAGAAATAGTAGCCCCACACAATTTTTGTTAACTCCTTTAATTGTTTTTAATACCTCAGGGCCTGATCTTATGAAATGCTGAGCACCACCTCCTGTGTTCAATGGAACATAAAGAAGCTTGTAGGATCAGGTCCTTATTTCCCAAATTTTAGTCTCATCCCTCTCAATCTGCCTTTCTGCACTAAATAATCCTAGAGTAGGTCATCTCCAACATCACAGGTAAATCCCCAACCCCATGTCTCTGACCACTGTTGATATCTCTGCTTCATCCTCTTTGAGGAGATCAAACCCGAACAACTGTAAGGTACTGGCATTCTGTATATTCACAGTTTCTACAGCTGTAAGAGCAGTAACAATTGTAGAGAGAGTTTGGGTTTTTTCCCTTTGTTAATTCAAATTAATGTAGATTTCTGCAAGCTCTAAATGTATCTTGTCGAAGTGCAAATACAGTGAGCTGTATTTTCTGTCTGTACCTGACAATGATGCAGTCTAGTGTAGATTTCGGTGGAATCGGAAGACACAGGGGCATAAAGTATATTGAGCTCAATTTCTACTCAGAGTTCCAAATTAGCAGGTGTTTCTTCAAAAATGATCAGCCAGAACACAGTTAAAGTTAGTACACCAACGTACTCTGGGTGCCTGCTGACTAAGCTGCCTTTTAACTGTTGCATTTTTCAGGTGAATCCCCATGGGATTTCTACACTGTATGCTTTAAACATTTTTTAATAAAGTTGTATTTTTGCATAATCTTTGTATCTGCCTTTGCTGTCTGGGATCTGGAATGTCAGAGGAATGGGCAGAGCACCTAGGTCAGCTGATTATTGCCTCACCTATCATCTTGCTTGCCCTGAATGGGGAGCTGGTAGGAGAAGCAAAAACTGGCTGAAAACTGCATGCTGGCAAGAGGGGAGTGGTTTAACAGGGGACCTAGCAAATGCTGTCAGCTATCAGAAATAGCCTTTGGGAGTTTTTAAGTTGAAGTGCCTTCATTAGCCAGAGATAATAAAACGAGTGCCTGAACAATAACCGCTATGACTTCTCTTCATCCAATCCTCTGAAAAGGAATTAATATGCTTTCTGCCATTGTTTTGGTTTCTATCTATCTGTTTTAATATGTCAACTATTACTGTGGCATCTAAACACTGATTCTGTCCAAGCTATAGCAAAATGTTTAAACATCTTCATTCTCAAGTCTTCATTACAAGATCTTGAATTTTCCTATTCCCCTACTTCCGACTTCAGGTCTTCATAATCTCTTGTTCATTCTCTACTTCTACTGTGGAATACTGCACTTTTCTGTCCCCTTTCCTGTCTCTTCACAATGGGTCATAGATCCTTTAACTACACTGCTTACACTGCCTTCACTATCTGGCACAGACTCTGCTTCAACCATGAACTTAAAAAACCCTCTTCCTCCATGGCTTACAACTCAAAGAGAGGTGAGATTTAACATGATAAAAATGTTGAAGACAAACACACACTCCTTACTCTCCTCTTTTGCATTAACACCATCTGCCAGTGCTATTTTGAACACAGTAATAAAGAAAGGGCTGGATAAGACAGAGAGGCTCTGTTCAGACTTACTGTTTTGTCTTCTCTGAAAAGCCATCCTGTTTGGGCACGCGTGAAGGTAATTGATTTGGTTGATAATGTTGCTGAATAAATATCACTGCTCATTAAAATGTCAACTTCTTCCTCCGTTTCCATCTCAGATTCCTGGAGCAAAAGAAATCCTAAAATACTGAACAGTACTTACTGATTATTTTAAACTTTCTAATTTTTACAAGCAGACTGTACATGAATAAGCCTTATCCTTTTAATTGGACAATTTTTCTCCCCCAGAAAATTATGGATGCTTCAAGAAGTAGCTATTTTATTGGAATTATTCAAAAAATGTCCTATAACATTGGCATCATAGTACCTTATACAATTGGTATTACAGGAGGAGGCACATGGTCTAAAACTGTGCCAGCCAAATGTACTAATAATTTAATGTACGGGTACATTCTCAATTAGTTTAACATTACTATACCACCAATGGAAAAAACAGATTCAAACAGTTTGTCTGGTGCTGGGGAGAAGAAGAAGGGGGGAAAAAACAAACAAACAAAACAAACAGCATCACCGTCCCTAACTTCAGTGGCGATATGTTTACAACTCTGCTCCAATTTTTCTCTGTTTCCATGGAAAGGGACAGATAGCTGTCTAAAATCCGTTAAGAAGCTTTAAAGTTATTATTTGAAAGCACCTTGCCCCATTTTGTTGATTTTGCATCACCATCCATGTGAACAGTAGCTTAAAGTTGGGTACAGAACCTGACTTTTTAGCAGAATACACATTTAATGTAAGTATTTCATTAGTACTGAAAACATATAGGTATAAGGGAATATGTTTAACATTGTGTATATATGCAGCTGCTCACCTCATGATGTATTCGCTGATAAACTTTTTGTTCGTTGTCTAAAACTACAAAAGATTCAGAGGGTGCTGCATCACCATTGAAAATGAAGCTTAAATCCCCTCGTTGGCACTTCATGTCAGTAAAGTCTATGAGAGTTGTGTCAAGCCTGTGGAAATATACCCACGGTAAAGCACCTTTGCAAAAGGAATTATCCAGAAATGTTCAAATACACAAATGAGTTCTATTAGCATCCAACAGCATTGCTTTTCCCCCAAAAATGGTATAGTAAAGTCTACATTTTCATTGTGTTTTAATATAATTATTATTGCAAATTTCACTTATATAAATAGGCAACAAATTACTACTTTTTGCTTATACAGTAAATTCCAAATGTAGTAAAGATATCTGTATAAATGCAAACTAAGGTTGTGGCACAAATGCATAGGAAAATGTATAGGGATTCAATTATATAAATGTGGCGAAATGTACAGAATTCAATGTGACTTAGTCCTACATTACAAATACAGTTCAGGGGATTTTTATGTTACTTTCATGGCAAAAGATAATGCTTTCCTTTCATATTGTATCAATATAGCAGAATTACAAATGGAAAACATTTTAAGAAAAGCTGCCACTGCATCCTTTTGCCCTCAAAACTGCATGGTATCAGGATACTGACTGATTTTACCTGGCATACAAATACACTGAGAGGAATTTCCCTAAACATAAGTGGCCACATTCTGATATGTGTTATTCAGTGTGAACGAGGATTACTGAACAGTTTCACTGATTTCAGCAAGGTTGCGAGTAATGGTATCAGGATCTGGCCCAAATTGAGAAGAGGACCAGTAACAGAATGAACTTTGCATTGCCTTGTTTTTGTCATATTTAGCTAGATTATTTCCAGCCTTTTATTTATTTTCTTGTACTTTCAGCAGCATAGGCACAGGGCAGGGGTAGGCAACCTATGGCACACGTGCTGAAGGTGGCGCGCGAGCTGATTTTCGGTGGCACTCACACTGCCCGGGTCCTGGCCACCGGTCTGGGGGGCCCTGCATTGTAATTTAATTTTAAATGAAGCTTTTTAAACATTTTAAAAATCTTATTTACTTTACATACAACAATAGTTTAGTTATATATTATAGACTTACAGAAAGAGACCTTCTAAAAATGTTAAAATGTATTACTGGCACGTGAAACCTTAAATTAGAGTGTATCAACAAAGACTCTGAAAGGTTGCCGACCCCTGGCATAGGGAATACTTCTACCTGTCAAATTAAGAGTTGAGTGGAGCATGAAGTTTTCCCCTGATATAATTCCTGTGGGCTGCCTCCAAAATGTGTGTTTTTACAGACAGCTAAAGCCACCAACCAGATTTGTTTAGTCTAACAGCCACTAGTTCTTAAGCAATATTTTTAAAATCAGTTATGCCATTTATTCATCTTTTAAATTCAAGACAATATAGGGTATTCTCATGTAGATTCACTCTCAACTCCCATTACCATTAATGCAAGTAGCATGTGCGCAGAGAAGAGACTCAGACTGGTCTCAGTGAGAGCTGACCTAAAAAGTCAGAACATATTTCTGTGTTAAAAGCTTTAAAGAGAGCAGCAGTTTCTTTGAATAATTTATTATTCTGATTTTTTTGATTTTGGAGCTTAAAGGGAAGAGACACTTGAATCCAACAAAGAATATTACAGCTAATTAAAGAGCTCGGCTGGAAAAGTTGTAGAAACAAAATGGTTTATAACTCTTGCCTCTCAGAATTTGAACATTTGTTCTCTGAAGTTATAGTAACATTTGCCACTGATGTTTTATAGAGCAGCCACATTTCTGAACAAAATATAACTGACTCACTGAGACATGAATGTGTTACATGACAGATAGTCAGGTACAACTGAACTATTTGTTCCCGGAACTGACTCAGTAAGAAACTAACCAGAATTCATTCTCCAACCATTTGAATTTAAGTTATAGTTATCACTGTCTAGTTAAGTTTCAGAAGCACTTCAGTAATTACAACACTTGTTAGTCAAGAGCATCATCTGAGCTGACTTCTAAGAAAACCAACTTTAACACCTAGAAGAGCAGAAAGCTGCATTCCAATGCACAAGAAATATCAGAAAACACTTATTCCAAAGATATTAAAAACATACTAGGCTGCCTTTGCAAGCATTTACAGAATTGAATCAAATAAGAATTTAGATTAGGCATCAAAGAATCTAAAAGGCAATAAGTGGAGAAGATTTACTCAGATATCTAGTGCATCCTGCGTCAAAAGAGATTTTCCCATTAGAGTGTTCTTTGATGCTTTGTCACTTGAACTGGACAGGACAAGTTATAATGCATTTCACCACATCCCACAAAACACTGTTATACAATAGGTCTCTCGATTTACAGATTTTCCTTGACTAAGTTTCTTCCCTTAATTTTATCCTATTACTCCCAATTATGCCTGAGATAGAGTTAAGTACAGTCAACAGTAATATCCCACTCCTGTTTGGTATTAGAATAATTGTAAATGCTTGTTTGATTCACTTCCATAGAGACCCCTGAAACATAATCATTACATAAAGCAATTTTTAATTTGAACAGAACTAAACCTTTGCAACTAGCTCAGAATGCAGATCTCAGTTATTTGCAAGGCAGTTCTAGTCTGTTAAATAAACAGAGGTTTTTTTTGTTTTTAAAAAGGACAATGTGCAACTTCTTCCTCCTCCTCCCCACCCTCCCCCGACTGCCCTTCTATAAAAAAAAGAAAAAAAAAAAAAAAATCATGCAAGCATAACACTGTTTCGGAAAGCTCTAAAGGCTGGAGCCATTTATAGCAGGGGTGGGCAAACTACAGCCTGCGGGATTGCCACCCCCGTGGCACCGCGGACCCCACGCCGCTTCCAGAAGTGGCCGGCACCACGTCCCTGCACCCCTGGGGGACGGTGGGGAGGGGAGAGGGCTCAGCGCGCTGCCCTCGCCTGCAGGCACCGCCGTCCGCAGCTCCCATTGGCCGGGAATGGGGAACCGCGGCCAATGGGAGCTTTGGGAGAGGTACCCACAGGCAAGGGCAGCGCGCAGAGCCCTCTGCCTCCCTCCCCCAGGGGACGCAGGGACGTGATGCCGGACGCTTCTGGGAGTGGCGCAGCGTGGGGCCTGGGCAGGCAGGGAGCCTGCCTTAGCCCTGCTGTGCGCCACTGCCACCCTAGAGCCTCTCCAGGTAAGCGGTGCAGGGCCGGAGCCTGCACCCCGAACCCCTGCCCTAAGCCCCCTCCTACACCCCAACCCCCTGCCCTGAGCCTCCTCCCGCACCCCAACCCCCTGCCCTGAGCCCCCTCCTGCACACCGCACTCCTTCCCCCTGCCCCAGCCCTACATTCATGGCCCTGCATGCAATTTCCCCACCCAGATGTGGCCCTCGGCCAAAAAGTTTGCCCACCCCTGATTTATAGCCTTCAAACCACTACCAGAAGTGATATTTCAGTTACATTGTTGTAGTTCAGTAATAAACACTTCGTTTTAACTTAAGTTTACAATAGTACAAACCAGTGCTTACCTGATATTTATACCTTGTTTGTATATTTTACACGCATCGGAAGGCAGAATTCGGGAAAGTAAAGGCACTATATGTGTAAAAGAAAAGTATTAATACTGAACAAGACATAGTTATATTTCTTAAGTACTTCTGCGCAACAGACCCTATCTCAGCAATATACATTTAATAAAACACTGCAAATTTCACCCATCTTCAGATATTACTATATTTTAAGTATAGAACTATGCCCATTACACTTTTATTGAAATTGTACCTAAAATTACAGTGTTGCAATCAAGAACTGAAAAATGAACAAATACCCTGTAGTGAAATAGATTGCCTTCAGCATCACACAACAGCTTAAAATGCTCTCAAGCCAACTGAACCAGATACAGGTTCCCAACCATTTGCCTCCTGGCTACTTATATTTTAGTCATGATCTCAGAATTTCCTTTATGTCTCTATTATATTGGCTAAAAAGATTAGTTACAGTTAGACTGTATTGAAACCACTGAAATGGAAAGTGCATAGTGTAGCATATCTAAAACTTCAAGTGAACATTAAACCAGCAGTGAAACTGGGCATCAGGACAGTCCTATCATATTAATAAGTGAGAAGACAGATATAACACAGCTTACTGCATTTTTTAAAGCATCATTTCTTTTACTGCAGTAAAACAGTTAATGGTTAAAAATGCCCCACAATGTTCTGAGTGGCATTATAAAGGCACAGGACAAATTGCAGTCAGTTGAACCTACTGAGAAGGGGAATAATTGTTCTGAAACGTACTGTCCAGGATGTCTTATTCTTATGAAACTGGATTTACACAAAGAGGGGTTCGACCCTAGATTAGCAGAATGGGGTGGTTTTGGGAAAGCCATTAGAGGATGCACTCCACTCAAGATCGTGCTGCTCACCATTGTGGGAGATTAGTGGTGGAACCACAATGCAGTTCTGGCTATACTCCTGGTTCCTATTTTCCTAGGCAAAGGCTGACTGACATATCAAGGCATTGTGAATCAGGCCTCAGCATCACCACTCTAGGAAGGCCTGGTTCCCACCCTGTCTGGCCCTTTCAGATACTGCACACCTATACAGAAAGGTGCAGGTGTCAGCTCAACAGGCAGAGCACAATTTACTTTGCAACACTCCAAGTTGTTGCTATATGCACATCTGCTCAACAAATAAGCAGGTGCTTATTTTTCCATGCAAATTGGCTTTGAAATTCTGCACACATCATCTAAAAAGAAGGGAGGTCTCTGTGGGGTTTAATTTTTTTCTTTAAGCAATGCTGGAGTCTAATTTTAGGGGGATACTACAGATTCCATTTCTTTGCACCTATCAGTACATAAAGGTAGGTATTATAGTTCTTACCCCAACTTTGAAAATCCCAGTGAAGTTCTAGATAGAAGTCACCTAGCTGTGAAAAAAATATGAATGTATCATTAGCCATATTGACAGCTGTTTAACATTTCTGGGAAGACACGCGAAATGCAAATGTCATCTTGGGAAAGGCTAGATAAAATGAAGACAGGGTATAACTGAATAAAAAAAAAAATCTAGCTTTCGTTCCTCCAATGTTATCATCTGAAAAACAATTAAATTAACATTTCTTGATTCCAACTAGAGCGAAGTGAATATGATGAAGTTACAAACTGAGAGGCTAAACTGCCCATTAGTAGCTTATATTTCTGAATTTCTTTTATTTGCAATCATTCAAGGGGGAAAAAAAAAAAACTAAGTACATGACTCCAATTAGCTAATCCTCTCCGAGACTGCCAGGAGTGGGAGGGGTCTCGAGTCTATATAAACCAGACCCAGCTCATTCCATAGACAGAAGATGAGGCAGCAGCCAAGACGACTAGGCGACTGAAGAACTGCCAATGGTGGGAGGAGGAGGAGGAGGAGGACCAGTTCCAGAAAGGGGCAGGCAGGAGGAGAGGCACAAATGTATGAAAACTTGGTACAGGATGGGGCCTGTCTCCCTAGGAAACTTTGGACTAGCTTGAGAGGTAAGGGAACAGATGGGGAAATAGGACTAAAGATTTTGGCTGTGGATGATATACAAGAGATATATCAGTATTTAGTTTAAGTACTCGGATATTTTCTCTGGCTTCTTTTCTTCCTTTCTCCTCCCCTCCCCCTGACCCTTTCCTTTCTGTGGTGGTCAGATCATCCTGGATCACCAGACAATGGCTTGGTGACATTTAGAGCTGTGGGATTTAGGGTTTAGCTGGAGGGCCAAGTAACCTTAGTGACTGTCTGCCAGTCTCACTGGGGCTGGTGAGAAACTGCACAGATCTGTTTTACAGATACAGATTTTAAATGGATGTGGACTCAACCCCCTATTTTCCACAAGCCATTCCACATTTTACCACTGACCCAAGGGAAGTTGAAAGCACCTGTGATGTTTTATAGCAGCTAGTGTTCTAACAAGAGCACAGGCAGCAGCAATTTGAAACTGGACAGAATCTTTTAATCCTAGTTTCATATTTAATGCTTTGGGGAAAGCATTACTGTGCACAGGCAGAGTTAGGCAGCTGCACACAGAGGTACATTTATTTAAGTGAAAGACTAGGCTAAAAACTCACTGCTATGAGTGCACTGACAGAAAGGGGGAAGGAAAAGAAAAAAGGTTCAATGTTACATGTAGTAAAACTGATAGCTGAAAGAGGTGAGCATATCAGAAACAAAATCTGGTGTAAGGAATAGAGTTATTCCAAAAGAGAAGCTTAAAAACCTAATCCAATACAAAATAAGTATCCTTCTAACTTTTATGTCACATTGAAAGCCCTGGCTTAATTACTGCAAACCACAGGAGATGGATAATTCCTCCTTACATAAACTGAGCTTTTAGAAATTGTTATAACAGTGGAGGAGGAACTCCTGTGTCCCAAAGCCTCGTTGGCACTTTTAGGCGGTTTCCGCAGAGCACCTAGGACTAACCGGGCATAGAGCTTAAGCTCTCTTCTTATCCCTAGAGATGTGTGCTCCAAAACATGAAGCTATGAAACTGAGCCAATAAACAAGAGGAGGGACACAAACTATTTCACAGCATGCACCACCCACTCTCCCATTCAGGATGCATGTACTGTCTCCCCACCTATTTGCAACCACAACTTTGCTGGGGCAATCACATCAGTTTGTTTACATAGAAAAGTATTAGGAAGCACTGGCTATATCTTAATACTGCAATACTATGGAACCATTGGAAATAATCAACATATGTGACCAGCCACTTCACCATGAGTGATAATGAACAACAATTTGGGAACCAGTGCACTAGTGACAGTCAAAATGAACAATGAAAATGCCAGACACTGTGTGTGTCTGTGTAAACTACGACACTCCAGTGATTCATTAGGGCTCTGAACCTGCCAAATGAAAAGTAATGTCAATTCCTGTGAGTAACTTTAAAATTAAGCATTTGATTTCCTCAAGTATAACTCCAGCATTTAGCACATTTAGATTAACTAACTAAAGAATCTCTGAAAATTTAATAGTGAGAGAAGTTACCTTACCACAGTACTTTTTACTCTAGAAATGTACTGCCTCCACATGTCCCCACTAAGAGATCATCTGCACCACCATGTGGTGATCATGATCTCTTTCAAGGCAAAGAAAACATACTTCCTCAAAGGGTTACCTGGTTTGAAATGGGCTCTCCTGGAGAGTAGCAGGGCACATGATAGTGTGGATCAGTGTCAACATAATAAAAGAATAATTGTCATTTATCAACAGTTTCCTTAAGCTTACCTCTTTCAGGGCTTTTAATAATCGAGGTCGCTTTTCTTCAACACTTTCCCTGGACTGCTGTTTCAGCTTCCTTAGGAGTGCTGTAACTAAATAGAAGAGTACTGTAAATCAAATATTTTGCTCAGATTGTGAACCCCTCAGGACAGGAACTCATTTTCCAGAGCTTTTCAAATATTGAAAAATGTAAGCAAGTGTCTGTTTCATCAGACATTTTAAATATGTAATTATATATAGCTATATTTGAATCACAGCAGCAAGAAAGCCTCAGTAATCCTGTTTTGCAACATAATCAGTATATGTAAGTTCATGGCAACACTTCTAGCTGCATCCCATTTTTGCTTGCATACTACTGGACATGCGTCCGTGGAAGACATTAATATTTACTTCTATGGGGAGAAAGCCTCAGCACAGAGGAATGCCCTGTGTTTAAAATGCTGGTAGTATTTACAAATGACCAGCAAAACATTAAGTTGTGTGCTATGAGAAGCAGTAAAACAACAAATAATGAAGTACTTAACTGCCATCTAACAACAGGTGGCAGTGGGCTAATTTTGATCCTTACTGCTTCACTTGAGAGCAGAATGGATAAGTAACTCACTCAACACAGCTTGTGACTTAGTCCCCCTGGTCAGCAGAGAACCAAAGGGTATGTCTACACTACGGGATTAATCCGAATTTAGATAATTCGAATTTGGGAAACAGGTTGTATAAATTCGATTGTGCGCGGCCACACTAAGCACATTAATTCGGTTTTTAACCACATTAATTCGGTGGTGTGCGGCCACACTACCCCATTAATTTAACCACATTAATTCGGTGGTGTGCGGCCACACTAACCCTAATTCGAATTAACAAATCGATTTTGGCGCTACTCCGCTCGTCGAGGTGGAGTACAGAAATCGATTTTAAGTGCCCTTTAATTCGAATTAACTGGCTCTGTAGTGTGGACGGGTGAAGGGTTAATTCGGATTAACGCAGCTAAATCCGAATTAAAGTCGTAGTGTAGACCAGGCCAAAGACAAAAGTAGTATCCCACTGCCAGTGGTTACATGTTATCTGCACACACACTCCCTCCCATTAATCACAACTAGAAACTGCACTTGAGATATTTAACACATAGCTGGTTGATTAACTTTTAAGAGGCATTAAAATGTCCCAATGGTCTACAGTAAGAAATAGCAGAACGTGAGTGAATCACATTGTTACCTTGGCTTACGATTTTACTCTTATTTAGAAAAGGTCAGTTTGTTGTTTTTACATCCACTGAAAAACAAGGTCTTAAACATACTAAATTTCTGTCTTCACTTTAATACAGTTTAGCTTACTACCACTCTGGTGCTATCAGGACTAGGGAAACTGTGTTTAGCAGAGATATTAATTAACAGTTAACTAACATTTTTAAACACCACAGTATCCAGGGTAGACAAAGGCAATAGCATTTATCTAAATAAATGTTAACTAGTTGCAGTCAACCTTAGGCTACGTCTTCACTACCCGCCGATCCGGCGGGTAGCAATCGGTTTATCGGGGATCGACTTACCGCGTCTCGTGAGGACGCGGTAAAATCGATCCCTGATGGCTCTACCGTCGACTCCGGAAATCCACCTCGACAAGAGGCGGTAGCGGAGTCGGCGGCAGCGGTCGACTTTCCCGCGTCCTCACCGCCAGGTAAGCCGACCTAAAATACGCAACTTCAGCTACGGTATTCACGTAGCTGAAGTTGTGTATCTTAGGTCGGAACCCCGCTGTAGTGTAGACCTAGCCTTAGAGGGGGCCTTAACAACCAACTAACACTGTCTTTGTCTACACAAGGTGCCAAGTAATACTCTTCATGTCAGCTAAACAGACTTCATTTCCTAGGCTAAGAAAGACCTCTGTTTACATCAACCAATTAATCAGCTAAGATTTCTTACTCATTTGTCTGTCTCCATAGCTGATGGCTTCTGCAAGAGGACTCCATCCCTGAGCATTTTTCACCTTTACTGGAGCATTGTGGGCCAAAAGCAAGTGTGCACATTCTGTAACAGAACAAGTAGTAATATTTATTTACAGCAAACACTATAGTTTCCTTTAAATATTCTGTAAGGGGTCATTAAAAATAACCCTTATTCCTCTTCCCTTCAGCTGTCAGGATTTTATAGGGAAAAAAACCTTGTGAGTCTTTTAGATGGTAATAACTGTCCTTTCTGGAGAAAAGCAGTTGAGATGGGCTGGAACTGTTGCTGTTAAACTCTGATCCAGATTCTCTTCCTCTCCCCCCACCTCCCCCCAAACACAAAACAACAGCAAGGACAGAAAATGCAGCTTCTGTCTCTGGTACTGACTTACTTGCAATCTGACCGCTAGAGAAACATTGGCAGAACACCGGTCTTATCAGCTACTCTGAGATTTGGCAAACTTGCACCAGTGTCAGGCTGGCTGTTTAAAACACTGCCGTTAGCTGACCTCTAGTCCTAGGCTCACTGCACTGCTGTGAGACAGACAGACTTAGCCAGCTAACACTTTTATTAAAGAGAAGGCACAAAATACAATAGAAGATAAAAGGTGGGAAAGAAAAATGACATGAAGGTGGGGGGTGACAGCAGGAACCAAAGTCTCATATTCCAGGTGGTGTTCAGAATGCAGGCAGAGCCACCGGAGGTGAACATCATCCAAGTCTCTCTCTCTGGCCAGATCTGATTGGGTCATCTCACAAATCAGGCCTAGTTTCCAATGCACCAGTTTCACAAAAATAGTGTGTCACCCTTGATGACCAGAAATTGTCAAGACTATAGCTTTCTCTCTCCTCAAAAGCTATAATAGGGCATAGGTTAATAGAGAACTGTGAAATCTACTGAATTACCCAGACCACTGTCTCTAAAACCCTGAGGTTTTTCTTGGACATTCCCATTCAAGTACTGACCAGGCTCAATCCTGCTTAGCTATTGAGATTTGAAATTGCATCTCATGATTGAGAGCATATCCAATTTAATTTAAAACCAAAACAGCTAGTTTCCTCAAACAGATGTTGTTCAAACATGATTTTACATTTACTCAAGATGCAGAGACTGTACACAAATAGAAAGATTAATTGCATTGTGCCTCTAATGTCTATTGATCTAAAAGCCAGATTCCCAATGGGCATACTATCATGTTCTTGATGGTTATACTTCTAAAGACATCTGTCACTTCTGGATGATAAAGAGATTTCTCTGAGTTCACTTAGCTGATGTGTTGAGCACATCCTTTTGCCTCAAAAGCAGTCTTAGGAGATAAGAATCACATGTACCCACCTCTTACATATAAGAGTTTAACTGGTACACCAGCAGAAGCATGCCAAAGTAACTATGATAAATGTTTCAATGGAAAAATTCCAGAGGGTCCCAGTGACAGCACAATGCTAAAAAGTCATTTGAATCATATTCTTGGTCTTATGCTCCAAAAGGGAGCATCCTGACAAGGAATTCTTTCCAGTTCTACTACAATGCCCCTACCATCCAAAATAAAAGGGAAGCAGAAATGCTCTTAAAAGGGGTCTGGTTCCACTTTGGCTGGAACTATGATAGCCATCATGCAATATATACTTTAAAATGGACAAAGGCTGAATGTGTTACATTTGCCATGTCTCATTATTTACAACAGACACTTTGGAGTCATTTACAGGCAGTATATGTATTGAGAAGAGCTACTAGACACATCTAGCACATATATAACAATGAAATTTGAGCAACTATAATTTTGCCCTTAGTTTTCAGAAGTTGAAAAAATATTTTTAAACGCATTCACACTTCAATAGCATGGTCACACAGTTCATACAGCCTCCTCCTTCTACTTTCTACCCTTAATTTTGCTTTCATTATTTACTGAGACCTATGTTTCTGAGGCTTCTCTGCCATTAGCATTCCATGAGCTTAAATTATTAAGTACCACAAACAGGTGCAATTATGATGTGCTATACAAACACCAACCAAAGAAGAGTAAAGTTATGCAGTCACCTGGTATATGAGATCCTGGAAATCATGATCTAATGGACAGAGCACAAGGCTAAAAGCAATGCATTCTTGAGTTTAATTCATGTTATGATTTGCTATGTGGCCTTGGGCAAGTCACAATCTTTAAAACGGTGACAATACCTACCTACCTACACAAGGGTCTTGTGAGGATGAGTCAACATTCATGGAGTATTGATTATTAAGAATGCAACCCAGCTTTACTTAATATAGCTGAAATCTGGAAATATCAGATACTATTTGTACCAATAAGACTTCTATATGAAGCTTAATTGAAAAGTGTTCAGCTACCAAAAAAAAAAAAAAAAATCTTCTTAAAAGACATACCTAGATCAGACTCTAAAAATTGATTTAAATTTAAAATTGCCGAACTACATTGATATTTACTCAAAAAATGGTAGAGGACATAACTATCTAGAAACAGGTGGGCTGAACACCCATTTATCCCACCGAGATTATCTTAATATATAGTGTATGCTATTTATGGGAAAACTTTGATAAAAAGCTTCCCTTAGAAATTTGGAGCTACCTGTCACATACTAACATCTTAAGATGTTAGTATCAACACTTAGTATACACGTATAATGCGATTTTAAAGCAACAACAACTAAAAAGTTAATTTCACCCAACCTACCTGAAAATGATCAAAAGCATTAATCTCAGCTGGTCCTTGATTTTGTTTCCCTAGTTTTGTTTTGTTTTTTTAATGAGAGTTTCCCCTCTCTCCTGCTTTCTGGTACACAAGCAGCCAGCTGGGAAAAACACCCTAGCTTCTGTTGCTTAGCCAACTCACATGAAGCAGCCCACCTGTTTCAACAGCCCCTCCTCTTCCTGTTGGGGTTTAGCTATGCGAGAAGAAATGGCAGCACCTTTTCCCACCTGCCAGGAGGTTTACTTCCTGTCTTCGTTCAGGGTGAAGATGGAAAAGCACCTCTGGTCATGCCTCTTTTCTCTCATCTTTCTAACTCTAGGACCCTCCAGATCTCACTGTTTCCTGATAGCTCTGTAAGAAGAGGAAAGCCTTCTCCACCTATTCTCTTATTAGACTCTCAGAAGAGTGCCCAGTGAATGTCCACCTATTATACCTCATTTTCCTGTCTCCAAAGACCTCCAACCTGCTCCCATTCATTCCTTAGCTCCCTCCTGCCACCTTGATTTTGACATCTTTACTCCCAATCTCTCAAGTTTATTTTCTATTCTCATGTATCCTCTTGTTTCCTGAAAGCCTCCGCACTTGTAACTGAACACATTCAATTAAAGTCTATTTTTTTAAGTCTTCAACTTTTCCAATCATTTCTCTTCCCTAAAATCTTGAGAGAAATCTGAGAATATATGATACTTAAAGTAGTTTTACCAACCTTTATGTCCCAACATCACAGCAAGATGTAACGGAGTGTTTCCTGCAGTGAGGGGGGGAAAAAAGGGAGAACATTAGATTCACGGTACAAGAATCCATGAGACTTTCTTCAGGAGTTGGCTCTTCTGTCTCAAGGAAGGCTCATATCTAACTCAATTTAACAATGTGAGAATGTAACAATCTATCAATGATACCATAAATATATAAAAGTTACAAGGTTATTCTTTTTAATTAATGATTCCTTTGATACAAAAACTGTAACATGTTAATATACTTCTACATTAAAAGTGTTTCAAGAAGAGAGTTTTCTGTATCGTTTACATCTTGAAATTTGCTTCTAGCAATTCAAACAGGAAAAAAAAAAGTCTGATTCTACTTTTAGGAAAGTAAAAGAACTATAGCCCAAACCACCTTATTTGTTGAAAAGTCTCAAATTGTATCAAGAACAGCAGATCTAGGGCAACAACTTCACATAAGAAAGTTATTCTGATAAAATTTTAAAGAGCATGTGTGATGCTGGCAAACAAGGTGCCAGCTCATGCCAAAGCCCCTAGGCCTCCCTGAACACTGACAAATGCATAACAGGTGAACCAGACTGGTTTCCAGCGTGTTAGTACTGTTAAAATAGATGTTAATTTTATAAGAATGGGTTTAGACTTTATGAAATGCTTGTAGGAGGCTGCATGTATAATCTGGTACCCCATGTGATAAGGTTACATTAACTGTTTGCATTGTAACCCTCTGTAATCATGTCAGTCATCTAACAGGAAAGGAGCATTAATTAATCTAGGAATGCTGGCTTCATACAAAAGGTGCTGGGTTCTGCCCAGGAAGAAGGCCCATTGAAACCAAATGAGATATTGTGAAACATTAAAGAACAAAGACTTTGTTGATTGCTCCCCCACATACCCATGAAGAGGAGACTGGAGGTGGCCTAGTCCCACCAACTTGAACTCTGGATGAAGGGAATAAAAATCCCTGACAAGAAGGAATTGTATCTCTATGGTGCTTGAACTCTGAGGGAAGAAGATTTCTAAGCACAAGCCAGGGATCTCCAGCTGTTTGGTCTGAGTTAGCCCTAAAGGACATATTGCAGCAACTTCTATTACCCTTTTGGAAACGAAGACTAACTCATTTGTGTGTGTATTTTTACAGCTTTAACCTTGTAAATAGTTAATAACTCTTTAGTTAATTTAAGAAAAAAAGTTATGATAGGATTGGCTACAAGCGTTGTCTTTGGTATAGGATCTAAGGCGCAACTGACCTGGGGTAAGCGACAATAAGTAACCTGAATATTGTTGTGATTTTTGGGATAAAAGACCATCTATCACAAAGGGAAGCTTGAATGGCAAAGCTTGGATGGCAAAATAGACCAGAGTACCCAAAAGAACTCTCTGTGACTCCATGTTAAGTTTGTTATAGCGCTTGAGGAGTTCACACTTGATTGGTGAAATCCAAGTATAGAACTCAGTCAGTTTGGGATTTGTGCACTGCTTCTTCAATCTGTCCTGAGATTGGTACTCACACCTGTGAGCAACTTTAGAGAGTCTGATAGTATGTTTTATTAATTTTTTTTCCAGACATTCAGTGGTTTGAGCATTGGCCTGTTAAACCCAGGGTTGTGAGTTCAATCACTGAGGGGGCCATTTAGGGATCTGGGGCAAAAATCTGTCTGGGGATTGGTCCTGCTTTGAGCAGGGGGTTGGACTAGATGGCTTCCTGAGGTCCCTTCCAACCCTGATAGTCTATGATTCTATGAATACTAAACCAGTTTTACTAGTATGGAATTAGACAGCTAGTGGAACGTAATACTCCACCCTTCAATATGAAGACAGTGTGACTGGTTAGAGCAGAGGTCCCCAAACTGTGGGGCACCCCCCCAGGGGGCACAGAGAAATGTTCGGGGGAGCACGGCTGGGGCCTGAGCCAGCCCCATGGGGGGCAGGGAGGGAGCACCACCCAGCTCCACTCCTGGTCTGCGCATGGAACCCCAGCTGCCTTCGCCCCCTTACCTCTGTCCGCGTTCCCTCCCCCCGAGGCTGGGGGGGGGGGGGGGGGGGGGACCTGAGGTAAAATGTAACGAAAAAAGTCTCAGTGGTCAAACAAACATAGTAAGGCCATCAACAACACTTGATAAGTATCCAATCTGCATAACTTCCTACTTTGGGATGAGGGAAGGGGAGACAGTATTGCTAAAGGCAGTCAATCCTTCAGGTTACTTAAAAGGCTTAAAATAGACTTGTCACTAGATACTTTAGGGGAAAGAATAAGAATAAACTGCTACTAAACAACTGGAATAGTAACAACATTTCCAAAGAAAAAGGGAATAGAGAACTGTAATTAGATCTCTGGACAGTTCCAACAACAAAAACAAACACAATTGTAATTTTCCATATTAAAAATCCCTAGTTCTAAATTTACAATTTGACAGGGATTTCTTACCTAAGTATTGAAAAATACAAGGGTGAGGAAGATAATGTATCTTGAGTGCCTCTAAATATGCCACCATACATCATTATATATACAAAATTTCAACTACTATGTTACAGAGTGTAGATTCTAAGTGCAGGAACTGGAAATGTTTACCTTCTAGAAAGGGAATGATCTTTATAACCCTTGTGACACTCTACCCACCAGGGGAACGCCCTGTAACCCCTATATTCATCATTTGTATATAAAATTGTGATATTGCATATAAAGCATTCCTGGTAAGGTATCATGGGAAAAGTTATGATCTGCTGAAACCCACTGTTCCATCTAAATATGTACATCATTAATGCATATTAAGTTATGAAATTGTGTTGTATGGTTCTCAGTAATATATGTTGTGGGTTTGGGAAGCGCCCAGATACTAGCTCCCCAAAGACAACAACCAGGGGGATAACCAACACCCAGACAGGTGTTGAACAACCATCAACAGCCATTATCCAGCAAGGGAGCTACAATGCAATGACTCACTTGCACAAGGCCACTCCAGGGGAATTGCTTAACCTTGCCTGGTGCTGACTCAGCAATGGCCACCAGACATGCCTGGATTTGTGTTCTCCAAGCACATGGACTAAGGGTATAAAACAGAACACAGTGGCCTCATGCTTGGCCTTTTTTCCTCCCTCCACCTATGCTGCAAGCAACAAGGACTCTCAGAAGACTGAAGACTCCAACAGAGGAGACTGGCCCAGGTTTCAAGGGTGAAACCTGTGTACTATGAACTGCAATATCCAGCGGGGTGAAAGAAACTGCTTTATCTAGATGTTGCCCAGTCTAATAGGGTTGAGAGTTTAGACTACAAGCTTATATCGTATTTTATTTTGTAACCACTTAAAATCTATCTTTTGTAAACAATAAACTTGTTTTACTGTTTATCTTTGACAGTGAGTTTGCCTGAAGTGCTTGGTAAATCTGCTCAGGTTTTCAAAGGCTGGTGTATATCCACTTTCCATTGATGAAGTGGTGAACCAATTAATAAACTTGCATTGCTCAAGAAAGGGTCTTGAGCAGTGCAAGACGGTATATTCCTAGGGTACAAGGCGTGGAGGATTTGGCTGGTGCCTTTCTCTGAGATTCATGCAATGCAGCTAGGTGTGGGGCTCCACACGTGGTTGTACTGAATGGTAACAGCACCTGGAGGGGTTTGCTGCTTGTCACTAGCAAAGCATTGTGAGAGAGAGCCCAGGCTGGAGAGTTAAGGAGGCACAGCAGTCCCAGGCTGCACCCCGGGGATCCCGTCACACCCTTAACCTCCAATACTCCACTCCCTAGCTCTATTATAGTTAATTAGAATTGTAGCGTCCTCTGGGTAGGTGCCACCCCACTTTTTTTTTTTCCCTTTGGCCTGTCGAGCATCATGCTCACCTATGAAGCTGTACAGTAACTCCTCACTTAAAGTCATCCTGATTAACGTTATTTCATTGTTATGTTGCTGATCAATTAGGGAACATGCTCGTTTAAAGTTGTGCAATGCTCCCTTCTAACGTCGTTTGGCAGCAGCCTGCTTTGTCCACTGCTTGCAGGAAGAGCAGCCCGTTGCAGCTAGCTGGTGGGGGCTTGTAACCAGGGTGGACCGGCAGCCCCCTATCAGCTTCCCCCTCTCAGCTCCCCACTCCCCTAAGTTCCATGTGCTGCAGCTGCTCAGCAGGCTAGCAATTTCAGGCTATCAATCGGCAGTTCAGCTGTCCCTCCCCCCCACTACCATGTGCTGCTCCTGCCCTCTGCCTTGGAGCTGCTCCCAGAGACTCCTGCTTGCTGTGCAGTGGTTGAAGGGGGGGCTGTCAGGGTGTCCCCCTCCCCCCACTCCTGCACCTCACTTACCCCTTCTCCATATACAGCAGGGAGGGGACACGGACAGAGAGAGACAGAGAGCTTGGGGCACAGCTGCTGTCTCAACTTCCTGATCCACTTAAAAAGACAATGCACTTAAGAATGGGTCAGCTTACTTAAAGGGGCAGTGTGCATCTCTCTCTCTCTCTCTCCCACACACACACAAGGTGTGTGTCTGTCCCTGTCTGCTATGCTTCTCCCCTCCCCCGTGTTCGTGCTACCTTGTGTGAGAGGCTACATTAACAACGTGATAACCCTTGAGGGCTCAGCCAAGTGCTAGTTCATCATTTAGCAGTAAGGCATTCCCTGGGAAATATCCCACCCTCTTCCACCCTCTAACTTCACCACCTCAACCAACCTTCACAATCATCATAGCCGTGAACAGTATTAAATTGTTTGTTTAAAATGTATACTGTGTGTATATCTATATAATATATAGTTTTTTGTCTGGTGAAAAGAATTTCCCTGGAACCTAACCCCCTCATTTACATTAATTCTTATGGGGAAATTGGATTCACTTAACATGGTTCCACTTAAAGTCGCACTTTTCAGGAACATAACTACAACGTTAAGCGAGGAGTTACTGTAGCTGAATGGAATTTATAAAACCACCAGCTTCTGCTCTTCAGAATGATCAAGGTGATTACACGAGTGCCAGCAAAATGCTTATTAAAAAAGGGACACCACGGTAGTTCAGGCCTCAAGGTGTAGATTTCAAGAAGTTTATAAAACCTAATAATAATATAAAATGTTTCCACTAATTTGAAGTCAACACTTTTTTTCATTGAAATTTAATGTCCTCCAACAGTGTTTGCTACCCAAATATGCACTAACAAAGGTGTGGTAAGAACTAGAAAGGGAGATCAATACTTCCCTATTTTTCTTATTGCTACACACATCCACTAGAATTATACTATCTGCTCCAAGCTGAATGAAATGAGTAGTAAAGTGTCATAAATAAGACTCCTTCAGGCAAAAATTTTCAAACCTGAGTGCATAAAACTAGGCTTCTAAATAAGTCCACACTTGAAAAATCAGGTCAAATTTATTTAGGAGCTTACTTCTAGATATACATTTTTTAAAAACCTTGGCCAAAGGTTCTACTTTTAACACAAACATTTTTAATGCAGTTTTAATCCTGACAGTTTCCCTTTTATTATTAGTTGGAACAATGATAGTGTATAAGACAGACAATGCAGCTATGAAGTTCTTTGAGAATAACCATACTGACTCAGCAGAGAGCTTCCATTACTGTTTGCAAGTCACATGGTCGATGGGAGTGCTGCCAACACAAACCCCAGGTCTGACTCCACAGGCTGGCCTCTCAACATGCTGATGTGGCAGCTGAGGCTCCCTGTTCACATGGGTGCCTAGAACTGAGGCTCCTGGAGGGAAGGGTGGGTAGGGGTCATGGGCCAGAGGAGTAAGGTTGATGTGGGGGTCCCATGCACCCTTGAGGAAAAAGGAAGGTTCAGGCTAGGGGGGAGGGGAGTGGAACTGACCCTTTTTTCTGCCTCGTAGAGTGACGCCATTTGGACCCGGACCAGGTTTGCCGCCCCCCCCCCATTCTCCTCCCATCATGAGTCAGAATTTGGGGGTGGAGTACGGGGGATATGGGGGGGAGGAGGGGGAGGCAGGCCAAACTTCAATAAGTAGCATTGTGACCTTGCACACAAGGTTGCAGCACTGCTCAGGTTTGGCACCCTAGATAGTTGATGTTCTCCTGGACGGTCATGGCAATCAGACATGTGGGGCTTCTGGGAGGTGTCCAGTTTCTCAGGTCCCTCAAGGAAGGTAAGGAGCCCCCCCAATTTCCATAGAGTACAGTGCCCCAAAATTCTTCAATCTGGCCTTGGGGGAGAACATAAGCAAAATTCCTTAATTCATTTGAAGTTCTGGTGTTTAGTATGAACTGGAGTCTAATTGGGTCAGTCCAACAGGAACTTCTCACCCTCTTATAAAAAATGAAATACAAATAATCAATGTAGCTATGCTAATGCAACATCAACTTTGCACATACAAAAAGCAAGAAATGCCCAATTACCAACAGAAATATCAACTCACCCGTACTGCAGACATGTAGCATTTTCTATTCCTATTTTTTTGGCTACATGACTGTGACACTCTCCAGGAGCACCCAGGTTTGTAAGGCACCTTGCTATCACCTACCCTTAGCGTGAAGAACCGTGTCAACTCTCTGACTCCACTGGCAACACAAGCACTCTCTCTTCTTAGCCTTTCGCAGGTTCCACTTTCCCTCTACACTGGTTAGCAACAGGCATACTCCAACTCCCAAGTCCTCCGAGCACCTCCCGGGAGTGTCCAGCCCCTGGTACACTGAACAATCACAGAATTCACAGATTCACTACTCCCAAAGGAACAGTATGCCCAGCTTACCAGTTACTCCTTAGATCACAGCTCCACTTAACACACAGCACATTAGGTATGTTTACAGTGTAAATGAGCAAAAGTTTATTTAAGTAAAGATTCTAACAGCAGCAAGTAGAAATATTGGAAATAAATGGTTACATATTAAATAAAAACATATTGCATTCTAGAACCTAGATTTAACTAGTCACTGTCATGTCTTATAGAGCAAAAGCTCACCTAAAATCCTTCCAGCATGTTACAGGCAGGCTTGGCTATGATCTCCTGTTCATGAGAAAAGCAACGCTGGCAGCTTGCCTCCTCAGTGGAAAAGATCCAGGGGGTACCTCTGCACCCCACATATACTCCAACAATCCATTGCCTTTACTCATAAACAAGATACCATCCCACTGTTTTATTTCTTCCTGTAAACTTCCTCTCGATTAGCATTTTGAATCTGAATGCAAACATACAATATCCACATAGGGAGGTAAGTGTCTATTGGCTCCTTCCAGGTAGGGGATAGTCTTACACATGTCACCTTCTGTTTACCTGCCTCAACTCAAAAGGTTTAGAGAACATAATTTCCAGTAGAGATATACAATTTCTTAAATATTATCTATACATACATTTTGAAATTATTATGACAACCAGCGGGCTACTGGCTCACAGTAGAAACTTCACATAACACCCTTTGGTGAATTATTATGCATATCCCTGATCTAGTAGGATCCCTGTAAAACTCTATGCACCCCATCCCCTCTGCCAAATGGCATCAAGAGGCCCCTGGATTACAACATGTAGTATATTTTGTAGCTCTGTCATGAAGTATGTACCATGAATTATACAGAACATTGTTCTTCTGGGTTAATGTATTGGAACCTTACCTTCTGAATTCCCTGATTGATTTTATTTGTGCAACCTAATGTTGCTATATTTTTCCATTTAACTGCATACCGTTAACTATTCTATTGATTTTTAGCAAAAAATTTTATTGAAACTAAAAACTAATAGAAACACTAAACTTGCATTTCTTGTAACTATGTGTAAGTCTGGGTGCACTTGTCACTTTAAAGCAGCACTGCAGAAAACAGAAAGTGCTAGCACCATACGCAAGGAAGTGATATAATTTCTTGGTATACTTTTGTAAGAAATAACCCCAAAAATTCATAGCCTTTCTCTAGGCCAGGGGTAGGCGACCTATGGCACGCGTGCCAAAGGTGGTATGCAAGCTGATTTTCAGTGGCACTCTCACTGCCCGGGTCCTGGCCACTGGTCCGGGGGGCTCTACATTTTAATTTAATTTTAAATGAAGCTTCTTAAACATTTTAAAAATCTTATTTACTTTATATACAACAATAGTTTAGTTATATATTATAGACTTATAGAAAGAGACTTTCTAAAAACATTAAAATGTATTACTGGCACGCGAAACCTTAAATTAGAGTGAATAAATGAAGACTCGGCACACCACTTCTGAAAGGTTGCCAACCCCTGCTCTAGGCACTAAGTCAATAGCTTCATACCTATGGCTTTAAAGCAGACATCATAAAATCTCTGGCCCAGATAGGTGAACAGTCACCAACAGAGAGGTCATAAATGCAACTTCATGAATCAGTCAAAAAGATGTGCTGTGAAAACCATTCCTCTCTATAGGTCACTAACAACATCTCAGACTGGTATGTCCTAGTTCCTTATGCAATATCAACTCACAACAGCCAAGCTAACAATCACTTATTATAAGAATATTTTTGCACCAAACTATGCTCTCTGCAGAATGCAGGAAATGGCCACTTAATTATGTGACCTCACACAAGGAAGTAGCCATTCTACAATAGAATAAGTTTAACATCACAATCCAACACAAGTGATCTAAAAAAATAAATAAAAAATGAGTCAGGAGTGAGCAGGGATTTAAAAGTCCACTCACCTATGCACCTGTGGTGAGTAGGAATCTTTTCCGTACAAATACCATCAGCTTCTGTAGAATCTAAATTTTTCATTTAGAATATTAAGCCTTATGATTCCAAAAATTCTTCCAAATGTCAACCAAGCATATACTCACTTACAGAAAATTGACTTCCCAGTCTGCACACAGGCAGAGCTCCAATGCCTGGGATAGGTCTCAGCACTTTGCCAACCTATAACAAAATGAAAACTAACCAGAGCCTTACTACTTTTCATAAGTGCTATTCAGAACTCTGACCAAATTCATTCTACCGGTGACTGGGAAAGCTCTCAGCAACAGATGCAGTCACTGGAAATAGTCAGCAGGAAAAGGGACTTAAAAAAATAAATTAAAAGATCATGGAAGAGTAGAGTATTGCTCTTATTTATTATTTGAATTGTGCTAGTGCCAAGGAGCCTCAGTCGGAGACCAGGATTGTGCTAGGCACTGTACAAGAACATAACAAGTGGGGTCCCTGCCCCAAAGCTCTTGCAGACCAACTATAAGACAATAGAACAGGTTTATATGACAGATGAGGGACGACAAGGAAAAAATGAGATACACACATTACGTTAGCCAGGAAGCTAGAGGAGAGGTAAAGTAACAGATTCTCAACTGTCATTACAAAAGTCAGGAGGTTCTAGTGTGAGGAAAGTCTGGGGTAAGAAAAGAGGAAGTTCTCCTTTTTCCCCAGCAGCCAATTTATCAGACAGAGGCTGAAGCTCCTTAAGCAAAATCCAGGAACAGTACTCTAATAGGAATCCCAGTACCCTCACCTTTGACTGCAATTTGTTCAGAAAAATATCTTGGCTTCTCACCTGGGCATTGCCTCTGAACAACAAGGCCACCATTCTTTCACATTGGTCCTTAGTCTTCAGTCTATTAGATGCCTGGCCTATGTTTCTGTGAGTAGAGGAGCATGGAGGGAGAGGGAACACTGATGGGATAAGTTAGAAAAAGTTTGGTAGAGGGGGAGAGTCATGAAGGAGATAAGTAAGGGGAAAATGAGGAAACAGTACAAAGCACAACATACGAAGACACAGAAGGTAATGAAGAAACATTATGGTCTATTATGAGAAGAGTGAAAGCAAATGGAAAGGTAGTATAAAAGCAAGAAATGCAAGTTACATTGTAAAAAAATTATATAGATACCCGCCTAACAATGTAGAACATTAGATGAAGTGCACAAACAGAACATTATTTTACTACTATAAATTGAAAAGGGGTTGCTTGAAGATGGGATAGGAGCCTGCTGGCATAGGAATCTTCCACACTGAACAACAGTTGAGAATTTGTTTTTAAAAAGCCATGGTTCTAACACCTTATCATTCAAAAGTATGCTGATATATGGCCAAATTTTGAGGGCCTTAACTAACCCTCCCATCTTTTATTTTTTAAATCAAGCCCATTACGTTAGAGTGCTAGTTTCCTAAACTTATTTAAGGATGTGAACATACTGCTTAAAAGTGTGAGGAATATTTACTTGAAAAATGCTTTAGTTTGGAATTAAGAATTCATAATACCATATTATGCACACAGCACTAGTAAATGAACGAAATCAGACAAAAGTGCTTTTTTAAATGTTACAAATACTGGAGCATCTTCTACATAATTATCACAGGATACTCTAAAATGGGGCTGTGGTGATTAATTGGTTTGAAGAGGGCACAAGAGAAGAGGCAGTGGAGTAGAGTAGTATTTCAAAAGTGTGATATCAAAAGACATGGCTGGCCCTGGACCAGATTATGCCGGTAGGGGCACTAAGGTTGAGACAGCTTGAAAAGATAGCAAGAAAATTTTGTACTCATTTGCCATTCCAAAGCAAGTTCAATCATATGACTAATGGAATGATACAAAAAACAAACTGACTTATTAAAATTGAGTGATGGGGTTCTGAATAAGCTATAAACATTGTAGAAACAGCCAAGAGAGCAAGGAAGACCAAAAATAAACCAAAAGCTAATGCACGTGCTAAGGTTTTACTTGCAAAAAGGCTTTACATAACAGCAAGAAGTTGTGTAAAATTATGCACTTGCTATT
The DNA here is from genome assembly GCF_002925995.2 of Terrapene triunguis. Lineage (NCBI taxonomy): Eukaryota > Metazoa > Chordata > Testudines > Emydidae > Terrapene > Terrapene triunguis. The sequence goes on along the minus strand of NW_020664562.1, from coordinate 35,408,678 downwards.
GCCTGAATGTAAGTGTTCATGCCAGGTTCTGGGTGGTAGTCCTAAGAGCTGAAGTCTTCTATTTTGTTCACCACAAAACAAGTTCAGTACAGGAAATGGCAAACTTTTTCCATGCTTCCCAGTCAGTGTGCCTCAATTCTGACCAGGAAAGACCTCACTAGGGTTGAAAGGAGATGTCAACCAACAACATTTATATTGTGGTAGCACCTGAAGGCCACAGCTAGGTTTGTCCCTATTGTACTCAACACTGTACAGACACAAAAGTGACTGTCCCTGCCCCAAAGGGCGTAATTAACCCAAGAGATCCTGTTTCTCCCTCCCTTGCCCCAAATATGCATTTCTTACGCAAAATTAAGCCTAAAAGATCTGAAAACAAAATGAGAAGCAGAGGATAACTCAGCAATCAATGGATCCTAAAACTCAGTAGATGCAGATGAGATAAGTTTCCCACTAGGACATTAAAAAAAGCAAGAAGCAAGTTTTGAGTCCCAGGAACTAAAATACTTCAGCTCTGTATCAAAAAGAGTGAACACATTTAAATGATGACCTGATCAAAACAGCATGAGGTGTGAGACTTAAAGAAATGACCTTAAAGAAACTAAGAATTCAGTTTGATTTCAGCATGAACAGTGGAAAGATACAAAAATCCTTGATTGTACTATCTACAGCCCATAGAAGAACTAAAGAAAGTAAAGGTCAAGATGGAAATTGCACCCAGTCACCATACACACTTAGAACAATGTTTTAATGGAAAGGTGTCTAACAAATATTCTCTCATCCCTAAAAAAGGAGAATAACTATTCCAGTATGAACTACAAGTGACTAGTTTGTAACAGATTATCACTGAAAACCAACCAGGGCACAACTTTTTGCAGAGCACCTCCACTAGCCAGCTCATTAGCCTAATCTAAGAAACCTACAGGGCCTGACTTTGGTTTGTCGGAATGGAATTAAATTCCACCAGGGGTAAATTTAAGTCTCAAACTGATAAAATGCCAAAATTGTTTTACAGCACACAAAATTCTCCTAGGTGTCTCCTAGTACCAGTAAATTGCAAAAAGTCTCAGCCTTACAATCTAATTAGTAGTATCCATGGAATTTGAATTAAAAAAATTCAAACAGAATTCCAGATAAATGGAAACAGGCAATCCTAACATACAACAGTCTTGAAGTCTTATTGAACTCCATATTAAATGTGCCAGTCACCTTAGGTTTATTAATTATGGCACTGAAAATAAGGCTTCTCAAGAGTATTATCAAGTATCAGTGTGTACTATGTCTAGGGAAGCTATAATATAGATTTAAAAAAAATTGTGTTAGGATTGCTACAATCTAATTACAACTAAATTAAATTACAACGATAGTTGATAACTAAAAGTCTAAAATTTTACCCGTTTTTAGAAATTGTAATGCAAAATTAGTAGCAATCAGAAACCATATCTAAGAGCCATGTAGTAAGATTAACTTTTCTTACTCAGCCAGAAAGACATTTTGTACACCATAAATTATGACAAAACTAAAACCAGCTTTTTATGATACTTCACTGTAAGGAATTTTGATTTAATACTATTAGAGCACTAACATATGCATCACTATCGTAAAATCTGTATTGTAAGGGAACCCATTTTATAACAGAATCCATTCTATAATAGAAGCACCAAGCAAGTCACTTATGAAATAGGAAGTTACTGTAAAAGGCTGTAAGACCTTGCTTTTTACAGTGATTGAGACTACATACACACAAGGGACAGAGACTAAGCAGCTTATTACTGGAGTAATACAAAAAGAGGAAATGAAAGTAGTACAATGTAGTACAGGGGTGGGCAAACTTTTTGGGCAGAGGGTCACATGTGGGTGGGGAAATTGAATGCATGGCAGCGGGTTGGGGTGTGGGAGGGAGTGCGGGGTGTGGGAAGGGGTGCGGTGTGCAGGAAGGGGCTCAGGGCAAGGGATTAGGGCAGAGGAGGGGTGCGGGGTGTATGAGGGGGCTCAGGAAAGGGGGTTGGGGTGCAGGAGGGGTGTGGACTGCAAGAGGGGGCTCAGGGCAGGGGCTTGGGGTGCAGGAAGGGTATGGGGTGTGGCAGGGTGATCAGGGCAAGGGGTTGGGGTGCACAGGGGTGCAGGGTGCACGAGGGAGCTCAGGGCAGGGAGTTGGGGTGCAGGAGGGGTGCGAGGTGCAGGCAGGGGGCTTAGGGCAGGGAGTTGGGGGGGTGGGCTGCAGGCGGGGTTCGGGCTCCAGCCCGGCACCGCTTACCTAAAGCGGCTCTGGGGTGGCAGCAGCGCGCACCAGGCCAGGGTAGGCTCCCTGCACGCCTGCCCTGGCCCCCCGCCGCTCCAGGAAGCGCTGCGGCCCTTGGGGGAGGGAAGGGGACGGAGGGCTCCGCTTGTGCTACCCTTGCCGCGCCTCCAGGTACCTCCCCCAAAACTCCCATTGGCCATGGTTCCCTGTTCCCGGCCAATGGGAGCTGCGGGGGGCCTTGCCTGGAGCCAAGAGCAACGCAAAGAGCCCTCTGCCCCCCCACCTGGGGGCCGCAAGGACATGGTGCCGGACGCTTCTGAGAGCGGCGCAGGGCCTACGGCGCCATAGGGGGCAATCCCCCGGGCCGGATCCAAAGCCCCGAGGGGCCGGATCTGGCCCATGGGCCATAGTTTGCCCACCCCGATGTAGTATATATAAATAAGGAAGGAGGAGCCTCATGCAACATCCTTGGACTTGATGCAATTTAGAAGAAGGAGAAGGTATGTTTGGAAGAGAATGAAATACCAAACACGTGACAAAGTATTGTTGTAACTGTAGTGATACCAGGATATTAGAGAGACAAGGTGGGTGAGGTAATATCTTTTATTGGACCAACTTCTGTTGGTGAGTCAGACAAGCTTTTGAGCTTACAGAGCTTCTCTTCAGGCTCAGTTACTTATGGAAAATACAGATTATCAATCATCAGGTTCATTCTCATTCCACACTTTATTTTTCCAGCCACCACCTTAGTGTATCCTAAAAATTGTCATGTATACCATGCATCTGATGCCACAAGTTCTAATTAATATTGCGAGCTTTGGAGAATAAGCTACTGGATCATTTATAGTTTTACAACTATTAAGGGTCTGACATGCATAAACTTTTAAGATAAGTTAATTTGTACTAACAGCTACTTAAATGATTATGTAAACTTCAAGTGGCTGTTGTGTGTATTAGTGTAAGAGTTCGGAAAGAGCAAAATCAAATTAGTTTGCAACCTGTCATCATAAAACAACTGATGATAGACCAAATTAAGAGACTGAAGTTCACTAGATATTGATTCTTTGCACATTTAGAATCAGACTTTCATTGGGGGCTCATCCAAGCTAGCACTAGTGCACATGCATGTTTTAGGTTCCAGAGTTTGCATGCACAAAACATTTTTATAAGCACATATGCAAAATCCAGCACCTGTACAAGTAGAGATTCAAAGGCTCTAGCTGCAAGTGTTCGTACACTTTTGATTCACTATTATGAAAATACTGGAGTCTAAAAACCAAATTAATGGTTTTCATGGAGCAGTTCAGCACAAAAATCCATCTTTTCCCTTAACATGATGCGACAATGCATATAAAAACAGCCATAAAACAACAAGCTTCTGACAACAAATGAAGCTCTTTTGGAATAGTAAAACCTATCTTACACAACCGTCCAAGGAACCAGAAAGAAAGTTACCTAGAGTCTGTAAGGCTGAATAAAGTTGTACCTTAAAATTTGTATATGTAGAGTCACCCTCCCTGTAGGCACCTGCAGACCTTGGAAGTGCAGGCAGATCCCTTCCCCTTCTCCCCTGCCCCTCACATTTTTCCAGTTTTATCCTCTATTTATTTAATCGGAACCCTTCAGGTTTAAGATGATAATAATTTAAAGGACCTTGATCAGGCTTTGAAAGTTCAAACCTTATGAATTAGGGAAGGAGGCAAGCCTTCACTTTTGCCACTATTATACAGCTAGAAACCATATTCTATTAGGCTACATTAGTAGGGCAGTAGCACATTTGTTTACATTATGATAGCTGTATCATAGCAAAGGAAAGATTTTTTTATTTAAAAACAAAATTTAGAATTTGTAAAGTGTACATCACAAGTTACAGGCCCTACACTTGCATTAAAAGAGAAATCTTCATATTTCCCCCCACATATCCTCTTTTTTCCTACCCATAACTTTAAAGAATATTTTTGGAGAACTGTTGTGTGCAAGAGTTTACGTTACAATCACTCATCCAGAGTGTCTTTCAGCTGGGGAAAAACTCTGCCCAAATCCTTCCACTCAAGTCTTAGAGCATGTGTGGAAGTGATTTTTCAATCACTTATGACTATTTTAAAGTTTTTCCCCTGCCAAAACTGCTCTATGTCCAGAGGTGAATTTCCACAAACATAGAACATCAGCAAGTTATGAGCATATGAAAATATGTTACATATTGGAAGCTTTTCCAACCTTACACTACAATGCAACTCACTAAACTGCGCTTACATCAAGAGTTTCAGGATGAAAGGCTTCACTCTCTGCTGTTGTGGGGCAGAGAGAGGGGGAGGAAGAGAATGAATCCTACTTTTGCAAAGAGATAGAAAAATCATAGTAAGCGAGTCCATCCCTAACTGCCAGGTTCCACACAAGACTACCACAAATAGAGATAGCAGAAGAATAGTGTCAGGGAATCCACTTGGATTAGAAGTAGGAAAGAATCTGCCCCAAAGGATCTATCCTGACAAACAAAATAGGAAATCTTGAAAGGAATTCACTATAAATGGGGTAGGCCAATCCAGTGGTTCTGGATGAGAAAAAGACCTCCTAGGGAAGCAATATCCCAGGATTCTCCTCCAAATTCTGGACTGTCCCAATCCCACTGCTCCTTAAAGTTGGTGTGTGACAGCTGTATTCCAATGTTCCCCTCTTTTACAGAACTATAATAAATTTGGTGCAAAGTATGCCTTGTGAGGTATCATTTGGAAACTCATAACTTCCTGATCATTATTGTCCAGGTAAAGTGTGTGTGGCAATACTGCATGTAAAGTTACAGGATTCCTCTGTATGCTATTACTCAACATGTTCCAAGTCTGGGGGGAAGCAGCCACAAACCAGTTTCCCAGAGACAAAAGGCTATCCAATGCCTCAGCCAGGTGTCAGCAAAACCAAATGGACCACCACCTGGTTAAGTGGCCATTCTTTGGCAGGAAAGAGGATGTGGGTGAAAATCTACATCTTGACAAAGGAACAGCTGGGGTTTCCCCATCCACATAGGCTGCCTGTCTCCTGAACCACAGCAAGAGATGATTCTCAAAGAAGAGAAAGAGGTAGAGAGAGGAGATGCCCCAAATTATTCCTCCTTTTTCTCTATCCCCGGCACCCACACCACCTGAAGAACAAAGGAAACAGCTTTGGATTGGTGGAGGGATCCTGACTGAAAGATTCAGCCAGTAAGAATGCTAAAACATGTGGTGAGAGAGACCTTTGTTTTGAATTCACTCTAGCTTGTTAAATTTGGCATTAGTTGAGATTTACTTTTATTTTCTTCTAACCAATTCTGATTGTTATGCTTCATTACTTATACTCACTTAAAATCTATCTTTCTCTAGTTAATGAACTTGTTTTATTGTTTTATCTAGACAAGTGTGTTTGGGAAGCTCCATTTGGAATAACAGGATTTGTGCATATCATTTTCTATTAATAAAATTATGGACTTTATATGAACTTGTATTATCCAGGACAGTGCTGGGCAGTACAAGAGGTACATTTCTAGGGGAAAGTCTGGGGCTGGGAATTTGCTGGTGTTGCTCTACAGTGTGATTCAAGGGTTACTGACTGTAGCAGTCTTGCAGTATAATTTACACGAGGGAGGCGATGGCTTTGTCGACACTGGAAACTGAACAAAGACTTTTATTGTTCAGGGGTGTGAAATAAAAATCCTTCCCCCCCGCCGCCCCCCTCCCCCAACAACAAAAGTTTTGCTGATGAAAAGCTGTGAACAGTGGCGTGAACAGGGCCTGCCGACAACGCTACTGTCGCTTGTAGGGGGTGGAAGTTTGTTGTCGGCGGGACAGCTCTCCTGCTGACAAACAGTGGCTACACTACATGCCTTTTAGCTGCACAGCTGTAGTGGCACAGCCTTGTCACTAAAAGGTGCGCAGCATAGACAAAGCCTTAGGGTATGTCTACACTACGGGATTAATCCGAATTTAGATAATTCGAATTTGGGAAACAGGTTGTATAAATTCGATTGTGCGCGGCCACACTAAGCACATTAATTCGGTTTTTAACCACATTAATTCGGTGGTGTGCGGCCACACTACCCCATTAATTTAACCACATTAATTCGGTGGTGTGCGGCCACACTAACCCTAATTCGAATTAACAAATCGATTTTGGCGCTACTCCGCTCGTCGAGGTGGAGTACAGAAATCGATTTTAAGTGCCCTTTAATTCGAATTAACTGGCTCTGTAGTGTGGACGGGTGAAGGGTTAATTCGGATTAACGCAGCTAAATCCGAATTAAAGTCGTAGTGTAGACCAGGCCTTAGTGTGACCAGACCAGGACCAGACCAGCAAAGCAGTGTAAAAGGCACCCCAGGTTAGAGAACTGAGAGGGGACAGCTGTTTATCAGTCCAGATTGTACCCTATGTAATGTCACAGGGTCTCTGAATAAAGAATCGCCCCCTAGAGTATATGCGGGGGGGGGGGGGAATTAAGAAACTCACTGTCATCATCTTTCTGACTGATCCTGTAGTTTCACATATGGAAAGGTTTTTCCACAAGGGAAGGAAATGGAAGCCAAGATAATGAATCGCACAAGTAAATAGGAAGGAATGGGGGAGTCTCTCTACAAGCAGCGTGGGGTAGGAATATCTCCCCACTAATCCATCTGCACTATGTCCAGGTGTGGACCTCCGTTTGGGGGTGCTTCAAAGAAGAACCCACTACGATTGCTTTTCTGAGGTGCAATCCCAAGAAATGGGAGACGTGGCTGTCCTTCTGGCCAAATGTCTTGGGTCTGGATGAGGGGGTTCCAGAAAGTAACTTGGGAAGCAACCTATGGCACACTGCTCATGGCCATCTTTCTGGGAGATGCCCTGGCTGTGTAGATGACAGGGATGGCTGGGTTAGGGAGGATGCACCCATTGGAATATGGGGGAATTCCCAAAGAAAACTGTCATCCCGCCTGTCCTTCTGGCAGCTCGAGGGCGGAGCACAGGGACGGCGGCGGTGGGCGCTCTCTGAACGGGATGGGGCAGCTCTCTCCTGGGAGCGGGGATGAGGAGGATCTCTGCGGGGCTCTGGCTGCTGTCCGTAGGCGCGGGTCGGGGCAACACTCACCGTGACTGTCCTTCTGGCCAATGCCCTGCGTGCGGATCAGTGCCGAGAGCCGCCTCACGTCCCCCTTGAAGACACACTCGTGCACCGGGAAGTGCCCCGGGCACTTGTCGGCCTCCGCGGCGGGGCTGACTGCCCCCGGGGTGGCGGGGGCCGGGGCCGCCGGGGCCCCTTTCAGCTGTAGCCGGTGGTGGTGGTTGCTGAAGATGCGGTGGCCCCCGGCGCGGCCGCCCTTGCCGCTGCCCCCACGACCCCCCGTGAAGACGCCTCCGGGCGCGGGCGCCGCCTCCTCTTCGCCAGGCTCCAGCAGGTCCCCGTCCTCCTTGCTGGGCTTGTGGTCCCTGCGCAGCGAGCGCAGCTTCTCTCCGGTCATCGCCAGCGGCGGCCCCGCGGACCGGGGGGCCCCGCCGGGGAGACTCGCCGCAGCCGGGGGGAGCCGGAGCCGCTGCGGGGGGACGAGGCACTCAGAGCCGCGGCGGAGAGTCCCGTCCCGTCAGCATCCCCCCCGGAAACAGCCCGGACCCAGCAGGCTCAGGGGAGCCGACAGCCAGCCTACCACCGGCCGCTCCGCTCAGCGGCCCGGCCGCGCCGCCATCTTGTCGAAGCGATCGCGCGAGAGCGCCGGCCACATCGCGAGAGCAGGGCGGCCCGGCTGGGCGCGGAGAAGTCGGCGTGGAGCTGGCAGAGGGGCGGGTGAGTCGGCGCCGCGCGGGGAGGGGAGTGGGCGGGGCGTTGGGCGCTACGAGGGCCCCGGCGGGCTCTGGGCTGTGCGGCACGGCGCCCCCTGCCAGCGGAGACAGGCAGGACGCTCGCTGCCGGGCGTGGCCCGCGTCAGGCCTACGCTAGTCACAGCTCAGCCGAGCGGCCATTGCCCTGTAACCCTGGGTGGCGCCCCCGCCCCTGACAGCGTTGTTACAGCTCCAGCCTTGTCCCGGCTTCAAGGCCCCAGCGGCAGCCCTGCGCTGCGCGTAGGACTCCGTCGGCCTTGGGAGCGCTGCGGGGCTCAGACACGAGACAGCTCCCCACGGCCACCGGCTCCTTAGATAAAGCAGCTGATGCTCTTAGTCCAGGGTGGTCCCAGTCATAGGCGTGCACAGCACATTTCATTAGGGTGTGCACCCAGGGAATTTTTTTTTTTTAAGGTGAACATCATAAAGGTTGGGGTGTGGGAGTGTTGCAGGCACAGAGGCCCGAGGACAGCAACAGGGGGTTCGTTGCCCGGCGTGCTTCGCGCCAATAAACATACCGGGGTGGAGAAACAATCAAAGTTTATTTGAGATCTCAAAGTGGTGCAAGGAGACAGGCAAGTCTCAAATCGAGCACATCAGAACAAAACATTTTCTCTCTTCTTATACTTTACAACTAAGCCCCCCCCTTCCCTCCGCCTCCACCCGCCCCCCCTCTACCGAAGGCATGTTTATACATTTAAGCCGTTAAATCATTCAGCTTGTTCGTAACATTCCTCTAAACAGTCATTTGGTTCTGTTTACCCTTAGTTTACTACCCCTCCTCCAGCTAGAAACATGCAAACCTCATCATTATTGCTTAGGACCTGGTTATGAGCAAGGTCATAATTGGTAACTGGCTATTTACACATTCCAATTCCTGTCCTTGGCTTTTGAGGTCGATTAGAGTTAAACATGGAAGGACAGAGTTTAAACATGGAAGAACTTTGGTTCATATATATATATATATATAGGCCTAATAACGTCAACAATTCCCTCCTTTGAGAATACTCAACAAACTTTTGGCTGAGTTTTCTCATATTCTGTAGAGAAGATATGATTGAGTGCCATAGAGCTAGGGTTCTCAATGAGAGGGTACGCTGGGATTTCTGGGGAACGGGGGGCACAAAGCTTACGGAGGAGCAATTTAAAACAAGCAATCAGGAGGAGGGTGACCAGGCACAGTACCACACCTGTGAGGAGGAGACGCACAAGGCTATTTCCCAGTCCTCCTAGGTTGGGCAACCAGCCCCAAAGGGAATCAAAAACTGTGGGTTCCCTTTCCTGAGCCTTCCACTGCTCAAAAGCCTGTTCGGCTGACAGGACGTGCTTGTTAATGTCCTGTGAGTTTTCTGGGCCATAAGTACAACATTCACTCCCAATAAGGACACACACTCCGCCCTGGGAGGCTAAAACATAATCTAAAGTCTGTTTTGCAGGGACAGCAACTGGAGCTGGTAAAGCTCTGAGTTAAGGCTTTTCTCTATGGCCAAGGTCTCATTGGCATACTTGGTGAGAAACACAGAGAGCCTACGATAAAATTGAGCCAGTCGTCCCACCCCATAGGATGGGAGAAAGATCATACCCAATCTGTCTCCTTCTGTAATGGGCTCTGGGGTGGCATACGAAGATCTATGCTGCCTAGGGCGGCCAGGGGGCAGTTTAGGGAAGACACGAAGGGGAGGGGCAAGATATCCTAGGTAGCAGCTTCCATACCACCGATGCGGTAGCCACTTATAGGCAGAGGTACCGCAAATATAAAAGGAGTGGCCATTCCCTACCAAGCCATTATAACCACTATACCACCTATTTGCTTGTCTGTCATTCAACGATCCGAGCCGGGCGGTAGAGTCGGATTTGCCTTTAACATAGACAGGGATGGAAGCGTCACTGTCAGGGGATAAATAATACTGACAGGTGCTATTCCCAGCAAACCAGGTGTGATTGCTGGACTTAAACTGTCGATAGCACACCAAACCAGGGGCCACTGGCCGCAACCTAATAGGGGAAGGGATATACGTTGAGTTGGCCTGCGGCTTCCAGGGGTCGTCCCTTAACGCATACTGGGACTCAATGGTACAGTTCTGTGACAAGGGGGTACCCGAGGCATTTTTCCCCCTACTGAACCATCCCCAACAGATATCTGACCAATTCTGGGGAACTACCCTCCAGGGTAACCCTGCAGCATGGCGCGGGATTTGGGAGCATACCCAGCAGTTAGAGAGGTTAAACTCTTGGGCAAAGCAAACCTTCAGGGACTCATATGTATTTGTCTCTAAGTTAGTAGGGATTCCTTTCCATCCTGCATGTGCCTTGGGGGAAACGGGAGTTAACAAGAGGAGTGTCTCTATGGCAAAGAGCACCACTGTGGCAGACCCTAGACCTAAACTCATATTGGGCAGGTGACCCTAGGGCCTAACAATCACAATTCCCCAAATACCCACAAAATAACAATTACCAATAGCAAGCAGATTAAAAACAACAGGGACCAGGCCACCAGGTTAGGCCGGCCCTGTGAAAATAAACACAACCAACGCTCAGAGGTCTCGCGGGGAGTGCGCTGTGACTGTCCAAAGAGATCACAGGGCATTCCCAGCAGACACTATTGTCGCCTGAATAACAGCTTAAGTCCCAGATCATCGCTAGCAGTCTTCTCTGCAGGCTGGACGGTCCACCGTTCAGGAGCAGGCACTGCTTTCAGGTGAGAGTGATGAATCCAGTTCTTGTGTCCCTCAACCTTTGCTGCTGTATGGGAGACCAGCAGGACGGTGTGAGGTCCCTTCCACTTCTCTTGGAGAGGCTCGTCCTTCCAAGTCCGAACGAGTACGAAATCGCCTGGCTGCAAGGAGTGGATCGGGGCATCCAGCGGGAGAGGCTGCAAATCTTTGGTATACCTGTGGAGAGAACAAAGAACAGCAGACAGAGAGCACATGTACTGAGATAAGAAGCCACACCCCATTTCCCACTCCCCTGCCAGAACCGGTGTACCATTCATAGGCCATGCCCTTCCAAACATAATCTCGAAGGGACTGAGCCCTAACCTGCCCTTAGGGAAAGCGCGAATGCGGAGCAAAACAAGGGGCAAAGCATCAGGCCACTTAAGGGAAGCCTCTTGGCAAACCTTTGAGAGGTGCCGCTTAAGAGTCTGGTCTACTTATGCATAGTCCCTCCTGACAGGTGTTTGTCTAACCTGTTCTGAAAAACCTCAGTTTGGCTCCCTTTTTCTTGCTACATTTGCAGAACGTAACTGTCCACATTCCCCTCAGCCCAGAGAGAAGGGCACAGTGTGTTCCACTTCCTGCTTCAGCAACCACACCCGCCCCCCCTTTGGGGCTGATTGAGAGAACCATCAAACCTGTCATGTGTGGATCAGTAGGAACAGCATTGTTTTCAGTTCACAGTAGAATTTGCTGTGCCGGAAGTTACAGGTAACCTTTTTCACTCATTTCTAGAGAAGCAGCAGGAGTCAGTAAACTAAGCATGTCTGTAAGAGCCAGGAATTCTCATGTTCTAATCCTGCCTTTGACACAAATGGTGACCAAGTCCCTCAGTTCCCCCATCTATAAAATTAAGATAATATACATTACTGCCTTTGATATTCTGAGGTTCAAGCTATTCAATACTTTAGGATGGACAGCTTTACATAAGTGCCAAATCTTGTTTCATGGTACAGGTGTAACTGAACTGTACAACAGTAAAGTTAACTTTAATTGATTAGTGTATCTTGTAAACAAAATAGCATTGTGACCCCCTTGGGACTGTCACCTGACGTGTTGGAATTATCTCTGAGCCTATTTTCCCTGCCAGCTTGGGACTCCAGAACCCTGCCTTGTTGAGCCAGACACGCTAGCCTGCTGCAACACAGACCCAGGTCTGGTCCACGCCCCCAAAGCTGCAGACTTTAACCAAAAACTGCTCATCAGGTCACTTATCTCCAACACCCAGTTCCCAATGGGATCCAAACTCCAAATAAATCCATTTTACTCTGTATAAAGCTTATACAGGGTAAACTCATAAATTGTCTGCCCTCTATAGCACTTAGGGTGACCAGACGTCCCGATATTATCGGGACAGTCCCGATTTTAAGGAACTTGTCCCGCGTCCCGACCTTACATTGGTCGGGATGTCTGGTCACCTTATATGAGGGTGACTGCGGCAAGCCGGCACCGCCGGCACCACTCACCTTTCCTCCCTGGGCCAGCGTGCAGCTGAGCTCCCGGCACAGCGGCACCAGCCCATGGGGCCTCCCGCCTGGCTGGCAGGAGCCTGCACAGCGCAGCCCTGCCCCGGGCACACAGAGAGGCAGCGAGGAGGTCTCGCTCCGCTGCGTCCTGCAGCGGGGCGGGGCTTGTAGACTCCGGCAGCAGGCAGCGGCTGCCGGCAGGGCTGGCTTTAGGCCGATTCGGCTGAATTGGGCCCCGCGCCTAAGAGGGCCCCGCAGCTGTCCACCCCGCCCCCGGCTCACTTCCCCCTCCTCTCCTCCCCTGAACGCTCCGCCCCCTGCTCCTCCCCCTCCTCTGCTTCCCGCGAATCAGATGTTCGTGGGAAGCCTGAAAAGAAGCAGGGGCAGGCAGCAGCAGCAGCAGGTAA
>NW_020664562.1:35314344-35376035 GCF_002925995.2 Terrapene triunguis | reverse complement strand
CTGGATGGCTCGGGTTCAATCTTTGGTGACTAGCTATGATGGAGGTTGCTACACTTATAATCCCTTTAATCACAGGTTCTGAATATGCTTTGTTGTAGGCAGAGCTAGCCTATAGTTAAGCAACCGAAAATTTAGAATGGGAAGTGTTGAAATGTTGGGAAGCCTTATAATTTTGCCAGTCTGGAACGAACATCCCATCTGAGGGATGGGGGCGGGGAGAGAGGAGAGTGAGACAGGACCAGGAAACTGGGACAAGGAATCCAGAGCGGTAGTGGGGGGCAGTTGAAATCAGATGAGGAGCTGGGGCGGGTTAGACAGCAATAGGCTAGACATAGACTGGAGGGGACGGGGAAGAAGGGTCTTTGACTACTAGAGACCACTCCGTTCAGGAGCCTGGAATAGACCCAGGATTCCTGAGTTTCACAGTTTCTCTTCTGTCAGCAGATATCTGTGAAACCCAGTGGCAAAAAAAGTGTCTCATTCCCCTATAGAGCTGATCTATCACATATAGGATGACAACTTACTGCCTCTGCCATCACTTACTCCATTAGCTCACGTGGCAGAAGTCTGTGCAGTGGATCTAAAGGTTCATCGGCAGGGTTGGAGCCATGCGAGTTTCACGATGATTCCACATGACAGAATTTCTGGGGCAGTTCAGTTTTGATTTTTACAACAAAACCTGGGGAAATGCATACAGAAATAGGGTGACCAGATGCCTAAATAGGGGAATCTCAAGCAGGAGTAGAGAGGTTATTTTATTTCTGTATTTGGCACTGGTGCAAAGACTGCTGGAATACTGTGTCCAGTTCTGGTGTGCACAATTTAAGAAGGATATTGATAAATTGGAGAGTGTTCAGAGAAGAGTCACAAGACTGATTAAAGGATTATAAAACATGCCTTATAGTGATGGACTCAAGGACCTCAATCTATTTAGCTTAACAAAAAGAAGGTTAAGAAGTGACTTGGTTATAGACTGTAAGTATCTACATGGGGAACAAATAGTTAATAATGGGCACTTCAGTCTAGCAGAGAAAGGTAGAGCATGAGCCAACGGTTGGAAGTTGCAGCTAGGCAAATTCAGACTGGATATAAGGCATAGCTTTTCTATGGTGAGAGTAATTAACGATTAACAATACACTAAGGGTCATGGTGTTTTTCTAAAAGCTTTTTCTAACAGCTATCCTCTAGGAATTGTTTTGGGAAAGTTCTATGTCTGTGCTATACAGGCGGTGAGACCAGGTGATCCGGATCCCTTCTGGCTTTATAATCTCAGAACTAGGTACATCAATTCACATGCAAAATTCTCATTGAATTCAATAGGTGTCCTTGCCCTGTGGCTTGTGGTGCACGCTGCAGCAGGGGCCGTACAACCCCTCTCGCAGCTTCGTAGGGCCCCCTCTCGCAGCTTCCTAGGGCCCCCTCTCATGGCTCTGTGCACCTGTGTCTGTCATTGTCGTCCTCTCCCCTCCCCCCACCCCGCTCACCCAATGTGTCCTGATATTTCATTCTTGCGATCTGGTCACCCTAGTAGCAAAGGGGAGATGATGGGTAGTGGGGAGATAGGCTGTGAAGGGCACTGAAAGAGAAGAAAAGTAGGTTATGTTTGATACACAGAGGGAGCTAGTGGACAGATGCAAAGAGAGGGGTGATATATTCAAAGCAACAAGCCTGCAGAATGACCTTTGCAGCAGCATGCTGACTGGATACAAGTGGGGCAACATTGCATTTGTCAAGGCTAGAGAAAAGGCTGCTGTAGTAATCACCTCATAAGATGATCAAGTATCAGGGGGTAGCCGTGTTAGTCTGTATCTACAAAAACAACAACCCTGTTTCCCCGAAAATAAGACAGTGTCTTATATTAATTTTTGCTCCCAAAGATGCGCTAGGTCTTATTTTCAGGGGAGGTCTTATTTTTCCTGGAACTTCGGGGCCTTATATTCCGGGGTGGCCTTATTATCGGGGAGGTCTTATTTTCGGGGGGATGCCTTATATTACAGCGAGACGCAAAACTGGAAGTAGGTCTTATTTTCGGGGGATGTCTTACTTTCGGGGAAACAGGGAAGGAGTCTGGTGGCACCTTAAAGACTAACAGATTTATTTGGGCATAAGCTTTCGTGGGTAAAAACCTCACTTCTTCCTATGCATCCGAAGAAGTGAGGTTTTTACCCACGAAAGCTTATGCCCCAATAAATCTGTTAGTCTTTAAGGTGCCACCAGACTCCTTGTTGTTCACATAAGATGATGAGAACCTGGCCAAGAATTTTAGCTATGGATAGGAAAGACTGTATATTAGAGATGTTATGCAGAAAGAAATGCGTTGCAGACTGCTATGGTTAGCTGGATGGCAGCCTTTTACCCCAGAGCCAGCTGCACTTCAAGGGTGCTGTAGATACAGAACAGTTAAAATAAACGGAAAGAGGAGGGAGAGCTCTGAGGGCACCAAGCCAGGAGGGGGGAGCGCTCTGCTTCACCACACCAGGGCCAGGTGCAGACCTTGTGCTTTAGGACCCGAAAGGGGAGTATCTGTGGCCTGGGCTGGCACGGACCCAGCACCGCTGTCTCCCTGGCAGATTCTCAGTTTATGCAGCCAAACGCCTGTTCATGGGCCGCGAATGCCAGTGGAGCAGCAATGCTACCCCGGGCAGCTTGGGACACACGGCAGCTCCCGCCGATCGCCTCACAACAAGCCAGGGTCTCCCAGGGTCAGCAGCCGGGGCCCAATGAGGGGCAGGCCCAGGCGGCGACGCCCGGGCTGGTCTCCTCCCCCCAGGCGGTTTGTGCAATGCAAGGCGGAGCTGCTGGTTTGCAGGCAGTCGCCGGCGCCTGGAACACGGTATATTACAGCGGCCGGCTGCACCTAAGCCTGCCTCGCTTCCTGTCCCGGCAGCTGCCAGCATCAGCCGCTTTCCTCGGTCCCCCTACCGCCACAGCTCCCCATGGAGAAGGCTGAGGACGGGTCCCAGGGCTTCCTGCCGCCCTTCGAGCACTTCGCCACTCAGGCCATCCACGTGGGGCAGGAGCCGGAGCAATGGACCTCCATGGCCGTCGTGCCCCCCATCTCTCTCTCCACCACCTTCAAGCAGCAGGCGCCCGGCCAGCACTGCGTGAGTGGGGACTCCTGCGGGGGAGGAGTGGAAGGGGTGATGCGGAGCGAAGGGAAACGTGGGGAGTGAGCGAGAGAAAGCGCTGCGGGCAGGAGCGAGAGGCATGGAACAGATGTCGGTTTCAAAGGCTCTCTCAACCTGTCAGGAAATGAGGTGGGGTAAAAGGTTTACTCCCCTATAAAGCAGAAACGTGCGTCCCTGGAGGTCCAGTCCAGCTCTGACCCTTACACAAATTATCCACATGTAAACACGCGCACATTTGTAAGGGAAACCAATTTGTTTCCTGTCAATTCAGACTGGAAATAGTGGTTTATTTTTTTAAAATCCAGTTTTGGGGCACAAAAAGGATGTAAAGCAGCAAACTATTTACAGCTGAAGAGTTTAAAAAAAGTCTCAACAAGTTTTTGTTTTGCAAAATTTCAAAACAAACTTATTTTCCCTGGAGAAGGCTCTTTCAAGTATGCTAAGTTTCAGCCAAAAGCAAAAATTCTGTATCATTGCCGTAAATAATCCTCCTCTGTATCACAAAAAGGTCCAGAGTGCAAATGCACACTCATTTGTAACTAGAGATTCCAGTGGATACCATAGAACAGAAATCCTTTGCCACTGCACTTTAAACGTTACAACACAGCTTGGAAGTTTCGTAAACCAGGTGGCAGCTGCCCAAATAGGCACCTGTCCAAAGCAGCATATCTATCATTAAATACTCAGTGCAGAGACATATTATGCATTTAAAAATCAATATTTATAATGCTTAATAAAGTTTTTGACTCTTTAACCATTTAATGCATGTGAGTCTAGCAATGTCAGAATGATGAAAGAAGGGGCTTGGCTGCCCGAGGGAGGTAGTGCGCAGTGAGTTAGTGTAGAGAAGGTAGCGCACTTTAAATTCTTACCCTATCTCTGTGTGGACACTCTTACTGTGCATTAAGTGTACCCTTAGGTAGTTTAGCTTAATTTAATTCAGATTGGAAGTATGTTAATGGGCACAAGGGCCCTTTTAGTGCTCAGTAAGGGTATCCACATGGGGGTGGTTGTGGTGGTTAATGCAGAATAGCTAGTGCACAATAGCTACTTTGGACTTTCCCCCTGTGTAAAGAAGCCCTAAGTAAACATGCAAAACAGGCTGGAAGAAAAACATAATTCCCTCACTTGCTCCCTTTGCTCTGTTAGTACAGAATTGTAGCAGTTGTCAAGAGAAGGCAAACTTGTTTTCCTCTGAGACTAGTCAGCTTGGAGCTTAATATCTCCCACAATTAGCTGAATGTGGATCAGAATCAGGTCATTAGACTGTATTTCTTCTTTCAGTCTGATTTCCCAGTAGTATTAGTGTGGGGGAAGAGTAATAGAAAAAGTTCCTTGATAGTTTGTAGGCATGGATATATGGTCCTTACAGTTTCTCTTAACTGTAATACTACTAAAAAGTGGTCATACTGCAGAGCAGAGCAAAAAGCAATGCAATACTCCATAAACTACAAACTATGCTAGAGAAGGGGTTGAGTATAGTAATTTAGCACAAAAGGGGTTGTACTGTAGGCTGAAAGGAAACAATGCCTGCTGGCAGATTTCAAAGAGACTGAAATGCCATTGATTCAGAGCCAAGATCTTCACCTGATTAGTGATGTTTTGGGTACCCAGTTTGAGATATATTAAAGAGGCCTGACTTTAAAGAAGTCCTGAACAACAGCATGAGTTAACGGACATCCTACAGCCCTCTTCTTCCTCTAGGGTTGCATTACCAATCAATGTAGCCCTTTTAGAACCTGCTAAGTCCATCTGGCAGACTCCAGCTACAAGCCTACCTACCTGTAAACAAGCGGACCGGAAGTACTTCATCCCTTCTAAGGGCTCTGAATTCCTTTTTACCCATCCGGCGCCAAACTCGTTGGTAGTAGACGCAGCGAACCAAAGGACCAAACAACAGTATTCCCGCTCCACCCCGACCAACAAGGAAAGTAAACGCTTGGACCTCTTTGGTCGTAAAGTATATGCATCCTCAACGTTATAATTTCGTATAGCTAATTATACTGCAGTTCTTGCAAAATATGACCACAGAAACTATAATAAATTCATGGACTTTATTGATGACATCCCAGAACAGAAAAAACAACAATTCACAGCTCTGGTTTCTGAGGGACAAATCATATCACGTACCGCTCTTCAAGCAGCCCTCGATGTAGCCAATACTGCAGCAAGATCGACCGCCACAGCAGTGGTCATGAGCCAAGGTTCCTGGCTCTCTTCCTCTTTCTTTCCTCGAGAGGTCCAGAGTACCATTGAAGATCTTCCCTTTGACGGTGAAAAACTTTTCGCTTCCACCACGAACAACGTGCTTCACACAATGAAGGACTCAAGGGCAACCCTCCGGTCCTTAGGTCTCCAGACACCTACGACCAGGAGACGACAATATAGATATCAACCTTACCAACGCCCACGCTACCCCGCATATACACAACACTTCCATAAAGCACAGGAGCAACAACAACAACAGTAATGCCAGAGACCGAGATTCCAGCATCGTTGTCCCAATTCTGCAGGGGCGCCTCAACCCCCTCCAACTAATAAGCAGATTTGAAGCCTTGGTCGAAGGTTTAGAAAACAGCGTTCCCACTTCAGCCAGCACACCTATTTTTGGACACCGCCTACGACCATTCTCCCATCAATGGCAGAACATTACCTCCGACAAGTGGGTTATAGAGGTCGTTACAATTGGATACGCCATCCCCTTCCTCTCCTTGCCTCCCACCCACCCACCCTCCACGTCCCTCTTCAGGGACCCTTCTCACGAGCAACTACTCCGCCAAGAAGTGCAACATCTCCTTCAACTGGGAGCAATAGAAATTGTGCCAGAACGACACAAAGGGAAGGGTTTTTACTCCCATTATTTCTTAACAGAAAAGAAAACTGGGGGATCACGACCAATCCTCGACCTCAGGCGGCTCAACAAATTTGTCAAAAAGCAAAAGTTCAGGATGGTTACTCTCACCACCATAATCCCAGCGTTGGAGCAGGGCGATTGGTTTTCAGCCCTCGACCTACAGGACGCCTATTTTCATGTGACTATACACCCGGCCCACAGACGCTTCCTACGTTTTACCCTTGGCTCAACACATTTCCAATACAGGGTTCTCCCCTTCGGACTGTCCATGGCCCCTCGTGTTTTTTTCAAGATCCTAGCCGTAGTCACTGCCCACCTCAGGAAACAAGGGGTCATAATATTTCCTTACCTCGACGATTGCCTCCTCAAAGCCTCAACGTTCGACGAAGCTCTCCGATCCACACGGCTTACCGTCGCTTGTTTCCTATCTCTAGGCCTGCAAATAAACAAAAACAAATCCACATTATGCCCCACCCAACATCTGGAGTTCATAGGAGCATATCTCGACTCTCGGACGGGATTGGCATCTCTCCCACCTGACCGCTTCAGCTCCGTAAGCCTTCTGGCCACAAAACTTTGCAACAGTCCCCAGGTGACTGTCCGAGACTGTCTACAAATACTAGGTCACATGGCCTCGTGCACTTTCGTGGTGCAAAATGCACGACTCTACATGAGGTGCTTCCAAGCATGGTTGGGCACGGTTTACAGACCGAATGTGCACTCTCTAAACAAGACTCTCTTCATACCTTTCCGAGTCAAAGATTCTCTACTGTGGTGGACAGTTCACTCCAACCTCTGCTCTGGAGTCCCCTTTCTTCAAGAGGCTCCATCCCTCATACTGACTACCGATGCATCTCTGACAGGCTGGGGTGCACACATGTCTCACAACACATGGTCTTCAACTGAAACCTCTCTCACATAAATGTCCTAGAACTTCGAGCCATACGCAATGCGTGCCGTCACTTCTTCCCATTATTCAGGAATCACCATGTACGCATAATGACAGACAACATTGCATGCATGTTCTATGTAAACAGGCAGGGAGGAGCTCGCTCCCACTCGCTTTGCACAGAGGCTATGAAGCTCTGGAATTGGTGCCTTGCGAACAACATCCGGGTATCAGCTGCCTATCTTCCTGGAGTGATGAACACCACAGCGGACGAACTAAGCAGACGCTTTCCCTGGGATCACAAATGGGAAATAGACGAGAAAACCATTCACAACATATTCCGCATTTGGGGTCACCCAACCATAGACCTTTTTGCAACTGCGAAAAACACGAAATGTCCCGATTTTTGCTCCAGAGCGGGACTGGGCAAACATTCCCTGGGAGACGCATTCATGATCCCCTGGCACCGAAACTTACTCTATGCATTTCCCCCGATACCGGTTCTCAACAGGGTCCTGATAAAAATACGAACAGACCGTGCCAAGGTGATCCTGATTGCCCCAGCGTGGCCCAGACAACTGTGGTTTCTGTTCCTCACCAGAATGTCGATTCGACCACCAATCTCATTGCCTCTCATCCCGAACCTCCTATCACAGCAACACGGCCGATTTCTCCATCTCAACCTGTCCATGCTTCACCTCAAAGCCTGGTTCCTACATGGTTCTCCCAAAACGAACTAGATTGCTCTGAACAAGTTCAAAGAGTGCTCCTACATAGCAGAACACAATCTACTCGCACCACCTATCTACGAAAGTGGAAACGATTCACACATTGGTGTTCAGCTAAACAACTTTCTCCCATATCGGTACCTCTCCCGATCATACTTGACTACCTACTGGATCTTAAGCGATCCGGCCTTTCTTTCAGCTCCATAAGAGTCCATTTAGCTGCTATTACAACCTTTCATGACAAAATTGATGATACCTCTGTTTTTGCTCATCCTATCACCAAGCGTTTCCTCAAGGGACTCCAAGACCTATACCCAGACATTAAACCGCTTACCACTCCATGGGATCGTCATTTAGTACTATCTTGCCTAACTCAACAACCATTTGAACCCCTAGCCACGTGCTCCCTTTTAAACCTTTCGATGAAAACAGCATTTTTAGTGGCAATTACCTCCACCAGACGGGCAGGAGAAATAGCAGCTCTTATGGCAGACCCACCATATACGCTATTTTTCAAGGACAAGGTTACCCTCAGATTGCACCCTAAATTTCTTCCAAAGGTGCATTCATCATTCCACATTAATGAGCCGATATACCTACCAACCTTTTTTCCGAAACCACATGCCAACTCGTTCGAAGCCACAATACACACATTAGATGTACGCAGGGCCTTGTCCTTCTATTTGGATAGAACCAAACCTTTTAGAAATTCTTCTAGACTCTTTGTCTCCATCGCGGAGCATTCCAAAGG
Organism: Terrapene triunguis; assembly: GCF_002925995.2. Taxonomy (NCBI): domain Eukaryota; kingdom Metazoa; phylum Chordata; order Testudines; family Emydidae; genus Terrapene; species Terrapene triunguis. The sequence goes on along the minus strand of NW_020664562.1, from coordinate 35,367,685 downwards.
GACTCCTATTTCTACCCAGAGACTTTCGAACTGGATTTCTCAGTGCATCCGATTGTGCTATCAGATGAAGAAGGTTACACCTCCAGACGGCATCAGAACTCACTCCACTAGATCTCTGGCTGCCTCTGTAGCTTTCTTATGCAAAGTTCCCCTGGCTGACATCTGTAAAGCAGCCACTTGGTCCTCTGAACACACATTTGTTAAACATTATGCCCTTACTCAAGGCCCTCTCTCTGATATATGTTTGGGCAAGGCTGTACTATCTACGGCATTCCTATCAGATCTGAAGTCCCTATCTCCTTGAGACACACTGCTTTTAAGTCACCTGGAGTGGAGCACCCACAGGGACATCTCTCGAAGAAGAAGAGGAGGTTACTCACCCTGTGCAGTAACTGACGTTCTTCAAGATGAGTGTTCCTGTGGGTGCTCCACTACCCACCCTCCTCCCCTCTACTTCGGAGTTGGGGTAGCCTCCATTGAAGAGAAGGAACTGAGGAGACCGGCCACACATGCGTACTATTAAGCTAGACTCAGAGCGGGGGGGCAGCCTCTGCGCATGTGTGGCCAGTACGAGTACTGCTACAAAAATCTCTGAGCAAAGGCACAGGGACGCACCAACACCTGGAGTGGAGCACCCACAGGGACACTCATCTCGCAGAACGTCAGTTACTGCACAGGGTGAGTAACCTCCTCTTTCCCTGTGATCTGAAAAAACATACAGTCTCTAAGGGAAATTTTCAAAGACACAAACTAAAAGTCAGTTGGAGTTGAGTACCTAACTCCTCTTTGTGCCTTTGACTCTCTGTAGATGTGTTTGGTGTAGATTCTGAAGTACTTTCGACATCAGGAAACTGAAAGCCAGATGAATGTTCTGTCCTTTATCACATGGTCTATGGGCAAGCAGAATACTACTTCATCTGAAATTTGATAGCAGAATGTAATCTGGACCCATACTGTAATAAACAACAACCACAAAAAAACCTTCTCCGTATTGTTAAATGAATTTGCTTCAATTAGAATATAAGCATGGCCCTACTGGGTCAGACCAAAGGTCCATCGAGCCCAGTAACCTGTCTTCCGACAATGTTAGCAAACACTTGCTGCTCACTTTCCATAAATATAATAGAGAATACTGGCAGAAATGTTTGTGGAAACTAAGAATTTTAAGCAGACTTTGGGCAATAATTGTGAAAAATAAACTTTTGAATTCATAAATGTGATTTTTTCCCCCTCCCCCCCCCCCATTCTAAGCATTACCCTTATTTAACTAAGGAATGGAAACATACCATGTGATCAGTGTGTCCTCCTGACAGAATTTGAATTTAAATATCAAATACTTGTGAATGAGCAACAGACCAAGAATTATTTGCCAAATTTGAGTTAAAATAGCAAATAATCACAAGCTGTTTACAGTCAATTGGAGAACAGAAATACAGGAGAGTTAATGGAATATACTTTTTATCCAACTTTCTGAGGCACGTTCTTACTGCAAGTTCAAAGACAACTTCCTTACCTTGTGTGAGCTTGTATCAGAATCCAGAACAGGATGAAGAATCTCTTTACACTGGGATTCTGAAACTAGAAAGACATCAGAATACTTAACCAGACTCTCTCCCTTCCCCTCCCCCCGCCCGTTTTTTTCCCCCTGTTGAGTTTCTTTAGACAGAGCTCCAATGCCCCTTTGAGGGCTGTTGGGCTCATTGCACCAGTGAAGGTCTTCCCAACATGCCAGTTGGAATTTAGGATGACTTGTGCCAAGAACATACTTGTCCTTTTGAGGATCATAATTTTTCAGACTGACTTTGTGGCTTTCAAAATCTACTGACTGGCCTTCTGCAGCTCCTGCCTTGCAATTGGCAGGAGTGTTGTGTGTGTGTGTGTGTGTGTGTGTGTGTGTGTGTGTGTTAAAAGGGAAGCTCATCTTTCTCTTTGATTTAGGGCCCTGGAGGTTTTGGATTCTGTTCAGTTTATTATTGCAGATATGTAAACATTTGTTCTGAGGCAGCTCATGTGACTACCAGTTATACATTTTGGCATCACTGTGTGACAGTCATGCATTGCTGAAAACTTGAGACAGCACTGCATTCTAGAATTGTGGAACAGGATTCAGGACCTGGTCTTTCACCATTTGAAGCCAGTAGGAACTTTACCATTAACTTCAATGGATGCAGGATCAAGCCCCAACTACACTATATTTGAGCCTGATCCTGAAATATTCATTGCCTCCCATTGAGGTCAACTGGAGTTAAAGGTGCGTGGACCCTTTGCAAAGTACCAGAGAGATTATTATGTCCTATTTGAACATCCATGAGGGAGTCTCATAAGATTATTGCTAGAATAAGACGATTAAAGTCAGCTGGTGCCAAAAACTGAGTTAATTTTTAAAATGGTAGCAAATTAACTTATTGTAATTTTATCTTCATTATAATACAGCCTGTACTTTAATGAGCACACACTGCATCCAGATTTCCCATACTAACCCCTAAGTTTTAAAAGTTGCATGTGATTTAGACATACAGGCTAGATTCTTAGTTGATGTAAATTAGCATAGCTACATGAAATCTGTGGAGCTGTGCAGATTTACATAGCTGAAGCTCTAGCCTCAGTTTCCCAAAATGGAGGGATAAATGTTAATGCTTGGAATTGAATTATGAAAGACTACTTTTACTAAAAAGGGCTTCTAATGTGAGACTGATTATCAACAAAATATAACAGGACATATTAAAACCTTACCAGCCAAATTATGGTTATGTCTCAGAGAAATGACTTACTAGAGCTTATGAGAGTGCTTAGTTTGACTGCAAATAGGTTGTCTTCTGTTCTGACAAGCAACGGCTGTTGGGCCCTGTGGGGTGGTGTACAACAGCTTGTGATAGCAGGTGGCTATTTTTTGGATGCATAACTTAGTGTTAGGAATATGGATTTCTTGGATGGTCTAGGATTTTACCAAATTTTAAGACCGGTGATTGTCAGTACAAGTTTAACTATATTATTGTACAGCAACTCCTCCAAAATCTCCAACACTTACTGTTGTTTTTGTATCTTATTTTCCCACAGGGTTTCGAATATAGCCGTAGTGGAAATCCTACTCGGAATTGCCTGGAAAAGGCTGTAGCTGCACTGGATGGAGCCAAGTACTGTAAGCTCTCAGCATTTTCATTAAGAAATATGTCAGCATGTGTATCTTGAGTGGACTACAGTAAAAGTATCCTAAGAGGGTTGGAGCACTGGAGTTTGACCACTAACAGTAAATCATTTAACTCAGCTTTTGCTGTCAGCATTTACTTCATCAGCTTCTTCACTGGTCTAATCTTTTTTCTTAAAATATACCTGAATTAATATTCTTTAACCAAAAATGCTAACCATGGTTAGTATATAAATATCAATTCCACTCTGCAGGTCAGTAGAACTACTCATGCAGTAACATACTATTCAGTATAAGTAAGAGTGGCAGAACCTTGCCCTTTATAAAACATTGACACTAAATAGGAAAACGGGGGAGGCAGGGGGAACAGAAATTTTATGTTCATAACATGATGTAAAGACATCTCTCTATTAAAATGTAAATATGTATGTTCTCTGCCACAGTGATTCTTTTTTCTGTTCTAGGTTTAGCTTATGCTTCAGGCTTAGCAGCTACTATGAATATTGCACATTTGTTAAAGATGGGAGACACTGTTATCTGTATGGATGATGTTTATGGAGGTAAGTGAGCACAAATATATGTTAGGTCTTAACTGTGTTAGCTGTACTACACCTTAAATATATTAAATTGATCATAGATAACTAAGCATTTAGGATGTTCAACCAGCTATTGTTTGAATTGCATATTTATGATGACCTTATTTTTAATTGGAAAGAATACTTCATGCAATGAAAAGTCTTCTGTAATAACAGACCATTCCTTCATGACTTCGTTGGTCAAAGGTGGAGATGTGACTGTTTGTAGAATGGTTGCACTCGTTTAAGCTGGAGAACTCAAAAGGTATGGCTAACTGGTGATGTCTGCTTCTGAGAGGAAAAGTCCCAACCTCCTAGCTTGCACAGATAAATGTTGATTCTACTTAGGAATCCAGTAGCTGCTAAAGATCCAAAATGGCCCCAGATTGTCAGTGATCCAGAAAACAAAACAAAAAAACATCATCTCTGTCGCTTCCTCTAGATTACCTGTTCTACTCACCAGCTTCACCTCAATCCTGTCTGGATTGAGTTTCAGACAACTCTCATTGCAAACTATTATCTTTACCAGGAACTGTGAAAGCCTTGTCTGAGTCTGTTTGAGCTGTGAGTTCTCAATATATATTGATAACATTGCAACCCATGTTATCTTGTGATCTTCTTATCTAGTGGCCTCACAAATGTGAACAGGAGGGATAACACATCCTTATGGAGCCTTACATGGGGGAGGGGTGACATATCCTTATTGAGCCTCCATATGGTAGAGAAGGAATTGTTCATATTACTCTGGGAACTTTCAGAGGAAAGAATATATTAATGGAAATGTGACCTTGTCCACTTCTGCCAGAGTCTTCGAGAAAGTAAATACCACCTCAAGGTTCCTGTTTCATGGTCTGCAGAGAGAGCTAGAATAATCAGCATGGTCAACAGGTGACCTTTGTTCATCACTACAAGGAGATAATCAACCAACATAGCTAGTATAGCCTCCATATCATACCCAGATCTTGAACCAAATTGAAAAAAGACAGAAGAGTCCAGATGCCACAAGTTGATTAGCTGCCTCTTCAGTAAAGGAAAGGTTAGGGAAAGGCCAACCATTTGGCAATATTTGTTAAAAGATGATTTCTTGAGTAAGAGCTGGACAGTATGTTTGAAGGAATTCAGCACCTTGCCCTCCATTATCCACAAAGCAGTTTCTCATATTAAAAAAATGTTAACTTATTTTCCAAGCCACTTAGATTTACCTGGCTGTCCAGTACATGAAGCAGTGCTGCTGACTTAAATTTACAGAGGAAATGGTGGAATTTACTTCTCCACTACCAAAACCAGCATAGCCTGAGACTTAAATGCTCCACACTACAATCTTTCAGGCTCCAGCCTTTCAACCGTGACCACTGGAGATGGGATACTGACCCCTGCCATGTAGCCTCTATTGGCTGCTGTTACAAACCGCCTCCCCTCATGCTTCATCACTTGCAGGTCATCCATATACCAGGATAACCTGTGGGGATAGCTTAAAAAAGGGGGGTTACTAAGGAACCATTGTGTCAGAAGATGATAAATCATCATAATGTCCTACCAGGCAATCAGTAAAGTAGGCGGCTGGCTGTAGAGTATTTCTCTGCAGAAGTATGCAATCCAACCTGGTCCATTACTTTCCCAGACAGAATAAATGGGGGGGAAGGGGAAAGTCTTCTACACTGATGAGAGCAAAAATGAGCCTTTATCTCCACCTGAAAAAGGTAATGCTAGCATGACAAGGGTGTGATCCTCACATTCCCAACCCAGAAATAAGATCTAAAGAGTCTATTTACATGTATGGAGCCAAAAGGAATCCACAAGTTAAATGTCATATGCGTATGCGAACCCAAGTTGACTCAGAAAACCCATTCTCTACATGGGCATCGAAGTTGCCCAGACAGAATTGTCTTGGTGAGATTGACATCTCTCTTTAAATAGGTTATTTCCAGTGTTTAAAAAAATTAAATAAAAAATTACACTGGATATGCCTACAGCCCTTGGTCATCGCTGTAGGCTTTGTGGCTAAACCTCTGAGTTAATGAGCTCACCAGGGTGGATTTGATTTAAATCAAATTGATTTAAATTATGATTTAAATCACTAGTCAGGAAGCCTCGATTTAATTATGGATTTCTACATAAGGTTGTTATAACCTTAATACATATTCTTCACAAATCAGAGATAGATGTAGGTTTCATTTTTTAGAAGGTACACACTATGCATTTTTTAAAGTGATTTATTTTGAAAACTTTTCAGATTAGTTTTACAGCTAAATCAGAAAATAAATGATTGGTTATTTTACCAAAAGTAATTGAAGCAGATAGTTCACCTCCCAATGACTTCATAAATATCTCCAATTCAACAGGTTAATCATTAATATTTGGAGGATTTTCTTGCCATGCTGTATTAGGAGGAGAACATCACCAGACAGACATTTAAATTATTTTATTTAACTAAAACAACAACGTTATGTATTCTGGATTTTTTCTTCAACAGCAAACACATAATATTTTAACAAAACAAGAATATGAATTTTTGAATTTAAACATTCAAGTTTTTTAAAATCAGGCTTGTTTTTGTTAACATTGTTTTAACTAAAGAAGTTAAATGAAATATTTAAAAAAAAATTAAATCAACTATGTCAGCCACGTCAACACAAGAAATTTAAAATATTGGCTTCTGTAACTAAGTCAGTCGTCTTCACCTTCATTTTCCTGTTTGCTCATATTCTGGAAAAGGAAAAACAAACTTTCCTGCTTTTTTCAGGTCCCAAACGATTTCTAAATTTGGAATGAATTAGTCCAAAGGAAGAAAATATCCTTTCTACACTGGCAGAAGAAGTTACTGCTGTTAAAAGTGAGATTATCACTTCAACAGTCTCCGAATCCAAGTGCTTAAGTGACTTCCACCAATTCACTGGTGTGACTTTCTTTAAAACATCATCAGCAAACATATATTTCTTGAATGGTTCACCCTTAGCTCTGAAGTTTATTATAGTTGGCATTATGGAGGGATGATTGCTGGATGTCCATGTCATAGCCAACTCCTCTTCTTCAGCAGTTAAGGTTTGACCCTGGTACCGAGTATTGAGAATATTTGCAAGAAAATGAGCTGGAGATAGTGCTTGTCCCATTCGTGGGTTTTTTTGTTTTTTTGTAATTTAACTCTGTCATTGCATATTTCTCTTTTTAAGCTCTCACTCAGTTCCTTCCAAATTTCAACAGCGTCAGCAATAAAATAGCTATTTCCCTGCATTTTGTTCAAGGCTACAGAAATAGGCTTCAGGGTACTCAGCATGTGTTCAACATTTCTCTTAAGCCCAATGGCGAGAACTTTGGCTGTGACAGTGCCATCTACTTTTTCACAATTTTGTTCACAAACTGTCATCAGATTAGGCCAGATCTTGATATAGTGCTCAAAACAGTCCACTACTGAGTTCCATCGTATGTCTTGTGGGAGAGTTAGCTTGGTTCCCCCCACCTTTTTCAGAGCAGCTACTGCAAAGTGGTTGTTACGGAAGTATTTTGCAATTTCAACAACATTAGCCTTTATTTCTGGAACACTGAAGTCTTTGGCTAGGAGGTGCATCAAATGAGCAATGCAACCGTATGTTATTAGCTTGGGACTCTCTTCACTCTTCTAAATAATTTCTTCTCATCTTGGATACATTTGCAGCATTGTCTGTGACCAAGCTGCGTACTAGACATTTGAATTTTTTTTCCACAGTTTGTTATAGCTTTTACTGCTGCTACTGTAAGTATTCTGCTGTGTGTACATTTCCTGATGTATCAATTGTTTCTGTAAGGAAGACATTCCCTTCTTCTGTTGTCACACAAGCACATACAACAGGATCATTGTGGACATTGTTCCACCCATCAAGACTCAAGTTAACAATTTTACCCTCTAGAACTTTTGCACCCTGCTCAATCTCTTTCATACACTTTATCCAGCAATTTGCCTGCGACATCTGCTCTGTTGGGTGGACTGTATCCTGGTCTTAATGACTGAACCATGTTAATGAAGTGTGGGTTCTCAATCATACGGAAAGGAGAGTTTGTTGCATAAACAAACCATGCAATTTTTTCATCAATTACCTCTTTTTGTAATCCGCTGGTTCTCATCACAAACTTATCTATGGTTGTTTCTGGATGATGGAGATTTGTTTTTCTTTTTGCTACAGGTGATATACTGTGGCTATGTGACATACATGATGTGACTGAAACATTATCATTTTCAGAGTTATCTGCCACTGTAGAAAATGATGGTGATCTTGAAGGTGGATAGTCTTCAGAATCCTGTATGTTGAGGATGGATTCTCCTAAACAAAATAAGTCAATGCAGTTATTTAATTATTATTACCATAATGCTCATTTAGTATTACTCATTGCATTCACTGACACTCAGTACTACTTTAAAGGTGAAATTGTAAAAGGAAGATCTGCCTATTTCAGCTATTTATTTTTTATCACAAGTGCATCTAAAATGATAGTACCATAGAGTAACATCTATCTATCTATCTTAAAATTTTTTTTTTTTTGGCTCAAACATGAGAATTCAAGAGTAGTCCAAAAGGAAGACAGGCAGTCCTTAAGAAAGAAGAATGAAATAAAAAAAATTACCGACTTGAAAATCCTGCATGTTCAGACATGTTCCTTTCATTATCTTCAACGCAGCTTCCTCCTGAGAAGGAACACTTCTCATGATGTTGTTTCATTCGGGAAACCAGGCCTTGCATTTCTTTGTTGCACTGTTTGCATTTTGCACGCATTCCTGTCTTACCCACAGGTAGAGGAACTTCATTAACATATTCCCAAACTGGGTCTCTTATACTGCCTGCTGCCATTATAGGTTTTCCGTTCTAGTGAGAGAATGGTATGGTAGATCTCAAATCAATGAAGGCTACACTCAGAAAGACCTCAAGTCTTCTGGAATATGCTGCTCAAACAGTTTCACTTTTGTTTCTACTGTCTGTCCCTCCTTTCTCGCATTTCTCTCCAGACTTCTTCTCCTTGTCCAGACCTATTCTGCCCCCAACAATCTTCTATTCATTGAACTTTTTGAAAATTTGTCCTTTTAGAGAGAGGTGAAGGATTGACTCTGTGTACACAAATTTGCAGAGGGACAATAGGGTTGAGGTCTGTTATTTCTCCCCTCTATATATTATTTAAATACATTTTTGCTGTTAACAAGTATGTTATCTCTGGAGATGCAAATCCACAGTTTGAGAACTGCAAAACTAAGCATCTCTGATGGTATCTTCTAGACTGAGCACTGAGTCCCATTGGGTAGATAGAAAGATTAACCTAAATAATCTATACAGAAGCCCCTGGAACGCCATAAGATTTGGTCCCTAATCCATGAACTGTTGGAACTACTTAGAACTTTACTTAAACATTACATGGATATTTCGTCTCATACTATAGAATTTATAATCCCTATTCCATGATGAGATACATTATAGCTCAAAGAGATCTTAATTAATACTCTTTTTAGATAGGTTTTTTTTGAGGGGGGGAAAAACCTTTTATAAAAAAAAAAATCCGATTGATTTTTATCCACACTGTCTATGGGGAATATCAGTCTCCTTGCTGTTGTCACTACCGACTGTAATGGAATGACAAGAAACAAAATAATTGTAATCTCTCTTCCTGCTTCTTCTCTTCCCACCTAAATTCTTAGTTAAGCCTACTAAATAGACTCTGAAACAGGTGACTACTCTGAAGCTGCATGGTGGAAATATATGACAGTGAGGAGAATTAGGGGAGGTGGGGATGTGAAAAGATGATGTGGAGAGTAGAACTGCAAGGGGCTGGAGGGAAGGGAGGAAGAAGGCAAACTCAGATGGACTGTCTGAAAAACGGAAAATTAATGTAATTAACAAGTGTTGTAATTCAGCCATGTAACAAAAGTAAGTCCATTCTTTTGTTTTATTAATAATAGCTAGTTTCATGAATGAAGGGGAAAACATTCAAATAGTCCTAAGCATAATGCTTTCCAAGTGATATTCAAAACCCATTAGTATTGTGTATTGAATGCCCCAAATCAGAGTAAGGAGAGCATTTAGTACAATGGATACATTGGTATTCTAGCGTTCTATTTTTTTTCCCCTCTTCTTTTCAGGTCTCAAGTTGAAAACCACTATGGGTGTGCACTTTGGGACCAGTAAAAAGATTTCCTTTCAATCCTCACTTTCATCTTCCTATAGGAGAGACCAATATAATATTACAAAATAAAAAGTACTTAAGAAATCTATCTGAAACAATAGCCTTAATTGTCTCCCATTACTTACATCCACAGCACTGTTTGAAAATACAAGACTCCGCAGCCCAGCATCTCCCATAATTCTGCTATGTATGAGCTAGTCGCCTCCTGTGTGCTGTTCTGGAGGCAGTTCAAGCTGCAGCACTCCACCAACCCCCTTTCTCTGGCTGCCACCAGATTTTCTGCTTCCCTGGCAGCAGTCAGTTGCGGTTCTCTTTTCTTCTGACCTTTCCTTTGCCTTTTTATTTTCTTTGTTTTCAGGTAGCGGTGAACAGCCTTCTTTGTTTTTCTTCTCCTTCTCTTGGACCAGGTATTCAGCAGTGCAGCGGTGAAACTGCACGGAGTCTCCTCTTCAGTGCCTCCCTGCTGAGATCTTCTGCCCCCTTTCAGGGATGGCAGAGCAGCCACCCAACTACAGAGCTAAGCCCAGATGTTGCTTCATCTGGGAGGCAACTTTAACGGGCTCCATGGAGGGTGAATTACACCCTGCTTAATCTAGCAGTGCAAGGGTCAGCCAGCTTAGGGCACGGAGCATTTAGCCAGACACACATGTTGGGACCCGATCTCCCCAGGAAGCGGTGACTCTACCACAGAAAATCCTTATGAGGAAACCTAAAACAGAACTGGGAGAGGCTCTAAGGACCAGGAGGACTTCATTCTGCCAGCCCAGGGCAATTCAAAATCAGGATAAGTCTGTAGCAGGGCTACTGTTCCCACCTCACCCCCACACCTCAGTCCTGAAATGGGTCCTCAATACTTTGGGGAAAGAATCTGGGCTCACAATCAGCCCCCCTCCCTCCTTGAGTTGGAAACTTGAGTCAGGAAACTCTGGCAATGTGTCCCCATCCCCCAGCTTGGGGGAGTAGGAGCCTATGGGGGAGGACTCCAAGGGAGAAGTTTCCAGCATGGTCAAGGGCCTATGCAAGGCTAGCCGCAAAAGACTCTGCCCAGGGCATAGCTGCATGGTCATGCCTGAAAAGCATGTGCCCCCCTGCTCTTCTCCCCTCCCATCTCCCGAAAAAGTAAAGAACAAAAAGGATAAGAAAAAGCCCCAAAAGTATTTTGTCCTCCTTCTCTACCAAGGAAGGAGAGCTATCAGACTTAGTTTCTGAGCAGGACACAGATAAAATCCAACAAAGGTTTTGTTTTGTGTCCCCCCCCACCCCCTGAGAAGTTTGAAGCCACGTGGAAAAAGTTGTCTCCCCTATACAGATCCAACCTAAGCAGGCCCATGAGGACAAGCTTCAGAGTAAATACTGCCTGCTAAATCTTCTTTATGCTCCTGTACATGCCATTTGAGGAGGTAATGAGGGAGGAGTGGGAAGCCCCTGAAAAGGGTAATCACTAAAGTACATGCTTAAATTGTACAAGATCCAGGAGTCAAAAAATGCTGTCACTGACATGCCTAAAGTCAATGCTGCAGTAGCATCTCTAGCAAGGATATGGTTATTCCATCCAAAGAAGACTTCTTTCCCAAGCATTTGATGGATAGGAAGGTGGACGCCACCCTCAGAAGGGACTTCAGTGCTTCCCCAGACACTCTCGGAGCATCTCTGGCAGCCACTTGCTTTGCTCGAGCCGTAGTGTCATGGCTGGAATAATGTAAAGCTCTTAAGGGCAAAAACCAAACCAACTTTGTCTATACGTATGAAAATCTCCATAGCAACAGCATTTGTGGCAGTGTGTCAATTGATGCTATGCAGTTTTGTGCCGGGGCCATGGCATCGAGCTCTGCGGCCACGAGGCATGGCTTCTTCCCTGTAAAGTAATTACTCTCTTCAAACAAGCCCTTTGCTTCTCTAAATTCACAGGATCTCTCCTCATTGGAGAAAAGTTGGATAAGATAGTGGTTGAAAATGCAGCTAAAACCAATCAATCCTCCCTTCTCCACTTAGTGCTCTAAGAAGGGACTACAAACCCACATGCAGACAGAGACACTTCTTTCATTCATTTTCTTTATGGAGGTTCCAGAGAAAAGACAACAGATATATAAGGGGAAAACCTTGGAACTGAGGCGTGAGGGGAAAACCCCCATCTTCGGTATCACAATGAGCAAACATACCTTGACCCAGACCTGAGTTTTGGAGACAGGGTGTACTATTTTCAAGACAAATGGTTTAGTTCAACCACAAACAAGTGGATTTGAGAGAGAGCATGCCAGAGTTACTACTCTCTTGAGATGAGGACTCCACCACACCCCCTCCTCCAGTTTCCAGTCACCTTGGATCCTGCCAAGCGCAAGTTGTTTCAGAATGAGATCTTCCACCTCTGGACATGTGAGTGATAGGATTTCCCCAAAAGAATGCTTTTCAGGGTTTTACTCTATTTTCTTCACTATTCAGAAGGGCACAGGAAGAATCAGAGCCATCCTTAACTTCAAAAGGCTCAACAAATGGATGAAGAAAACAAAGTTTCAGATGGAGATCCTCGCTTTGATAATGACGTCTGTCTCAAGGGGACTTCCAAACCTCAGTGGATTTGGTAGACGCCTTCATCTAGCAGCCTGGCTATTGAAAGGGAAGTGTTAGCTGTGCTCGGCCTATCTTCAGAAGAGATAGAGGACTTAGCTCTCCTCTAGGAGAGCGTGCACTCTAAAAGCCTACTCATCCATTTGGACTAAATTCAGCCTTTGGTGTCAATCGAGCATAGAGCAAACCCAAAAGATCCTGGGATTGCAGTTATTCTAGACTTCCTTCAAGGGGTGGATAAGGGACTTCAGGTATCAGCCCTATGTAGCGTACTGTTCACAGAATCTTTACGCTCCCTGACCAAGAACCTTCAGGTTTCCAGGCTTCCCAGAGCAGTCAGACTGGTGGTCGGACTGACCTTGGCTAAATGGGATCCATCACTGGTGTTGAAAGCCCTAACCACTCCTCCTTTTGAACCCCTGACTTCTGCGTCATCATACTACCTCTCCATCAAAACCTGTTTTCTGGTGGCTATCACATCTGCCCTGTGACTTTCAGAACTGGCAGCCTTAGCTATGCAGAAACCTTACTGCATGTTCACGATGACAAGGTGGTGCTAAGAATGCCAGAAATTTTCTTGCCAAAGATGAACTTTCCTTTCCATGCCTCATGGGAGATTTCCCTCCCTTCATTCTGTCCAAAGCCACAGCACCCAGCTGTGAAGCTGTGGCACACTTTGGATGTTAGAAGAACACAAAAGATTTACATCAAGCATACGGAGTCCGTGAGGAGGTCAGGCACCCTATTTGTCTCCTTCCAACCAAACTCTAGGACTCAGAATCTTGACGCTCTCCCTTGCTAGATGGATCAGATTATGTATTGTTGAGGCATACAATGCAGCCAATGTTCCTGTACCAGAAGGAATCAAGGAGCTCTGCACAATATCTATGGTGACTCATGGGCCAAAAGAGCATATGCTTGCACCACAGAGATCTGCAAAACAGCAATATGGTCATCAACTAAAACCTTTATCAGATGCTATAGAGTGGACTTTCTGTCTTCTGCGGAGGGCTCCTTTGGCAGGAAGGTCTTAAAGGTGGTGGTCCAGTAATAACCATGTTGTTTGAGCAATCTTGTAAAAGAGAGAGGTCTTTTTGTTTCCTTTGTGTTTGTTCTGTTATCCCTCTCTGGTCCTGTTCGCTGCTTCGCATGTGTAGCAGAATTGTGGGAGACAGTGGGCTGCAGAACAGAAAATTTCTTACCCAGTAATTTCCTTTCTGCTAGCACCATCTCCCACAATTCTGCCCAACCTGGATGGCTTGTCCGTCAAGGGTCAACACATGCTTTGGATAAGTTATCATATAATCAAGGTCTTCTGTACATAGTTACTTGGCTGGCATTGGAATTATTGTTATTAAATGTGTTTTCTACAAGTTTTTACACAGCTTTGGCACGAATCATCTGGTGGCAAGTCCAGAGAAAAGGGGGAAGTGGCAGCTTGAATTGCATACAGGAAGGGAATAGCCCATCCAGTCATTAAAAGGTATTTTAAAAAATACAAAATTACTAATCTAATTTTTGCATAAAGCATCCTGCCTTTGTCTTCCACCCGTCCTCTTGAGCCTTTCTTACCCATAAAATGAAAATCAGTGAGTGTGCTCTAGTGTTCATGGAAAAATTCTTCCCTCTTATAAAATAAGTGTAAAACAGAAGCATATCTTTCATAATACAGTGTTTCTCCTGTCTTAGGTACAAACAGATATTTCAGGAAGGTAGCCTCCAGAATGGGTTTGAAGATTACTTTTGTTGACTGTAGCAAATTGGAATGCCTGGAGGCTGCAATCACACCAGATACAAAGGTAATGGAAGAATACTCCTGAATTCCATTTGCAGTGTGTCTTGAATTATTTTGTTTTGTTCCTTTACAAATGCTGTTTTTACTATAGGAGTGTAGCAGTTGTTAGGACTGGCTTTTATTTATGGCAGAAAGCATAAACACAGAGATCTTAAAAGTTCTGAAGTCTCTTCTTGGGAATGCTCTGCATTTGGGTGGCAAATTCAAAACACTTCAGGGGCCATGTAGAGAGGGACATTTTTTTTTTTTTATTGGGCTAGTAATAATGGTTTGTTCAAAGGTGAATGTTGTAAAGGGGCTTCTGGGTTGAGGAGGGAAGGTTTTGCTGTTGACTCTGTTAATGGTTAAAGGCTGCTTTTTCATGGGGTTCTTTTTTAGTAATTACACTTCTTCACAGCTGGATGGGAACATGGCATTTGGCAAACTAATATTAAATACAGTTAATGATTTTTAAGAGCTTTTCTTAAAAAATGAAGAAAAATTCACTATTCTATTGGTAAAGCTGTTGCTAAAGGAATTCTAAGAAAGGAGGGTGCATGTGTGAGTGAGATCCATAGCATCAGGCCCAGATGTAAGTATGTGAGGCTCAGTCTGGTGCTCTCTTCAGAATATATGCAAAAGAAGAAAAGGAAAAAGTGTCCTTTTAAAAAGAAAGTTATAGGTGATGGTACCTGTAAATTACACAATGTATCTAAAACTAATGATTTCTGTTTGTTGAAAAATTACAGCTTGTTTGGCTCGAAACTCCCACAAATCCCACCCTGAAGGTCATTGATATTCAAGGCTGTGCAGATGTCATCCATAAACATAAAGACATTATTTTAGTAGTAGACAACACCTTTATGTCAGCATATTTCCAGGTAAGCTGACTGGGTGTCTGAAATAATGGGGGAAAAGGTTGGTACACAGGGATTTATTTATCTTTTTTTAATGATTTCTAATGGCAGAAGGGACGACCAATGAAGAACTGTGTGCTCTTGGCCTCTGGTTTGTTTTAAAGCTTTCACACTGAAAGTGTGATGCACAATTGGCTCTTTAACTAATACAGATCTGATCCAAAGCACTTTACGCCATTTAAAGAATGAATTGGAAAAAGAACCAGCTAACCATATAAAGATGTGAGATCTATTAAAACAAAGAGGCCAATTTAGTTAATGGTTGCACTAAATCAAAACAATTATCTAAGGCACTAGCACAGTTGTGAAGCTAATTTTCTACCTTCTCTAACTGTGACTTAACATGACCTTTTAAATAGATTTTCTGATTTGGTTGCTTTTATAGTTAACTCCTCTTTAAATGGCTGAATTCTTCTCCTGTCTTGTTTGTTTTAATCTAGGACACCTTTCTGGGCCTTACACTGTGTTTTTAATTGTTTTCTTTAAAAAATATAAATCTGTAATCTCATTTGATTTGGAGAACAAGTGAACAAAATATTTTAACACTATAACCTCAATGTATTTGAACGCAGCATCTTCGAAATATAGAAAAAACACTTTAACCTCTCAGCTACACAATCTTTAGTTATTATTTGTGGTAATTTAGAGCTTATTTTGGCCACAGAAAGCTCCCCTATTTTTTCCATTTGTGGAAATACTTTTTCAAGTTAAAAAATCCTGAGGTATAGTGAATAAGATTCAGACAAAGTATAGTTTCCAGTTCATGCTTCCAGTTCATGCCAAGACACACACATACACTTATCTGATTTAATGAAAATTAGATTAATAATTTACTACATTTTGGGAACAGGAATTGTCGTGTTTGGTTTGCTTTTTAATTTCTTCATAAATTTAGAAGGCGCTACAAAATAAAGGATTTGTATGTGATTAAAGTAGATCTGCACAAATACAAAGTTGTAAGATTTTGGCATTGTCAAGGTAATACCTCATATTCTTCCTTTTAAGGCACTGGTTCATCAAAGCATATAAGCAACTACTTAAAGTTTAAGTGTGTGCTTTGCTGAATTGGGGCTCTAGTTTGAAAAAAGTTTAGTGATCTTTTTTCTAATTTGGCTCTGAGTTGCTTCTGCAAGACTCAATATGGAAATGTGTTGAAGGAGCAATATATGCAATAACTTGTCTAGTTAATATGTCCGTTAACTTGATCACAAGAGAGAAAATCTATTTCAATGATTAACTCTGTAGGATTGTCTGACAAGTATTAAAAGGTAATGTATTAAACACTTGAAGGTTGCTACTGGGACACACGCCTAAAAGGATAACTATCCCCATAATTTATTATTACTTTAATATGTTGCATATAGAAGAAAGCACTAGTGCTTTAATTACTATTCCACTATTGAGAGATGACAGCAAGACCGTACAAACTTCTGTACATAGTCTGACAGCAAGATTTTTCTACCTTTTTGTTCTGAATCTATTAACTACATTGGCCTTTTAACACACTGAACAAACACAGTATAAGTGTTAAAGAGTAATAATTTGCAGTCTGTAATTTAGTGACTGATGTAAAATCAGATCATTTTTAGAGAAAGCAGCTGTTTCTCTTGTCACTTCCAATTACTCTTTCCTTGGAAGAGCAATTTGAAAACTTAAGCAAATGTGAAGAATTCTGTTTGTCAGTTGCTCCTGCTCTAAACTCTCTTCGATTTTCCTGTGGCAGTGTCATTAAGGTGAAAGACAAATCCAGACACAAGTGTAAAAAAATGCAATGAACAAATTGGCTTGGTTACCTGGGCCTTTCTTTGAAGAGGCGCAGGGTTTTGATTGGTAGGGCAAGTTATTTTGTATGTGCAGTTAACATTGATTAGGTTGTAAGCATGTTGAAGTGGTTACTATTCTGTACATGCCTATAAGCCGTCTGGTAGGTGCAGTCTGTAAATGGAAATAAAATAATTTTAAAAACTAGGGGTAGGATTTTGAGAAGTGCTTTGCATTGCCTTAACTCTTCTCCCACTGAAGTCAATAGGAGATAGACGTACTTTTGAAACTCCCAGCCTGTGTGTCTGTTACTTGAGTCTTCGTTTTTTTGATCACCAAATTTCTGCTTTCTGTGGGATGAGATGAGAGTAGTTTGTGATTGAAAATGGTGAAAGAATGTTAAATCAGATCTTCTATGTTTGTTCCATTTTAGCGTCCTTTGTCTCTTGGGGCAGATATTTGTATGTATTCAGCAACCAAATACATGAATGGTAAGCGTCTGAATATTACATAGCTCAAATGTTCTCTTGGTTTTGTCTAAAACCAATAATAATTGCCATAAAATATCAGTTTCTATTGCTGCTTCATGCGTTGTTCTCCGTATCTGTCTAAAGAGCCCTCAGAAATCCTTGCTCTGAGGAAACGTATAAATGGATGGTATTTCTACCCAGTTCCTGACCACAGCATACACACAACAGATATTGCCCAACTGATTTGCCTTTATTTAATTTAAAATAACAAATCCCTAAAACAGGACTGTACTTTCAAACCTAAGCTCTTTCTTGAGCAAGTTGACTAGCATTTCTCCCTCCAGGACCTTCTGCCTTTCTCTCTTGTCTGTGTTATGGAGAGCCATTGGTTGTAATGACCCTCAACTGTTTGAAAAGCACCTTATGTCCACGTGCAAAAATGCTGAGTGGAAGGCCACAAGTGACTGGCGTTACCTCCTGAAATGTGTAGGGGTAAATAGTCAGTGGAAGCTTAATAAACTGGGTGCTACTTTAGGTGGGAAACACTTTCACAATAGATGGTGTGAACTCTGACTGTCTTCCTTGATAGCTCTTAGCTCTGACAGCTCCCTCAGCCAGTGTATCCCTTTAGATCATGGATATCCCCTTCTAAATCCCCACCCCTCATTTACAAATCCTCTTCTCCCGCTCTGCAGGTCCTCACCTGGATCGCCAGCTATGCATCACTGACCCACACACCCACTATGTCCCCCAACAGTGTCCCCCTACCCTCACTCTGGCTGGGCCACTCCCCAGCCAGCAACTGCAGGCAGCTCAGTAAAGTGAGTGCATCAGTCAGTGATTCTCAGATGGATTGCTGGCTGGGGCTGCAGTAGCTGATACAAAGCTGGTAGACAACCCCTCAGCTACCAGGGGGCATTACTGGATGTGGGAGATGGTTTGTTTCACTGAGGAGAGTGTACTCTGGCAATTTCAAGGGCTTCTCTGAGATAAAGAGATCAATCAGTAGTACAACAAAGAGTCCTTTATATTCCTGAATGGAGCTAATGATCTGATTTCCAGGATGAGTCAGAAGAATAGCTCTGTACTTCCTTACAAGACCCGACAGACTGTCACTCAAGTACATACAGGGTTACAACACTCTATAAACCAAGGGTGGGCAATCTTTTTGGCCTGAGGGCCACGTCGGGGTTCCGAAACTGTATGGAGTACTGGGTAGGAAAGGCTGTGTATGTCAGTGCATAGATGATGGCAGCAGTGAGGAGAAATATCTGATGTCTTAAACTGCAAAAACAGAAAAGGAAGTATGTAGTAGCAGGACCAAGAAAACAACCCCCCAACCCTTTATATATTGAAAGCGTCCTGACTACAAACAAGTTAACAATTTAATGCTCTTCTTTTATCTTCAGGGCACAGTGACGTTGTAATGGGATTGGTTTCAGTAAATTGTGATGATCTCTATGAAAGGCTCAAATTCTTACAAAATGGTAAGTAGCCAACACAGGAAATTCTTTAAAACTTATTGGATCTAGGTATGCCTGTACACAACAGAAAGCATGTGGTATATTTACATCTGAAATCCATGTATCTAGGCTACAAATATGACCCAAGAGTTTAAATGGGATGGACTGTGGCCTAGTGTCCATAGCACTGGATTGGCACTCAGGAGATCTGGGTTCTATTCCTGTCTCTGCCACCTAGGGTGACCAGAGAGCAAATGTGAAAAATCGGGACAGGGATGGAGGGTAATAGGAGTCTATATAAGAAAAAGACCCAAAAATCGGGACATCTGATCACCCTACTGCCAGCAGCCTCCTAGGTAGACTTGAACAAGTCATGTTGCTGCTCTGTGCCTCAGTTTCCCAAGCAGTAAAATGGGGATAAATAATACTGACCTTCGTAAAGTGCTTTGAAATCTGCTGATGAAAAGCACTGTTTAATATGTTTATCACTATTTGCACTGCTTATACATGGAAAGATTTTCTTCTTATTATTTTCAAGTGTCAGAACAGAAAAACAGGAAACAAAGAAAGTGGTTAATTGTCCTTTTAATTATGAGGGCCTGGGTGGCCCAGGGGATTAGTAAAGGCTTTTATACAAGCCTCTGTTCCTTAGACCATGGGTGAGATCCTCCATTGAAATCAATGACAAAATTTCCATTGAGTTCAATGGGGCCAGGACTTCACCTCATGTGTTTAAATTCATCGCAAGTCGTCTATTGGCCTATGTGAAATGAGTTGATAGTGTCAGTTTATTGCCAGGTGTCACAGCTCAGGGCAATTGCACCTGTATTCCCCCTCTGTGATCCAGCAAGGGCACCTACCCTCAGGCTTCCAACTCCCTAGCCATTGCCTTTCTTGTGTAGACCCCCATGTCTCACCCACTTCTTACTGGGGTATTTCCAGGCTGCACTGTTTCCTGCCTTCACTGTGTTATCCCTAGCAGAGGCTGTCCTTGCCCACTTGCTTGCTTTCTCTACAGAGACTGATAAGAGTCATAAGTTATGACATAGCTCTTTCTGCGTAGCCTTTTTTATTTTTAAGGTAAAAGCACTACAGACAAAACATATTAAAACCAATAAAAACGCATGCTACTAAGCTTATCAGTGATCATCCCAACCTAATACGGGATGTTCAATACTCCACCCAAGGGGTTTCTTGTGGTTTCAATTTAATCACAGCTTCAGCTCAGAACAGACACCTAGTTTAATGGTGCCTCAGTAGGCCAAGTCTTTCCAATTCTTCCCTAAGGATTAGGGCCCCTGTCCATTTGCTAGATCAGAAAGAAGGCCTTGAGCCAATCTGAAAGCAGGCTATTTATCCAAAAATCCTTTCTTTGTCTGTTGGTCTCTTGTCTTTTGAACTAGTATATGTGCACCTTGCCAGGGGAGTGGCAACCCCCTCCGACTAGAAAAGGTACATGCAGTTCCATAACAACACACACACAATTACATATTTAATACAATGGACCCTAATAGTATTAACCCCAATTCAATAAGGTTTAGCTTACTTTAAAATTTATCTTAATTCCATAAGGTTTGTCCAGGATATTGTTAGTCTGTCACACAAAGGTGTTTGTGGTTTGTTTTTTTTTTTTTTTTTTTTTTTTTGACCCATCATAATTACCTTTTTAATGGGGACCAATTCAGCAGTGACCAAGGACTGAATATAGAAACGCCTTAAATGAGACTCGGATCCTGGAAAGACTTGCATACATGCTTAATTTTTAGGCTCTGTGAGTAGTCCCACTGACGTCAATGGGAGTACTCCGCATATAAAAATAGGCATTGTACAGTAACTCCTCACTTAAAGTCGTCCCGCTTAACGTTGTTTCGTTGTTACGTTGCTGATCAATTAGGGAACATAGTCATTTAAAGTTGTGCAATGCTCCATTCTTACGTTGTTTGGCTGTCTGCTTTCTCCACAGCTGGCAGCCTCCCTATGGCCCCCTCTCCCTCAGCGCCTCCTGCCCGCCGGCAGACTCTGCGGATCAGCGCCTTCCCCCTCCTCCCCCGCCTCCTGCCCGCGGCAATCAGCTGGCTTGTGGCATTTTGGAGGCAGGAGGGAGGGGGGAGGAGCGAGGACTCGGCGCGCAGGCTCCCCCTCCCTCCCCTGCCTCCCGAACGCGGCAAGCCAGCTGATTGCCCCGGGCAGAAGGGAGGGGGGAGGAGCGAGGACTCGGCGCGTAGGCTCCCCCTGCCTCCCAAATGCAACAAGCCAGCTGATTGCCCCGGGCAGAAGGGAGGGGGGAGAAGCGAGGACTCGGCATGCCTCCCCCCTCCCTCCCCTACACGGCAATCAGCTGGCTTGCGGCGTTTAGAAGGGGGGGGAGGAGCCAGGATGCAGCGAGTGAAGTAAAGGGGGAGGAGGTGTGGGGGAGAAGAGGCGGGTCAAGGGTGGGGCCTTGAGGGAAGGAGTGGAATGGGCGGGCTGAAGGTGCTTGCAGAGTAGGGGAAGCTGCTCTGGAACCTACCCCACCCCCATTTACATTAATTCTTATGGGGAAATTGGATTCGCTTAATATTGTTTCACTTAAAGTTACATTTTTCAGGAACATAACCACAACGTTAAGTGAGGAGTTACTGTATGTCCTTTGCAGGATCAGGGTCCTAGATAGCAATCTTTGTCAGGCAGGAACTATCTCTTACTGTATGTTTGTACAGTTCCAACAGAATTGAACCTCTAGCCCCACTGTGCTACAAACCATTAATAACTGCCCTCATCTGTTGGAGGTAGTCCTTTCAGATCAGGATTGAAGCAGTATCTGTTCTGTGGATAAACAGAGGACTTTTGGCTGCAGGGCTGTCAGGACAGTACCTTTCTAAACTTATTTAAATATTTGTTTTCTCCCCCTTAATACCCTGCAAAATATCTCCTTACATGTATATAAGGAGGCATATAATTAATAAACTATTTTATGTAGCTGGTATCCATTTTTTTATTTGTTTTCCTTTAGACCATATCACTCAGCGCGCACACGTGATTTTTGTATGATAAACTGGGAATCTTTTATGTTTTGGCAGCTGCATTTTTTCTGTCATCTGTGTATTTTTACAAATTCATTTTTATCCATTGAATAAAGAACACATGAGGCAGGGCGAATACAAAGTAAATCTAAAAGTAATCTGAGGGAGTGCCGTATGTCTGATAAGATTCATCCCTGAGTCTTCAGTGTGTTAGCTCCTGCCTGATTCTCATATATTTTGGGGGGAGGGGAGGAGGAAATACAAACACATGTATTTTTCTCTCTCTCCCTTATCTTGTTTTAAAGTTAGAATATTTTTAGTGTGGTCTCAAAGTACTATGTTTGAGTTTCCAGATATAGGGCCAAATTACACCCTGGTATAAACAGGCAAAGTTCCCATAGAAATAAATGGGAATTGCATCTGTTAACATCAGGGATCAGTTTGGAAAGTAAGACCTTATTCAATAAGGCAGAAGAGGTTTTTTATATATTTGTAATATTGTGCTATTTTATAGCCCTTGGAGCAGTTCCATCTCCTTTTGACTGTTACCTTTGCAATCGGGGTTTAAAGACACTGCAGATCCGGATGAAGCAGCATTTCTACAATGCACTGGCTGTTGCTCAGTACCTTGAATCAAATCCCCGGGTAGAAAAAGTCATTTATCCTGGTAAGTTGCAGGATTTCTGAAGAGAAGATATTTTGGTTCTGTCTCTGTTTGGTATAGGATGCTGCATTCCTAGGTGTTGCTGATACATCCATTGAATTTGATTTGTAAGTTTTACTCCGGCATAGGCATTTATCTTGCAGTTGATTCTATGCTGCTTAACACTTGAAGGTTGCTTTTTATGTGCCTTAGTGTGGCTTGCTCTTCTCTGATGCAATTTTAACAGACTGTATAAGCTGTTTTATTCAGAATGTGATTAATTTCAGGACTGCCCTCGCATCCTCAGCATGAGCTAATGAAGCGTCAGGCCACTGGCTGTCCTGGGATGGTCACCTTTTACATTAAAGGAAATCTTGAACATTCTGAAATCTTTCTCAAGAATTTAAAGGTAATTTCCCTTCAAATGAATGTAAACTAATTCTGTAAGAGAACCTGATTGTGACTCTGTTAGGATTCTGAGTGAAAGAG
The DNA here is from genome assembly GCF_002925995.2 of Terrapene triunguis. Lineage (NCBI taxonomy): Eukaryota > Metazoa > Chordata > Testudines > Emydidae > Terrapene > Terrapene triunguis. The sequence goes on along the minus strand of NW_020664562.1, from coordinate 35,344,740 downwards.
GAAGTGGTTATCTTCAAAGCAAGGACTGTCTTCCTATGTGTTTGGGAAGCTTCTAATCTATTTGGGTAGTACCACAATCTAAATAATGGATAATTATGAGATGGCACAGTAATGTGAAGGAAGAAAAGGAAGTATCCGCCCATTTGAAGTGTTTACAATCATAGCTGGGGCTTATATAGCTAGTTTAAACCATGTGTTGCTACTAAAAGTACACCTCTACCCCGATATAACGTGACCCGATAAAACACAAATTTGGATATAACACGGTAAAGCAGCGCTCCGGGGGGGGAGGAAGGGGGGCTGCGCACTCTGGTGGATCAAAGCAAGTTCGATATAACGCGGTAAGATCTTTTGGCTCCCGAGGACAGCGTTCTATCGGGGTAGAGGTGTATTTGCATATCTTCTGACAACTGTTAATGCAATTTGAAAGCAGAAAAGATGTTTCTGATGTAACACTGCTAGAACATTTTAAAATACTTGACAATAGAAAATGCCTTTTGAGACTTCTTCATGATCCATATTCCAAAAGGAAGGGCTGCCTCTTTCTGGCAGATCACCTGACAGGTGTTCTCGTAACATGAGCTTTAAAGCATTGTTTAGCTCCCTTTTTCTTAAACTTCATCATTGAACTTGTTCATGGCTATTGTTCTCTGGACACATTTTGGTAAATTTTTTAAAACAGAACCAAGTAGTAGCTATATTGACAGTCAAATTAAGGATTTCTCTTCCTCCCATACCATCCCATCACCACTAGCCCTCACTCCCCAAATAAAATCACAACTGAAATTTCACATAATCAAATAACATCCCACAAACAAAGGTTTGAGTACAAAAATGAGTCTTTCATCCTTCTCTGGAAGGTCAGCCATCTCTGCCTCTGTTTGTTTAATAGGGAGAAGCAAATTCCAGAATCAAGGATTCACCTCCCTCTGAGTGTTTTCACCTCCAGCCCCTCAGTGTCCTGGCTAATCAATTGTTGGGCTGATGCTTAAGGAAAGAGGTGTTTTCTAAAATAGACTGTCTGGGTATACAAGGAGTGGATTACTCCTGAATGCAGAAGAGGCAAGAGGAACAATAGCAGGCATGCTGATCCTGACAGCAGCTGCTGCATCCTCAGCAGACACACATCTAGTGTATATTTCTGAATGCAGCAGAGTATGTAGAGAGCATTTTGTCATCTAGTGCGAGAACATATCCATGATTAAAGATCAGTGATTAGTGAAGACCTTTAATGGGTGGTGGGCATTTCTCAAAGGATCAGCAATTGAATTCTGTTAAGTTTGGATTCTCCTCCAAATTTCTGGGTTTGCAACATCATATGAGTAATCTTGTGAGAAAAGAATCTCGTGACCTTTCTGCTTCTAGTAAGGCTGCAAACACAAGTAAAATACCTCTGAAACAGTGTTCCATCAGTTCTGCCCTTGATTGGGCCCAGAAAGTGTAGGGGTGAATGAAACCTGAAGAATTAATAGTTAGGACAGGAGAGGGATATGGTAAAGAGAGAGGAAGGAGTAATTTCAATTTAAAGTTTTTTAGTTCTGCTCTTATTTTTTTTCAGAGAGATTCACCCCATCCCCACTCTGACTATACACAAAGCTCAGGGGTGCACCCTGGTTAGCCCTGACAAAAATTTCTTCCTTGAGTTGCTTACTTTCTCTTCCTTCTCTTCTTTAGTCAAGTTAAGGCTGATGTTTTCAGACCCAGTAACATTTTGCTAGTAAACTACATACCAATTGTTTTTTCTTATTGCATCCAGTATTTTTTCCATGGTATGAAAGTTTTTTGTGGTTTTCTAGTTCAGCAAATTCTACTTCAAAATTAAGTAAATTATAAGACATAATTGCCTTTTCCTCTACAATGTAGCTATTTTAAATCCTCTTGCCTTTGTTTCAAATAAATAAACAAGCAGTTTTTCAAAGTGAACTTTTGTATTTCCTGCTATAGCTTTTCGCGCTGGCTGAGAGTCTGGGAGGATATGAAAGCCTAGCAGAACATCCGTAAGTCAGTCTTCCAGTAGAGATTTAAGATGAAACAATCCTTAAATTGCACATACTGTGGAAGAAAAGCTTCCATTTGGATTTTGTGGTCATCTTGAAACTGTGTAGTGTTTAAAATTGGAATGTTTCACTTTGTGGCCAAGCACCATAGAGCTAATTTTTATATCATGTGAGCATTTTATGGCTGGTCAAGAAATGAGCAGTGATGTGATCTTATTTTAGAAATTTAAACAATGGAAGACTCTTGCTTTGAATGGTACAGTATGCTGTCACCAAGACCTTCCCATGATTTCTTTACCTCCACTCCAGTCCCATAAAATGCCAGGTAAAAGGGTCACAATAGCATAAAGTAGCCCTAAAAGCCATGGTTCTGGCTGATGGAGAATTCCCCTATTTTAGGCATTGTGGAGGATGGCCATAAGGCTGCCGTCTGAGCAGTGGTGCAAGTAGAAATCATTTCTTGCCGGTACTTCACTCATAGGAGGGACGCAAGGGCGGCGGGGGGGATGAACGACATGACCTCCCCACATGGCCCTCCATGTGTTAAACAAATGCAGTTGTAAAATGATGCTTTAGGCCCCTGGTGCCACCTACATGTACTTCCAGGTGTCATTGAGGATCCAGTAGCACCCCAAATTGAAAACTTTTTAAATGAAAGAAGGATAATCGCCCCACTTTCCTTTAACACACTATCAGTGCCTCCCTTATGTCCAAACTAAGCTTCTGCCAGCTTGCCTTTATCTAAGTATTGCTCTCCGCCAGGCACTAAGAAAGCAAAGATGCTGCGCCATCTGGGTTTGATGGAAAAGAGGCATAGAACTGTTTGTGCCATGTGCATCTTGATAGAACTACAGCCCAAATTGTTTTATTATTTTCCTCAGCATGACATACAGGAGGGGCAATCAAAATCAGCCTGGCAGAACATGCATGAGAAATATCTCTGGACAGATAAGCAATTGATCAAAATCACATTCTCTGATCTCTTGGGGCCAAATCCTGTTCCGTTGAAATCAAAAGGCTATTGAGTTCAATGGGAACAGGCTTTGACATTTGGAGAGGAAAGAACAAAACCACTCAAGCAAGAGCTATGTTGCTTATACCACAGGTATCAAAGGCTGCTGACTCATGTGAGAAAGTCAGCAGACATCTGATCTTTATCCATTGCAAGGCAAGGGAGAAATCAGCAATCAATGAGGCTAGAACAGTCTCTGTACCATATCCAACTCATAAGTCCACCTGCAAAGGATCAAGGAATATCAAGGCTCCAGATTACCTTGAAGTCCCCTCAGTCCCTTGGTTAGAACGCTCCCATTAGGATATGTTCATTGTCCAGAGGCTGGAGCAGGAAAGAAGCAAAATGGAGATGTTTCCAGGGCCTTTTAGCTTCTGCCAAGTGAAGGGAAATCTATTCTCACTGTGAAAGATGGTATGTGGAGTCACATGGGCAAGTTACATGTCCATCACGCCAACCCATATTGTAGTTAGAATGTTCACAGGAAAAATCCAGTAAGTGTAGACAGGCGTATTCCAGGGTTCATAGTGAGCTAAGTGTTCCTTAATGAGCCGTTCAATTTGACCTGTCCCTTCATGTGCTGGCTAAATAACTTGTGGGCATTACCACAGGAGCAAACATGTAGTAAACATAGCTAATATTCATAACTTCAGATACCAAGATGAATATACATGCATAGAAATAGCATAATCATAAGTACCAGCTATTTCATGTACATGACTACATGAGATTCTGAAAAATCACATCACATACCTGAGACCCTCTGTGCCAGCACCATGCCCCACTGGACTTTTGTTCTCTGTTATGTAACAACAGAGATGGAGCCAGTGATATGACTGTTTAGCCTAAAAGGGCAAGGTTAATTTTTAGCTGTTCAGCTGTGAATGAGCCTTTGAGCCTAGTCAGTGACGGCATACTGGCACACATTCAGGTTAATGGGCTTCAGTGTTCCTTTGCAGTTACCAGGTTTATGGACATTAAAAAGTTATGTGATGAGGTGGTTTAAAGCATAACACAGGTTTTTAGGTTTGCAAATTTTTTTATTTATTGCTCGTCATATCCTCCCACATTATCCTCTCCATCCTTTGCTCATGAGGTTATGTATGTGTCTTGTAGCACTCTTCTGAAACCCTGTTGGAAGGATTTTTTTTTTTTTTTTTTAAGTAAGTGTGGACTGATTCTTTTCTCTTAGAAGGCATTTAATTTTTTCAGGTACACACTGATTAACACAGAAAACAATTGGGGCTGTTAATTTTCTATGGAATTTGAAGAAAGTTTAAGTTCAACTATATTTTCCAGTGCAGTGCTGAAATGGGTGTTTTGTATATATGAACATGCTTAACTCCTCACTTCCCCCCCCCCCCAAATAGGTAGTATTCAGTCTGTTTATATGGGATTTGGGTGAGGAGCCATTTCAGCATATGTATGATTTATTAAAAGACAAATTTTAAGTAGAATGTATCCTAAACTGCATTATGCTATTGTACCCAAACGTATTTCAAATGGGGGGGATTCAACTTCCTTTATAGGAACGGACTCCTGAAACTCTTGCCACAAAAATGGTCCATAGTTATGCAAATAGTCCCATTGTCTTCAATGGGACTGATCAAATGATTAAGGATTTACAGGATTAGGTTCCAAGTTTGTAAATTGTTCTGAATGAAAGTGACCATGCCTGAGCTGTCAGATCAGAAGGAGCTTCATTCGAATAAAGGTGGGCAGATGTGTGATAAGTCTTAGCACCATTGCTAAGATGAGGAACATATTTTCAGCAAAGTTCTTGGCAGATTCCTGAGGCAGCTGGTTTAAGGCCATCAGTGTCCAGCATTATAATCTTCTCTTATAGTTCTCTCACCCACAAAGCTGGAAAATGAGGCCCTTGGTTTTTTTTATTTTGCTGCTCCAGTTCCAGTTAACAAAATGCACGTTAGACTCATTTGGCTGCAAAGCAGAATTCTATGTTTAATTACACTGGGACAACACCACTGATTCCTGTCAGGCTGCAGAACTGGGCTGACATCAGACTCTAAACATCCTCTGGTCAGTGCAAGCAGAGGCATTCCTCTAATGATTTGGACTTGATATGATACAGTATGAACGTCATGGATAATTCAGACCAATGGGGAGAAAAAGAACCAAAAACACTTTTATTTAAATACCTTCCATCCCCCCTCCTGAGGACTCATGACCAACATAAAACAGCACTACATATGCTAATAAACTTAAACAAAGCCTTTGTTTAAGTTTGTTAGCATATGGATTGTGCTGTTAAAGCCCTAAGAATGAATGCCCTCCCTAGCCCAAAAGGAGCAGAGTGCAGCCTTGCACCCTCCCCCACCCCGCCACTGCAACCTACTAGAAATCTCTTGCAGGTACAGGGTACTGGAGGGTACTGCCCTACTTGCACTCCTACTTCTAAGCATCCCCTCCTAAGTCCTGCTGTAGGTGGCAGGGTGGGGCATGGAGCAGGAGGGGAGTGTCACAGTTCAGAGCAAGCTTTATGTTTGTCCCCTTTTCTGGACTCTTTAGTTCACCCCCTCCATATCTTAGGTCTCAAGTCTTTAACCTCCTTGTGGTGGAATTCCCTGATTCTTCCACTCTCAGACTGGGTGCTAGGCTACAGTGCCCTAGATACCAAACATGACTGATCAGTAGATCCAACTGGGTTTTGGCTACCTGCTGTTCTTCCCTTCATGAGATGTGATCAGTGGTGAATATAGTGACCCCACACAGCCTCCATAAAACAAAGTATTATTTAATCTTAACAGTAGGAATGCAGCATAGGATATGAGAGAGACTGTTCGTTTTAAAAAGTCATCTATGTGCATATCTATCTTACCTAAAGGTTTAGATAGCCCTGTCTTACCCTGACCTCTGGAGCCCAGGGGTCAATTAGCTCCCCAATAATGTCTGGGTCCTCCTCCCCCTTAACTGTCAAATCCCTTCAAAGGAGTATCTATGTGTTTAAACACTTTTGAGATTGCTTGACCCCTTCCCTCTCCAAGGGGCTGAGTCCCTCCCGCTGGAACTGGTCTGGCAGGCCCAGCAAGTGGCGGGCTGAGCCAGGGCTTGAAAGCAAACTGCTCTGCATTGTCTTTAAAGTATTTGCAGAAAGATGTGACGATCAAGAACCACGCCTCCCCTTTCTGGATACATTGCCTGACAAAACTATGATTCACAATATCTGCATACAGCAGATAACACCATCAGTTCAAAATACCACATACATGAACTACAAGGCATAATGAGCTGCAGTGCACAGCACTGTGGAGATTCTGGGTGGCGCTGTGACCCCCCCAAGGCAGTCCTGGAAAGCTGGTGTAACTTACACAGGCCTCAAGGGCTTGGGAGGGCACAAAGTCTCACCTTTGTCTCCCCTAGAGCAACTGGGCTGCAAGTTCTGTGCTGTGCCTCTTAGAATCTCACCCAGAGCGTATTTAATCTTTGCCTCTCTTATCCTTAACTATAGAAACTAGCAGGATTAGTAAAATGCAAGTGAAGCAAAAGCAGATAAAATTCGTCCCTCAAAAATACTATATTGTGTCATTGGCTTAAGGTGAGGTTATGTTAGTAGCATTTAGATCAACTGAAACTGAAGAACTACCCCATCAGTCACTGTAAATCAAGGAATATCTTTCAGTTTCTTCCACAGTATAATCATTGGCTTTTTTGCAGCACAGTATTGTTCTTTGGCCTGCCTTCTTCAAAGTGGGAGTCTCAGCCACGAATGAAAGTATGGACAACGGAGTCACTAAATCTACACTACGTACAGTAAAACCTCAGGGTTACAGACACCTTGGGAATGGAAGTTGTCCATAACTCTGAAATGTTTGTAATTCTGAACAAAGTGTAGTTTAGGCTCCAGCAGCTGACAGTCCAGGCCATGCTCCAGTAGGATCTGAGCTCCCTCCTCAGGGCTAGCAGCTTCCTTGCAAGCTTGTCCCCCTTCGGTCTGGAGGTGGGGAGGTAAAAACAGTACATCCCCCACCTTCTGGCCAGAGGAGAGGAGGTGAAAGCAGCACAGACCCTGGCACTGCTCCTGCTCTGCTGGCTCTGGCAGTCTTGGGCTGGCAGCCCCAGTATCTTCACTTCCTAGCTGTAAGTGTGTGGGGACAGACAGCCCAGATGTACCTACCTTTAAGATGCAATACAGGCACAGTACTTGGTTGGATTTTTTTGGGGGGGTGGGCCTCTGCTGCTGCCTGATTGGTTACTTCCAGTTTCACATGGTGTCCAGTTGACAGGTTAGTGCATAACGCTGGTGTTCTTTTCTTTAAGGTTCTACTGTACTTATTCTTCAGTTTTGCTAGTGTAAAAGAAGTCTGCTATTCTAACTCCTTACACAAGAGGGCATACTTGGCACACAAAACTACATGCACCTGTTTTTCATACCCAGTAAACTTTGTAAAAACAAAGAGGAGTCCTTGTGGCATCTTAGAGACTAACATTTATTTGGGCATAAGCTTTCGGGGGCTAAAACCCACTTCATCAGATGCATGGAGTGAAAAATACAGTAAGCAGTGTGTATCTCTCTCTCTCTCTAATCTCCACCCACCCACCCACAGCTTATGCCCAAATAAATGTGTTTGTCTCTAAGGTGCCACAAGGACTCCTCTTTGTTTTTGCTCATACAGACTAACTCGGCTACCACTCTGAAACCAGTAAACTTTGTGTATTTTAACATAGGGTTTGAAACAATACTTCATTACCTGACACTAGATCATTCTGGGCTTATCTGAAGACTTTGAAGATAAAATGGTTGACTCTTTCAAGATCTGTGCTTCTCTGCTAATACCATAGCCACTGCAGCCAGTAGTGAAAATGAATTTAATATTGTCTGTCAGCTTGGGGTGAGGAGAATACAAAGGAAAAATTGGCCATTCTCTGCATGATGTGTATACCATTGTCTTCTTCTGCCCACTGAAATCAAATGGGAGATATCACTCTGTAAATAAGGGCAGTATTGAGTCTAATACCTATAAAGCTCTATCAGCTCTTACCTTAAGGTAGAAAATTCATAAGGATTTCTTCTATGTGGCCCACTTTTGAATGTCTAGGAATGTTTGTTTAATTCACTTCCCTTCTCAACTCCTTTTCTGGTTTACATGGGATCCGAGTTACCCACAATTCTTTACCACTCCTCCTGGTCGATGGCACAAGTTTGTAGGCCTTGGAGTTCCAATCCTTTTTCCTCTTTAAACCTCTTGACAGTTGTGACCAGGATTCCCGGGGAGCCACACTGAGGTTATTCAATTAGGGCAGATAATTCTCAAAGCTGGTGGATATTCCAATACTTAGATTTACCAAGCCTGCCCAAAACAACTTCTGTAATACCATACTGGTTACCCGGAAGCCAAAACACAGTTCCCTTATAGCAACCCAGCCTTGGGCTTCTACCAAGACACCCAAGTCAAATACGATGGGGATTAGTGAAAATCTTAATCATATAAGAAAGTTCTACCAATCCCAAGGGATCGGAAGCATTACCTCCCAGGTTAATGAATATTTCACATCTTACCCACATACACGCTTACAGCCAATTCTTACACTAAAGTGTTTTTTAAAGTGTATTGGTTAAAAGATCAGTATACATACAGACATAAGTGTAGTTGATTAGTTTCATAGTAGAGATAGTGAGCACTGTAGTTGCAAAGAGTTCTATCAGAATTAGTTCATAGGTTATAGTCCAATATTCATATCCAGGAAGGACCGGAGATCTCAGTCTTACAACTCAAGCTTCCCCAGCATAATGCATCAAGCAGATCAGAGATAAAAAGGATCAGGATCCAAGGTTGTTGTTTTTTTTTTAAATACAGTTCCAGGCCTTCTCCTGACAGCTCAGAATCCTTAGGCTAACAATAGGTAATTGAGACTCTGAAGTAGACCTATTTCCTAAGCATCACCAGTAATTAGCTACATGGATTAACATAAGGCAATTGCCCATTTTCCACCATTTGCAGGTGATTTGCTATATACTTCAAAGAGATCAATATAGTGATATTACTATATTTACAGTTCATGTAACTGTTAGGCTCTCATTTTCATCTCTGAATTAATAGATTACAGCATAGACAGGAACTGTTTGGTTACATTAACCTCTAACAAAATATATAAATTAAAATAAATAAAAACACAAAAATACAAACATTATCTACCAATATGGCCCTAAATGTTGAATTTGGGTCATTATTCTGCAGGATTCTTAATCCTGTCTAGCAGTGTGTCACAACAGTCTTTCCATCATATCCTTGATTTTCCACCTCCTTTCTTGCTGTCCTGTTCCTGCCATTCTCTCTTTGCTGGTCATTCTTCTCCCATTCTTATCCATATGTCCAGCTCGCCTCAAACTTGTACTCTCCAGCTTGTCATTGAAAGGCCCAGGTTCATCTTCCTCCTAATTTCTTCCATGCTCACTCTATCTACCCTCCTCTAGCCTTCCATTCTCCCCAGTATATCATTTTCTACTACTTGTACCTTCTTTTCTTCCTTCTCTGTAAGATCCATAATTTCCAAATCATAGATCAGGCAGGGACAGACACATGCAGCATATACTTTTTCTTTCAGTTTGTAACTTAATTGCTGGTCTCAATACTCCTACTACGTTTTTCACTGCCACCCATGAACATTGGGTTCTTATTGTCAGTTCTCCAAATCTCTCTCCAGTGGCACTAAGTATACTTTCCAAGCATGGGCTCCAGGTTTGTATAATTTTTGGTGGTGCCCAGAATGGGTCCAAGCAGAGCCATCCCATCCATAGGACGGACCAAGGCAATCGCCCTGGGCCCCACCCTTTGGGGTGCCCCATGCTTCAGGGGGATGCAGGGTTCAGGGTGGCCAGGGAGGTTAGTGGGGGGCCTGGTGCCGGCAGCAGTGAGCGACCCGGCCCCAGCCTGCCCTGCCCCTCCGGCTCCTGGTGTCACTTGGGGGAGGGGGCGGAAGCCGGAAAGAGGTGGGGCGGAGGCTTGGGGAAAGGGGCAGGAAGAGGCGGGGCGGAGCAGGGATAGGAAGAGATGGGGCAAGGGTGGGGACTTGGGGGAAGGGTTGGAGTGGGGGTGGGGCAGGGGCACTTGCTGCTGCCGGCACCAGGCCCCCTGCAAACCACCCAGGCCACCCTGGACCCTGCTTCCCCATGAAGCACGGTGTCCCACAAAGTGCGAGGCCCGAGGCAGTTGCCCCGGTCCATCCTATGGACAGGACGGCTCTGAAGATATAAGCCCAAACATAGGGGACCATGGTGCCCATGCTCCACCAATAACTCGCCACCTATGTTTCCAAGTACACAAATTCTTTCTGATTCAGCTTCTCACCTGAAACTCACTCGGTTCTTCTACCTTCCTTACTTGCATAACCTCACTTTCTTTGAATTTACCTTCAAACCATGGTCTTTAAACACAGATATCCAGTTCCAGCAGGAAAACTTTTAGATATCACATGTTTAGACAAATACAATAAAAAGGTTGAAGGAAAGTAGTATAGGATGTTGCTTCCTTATCCAGATGAAAACTTGGAGCTAGAGTGTCCAAAGTACCCACTGTTTTTCTTTAGCAGTTATAGTCAGGCAATTTTGTACCAGATTCTCCGCTAGTACAAACGAGTGAAGTCAATGGAGCTATGTAGATTTCTTCTAGTTGATGCCCCATTGACTTAATTGGAGCTATGCTAGTTTTCACTATCTGAGGATCTGGGCTTTTGATGTGTAGATTAAGTAGAGGCGATCACAAAATTGCTGTTCAGAAAATAGTCACCACTCCTACAGAGCTGGCAGATAATTGTAAAGGCCAGCTAAATTAGTTATTTAATAAACCCCCTAATGGGTCTGCACAGAGACTATTTTTCTTTTCGTTCAGGGCCATTATGACTCACGCCTCAATTCCTGAAGAGGAGAGAGAGGTTCTTGGGATCAATGATACTTTGATTCGCCTGTCAATTGGTTTGGAGGATGCACAAGATATACTGGAAGATCTGGAGCAAGCTTTGAAAGCAGCAGTAAGTCATCTAATCCTTAGTGCATCTTGTTTAGAAAAATGATTTTTCTTTTGCATTTTACTTATTGCTTTTCAAACTAATGGTGTATGGTATCGTTCACCATTTATCTTAAATCAGTGGAATACATTTACTTTCAGATAACTAACACAAGTGCATTATCACAAACCTATCATCTTACTTAATATTTTTAATCTGACTACATTTTGGGTTTTTGAATTTCCACGATTAGTATCCTGTTTACATATCCTCTGCAACATCCTGTTTTTTTTTTTTTTTAAAAAAGGGATATCTATAGATTTCTAATGTGTATGATACACCTCTACCCAGTGATGAGCTGCCAAAATCTTAACAACCGGTTCCCTATAAAAAGGTTCTGATTTAAGGGATGTTCCACAGTATGTATTTTTTTGTACCTTTCTCCATAAGAAATGGCAATGCATTGAGTCATTATTGGGAGTCCTACTTAACAACAACAAACAACAAACCAAAAAACAAACAAACAAACAACACATTTTTACATGTTTATCGGGGATCGGTGAAGAACAGTTCAGTGATTGATACAAAGGAGAAAAATAATCTTATAATTTATGTTTTAAAATGGCCCACTGGACAAAACCCTACACGTTCACACAGAGTTTAGGTTTTGATGCAAGTTCTGCTAGAGCTTTTTTTGAGTAGGTGAAACAGGGCTGCAGCTGCAGGAGAGTGGAGGGACATTTCCCCCCCTCTTCTGAATAGTGTTGTTAGTTTATGAAATGGAAACACTAGTAATACAGGACTGTAGTATAGGATAACAGCCACCGGGCTAGAAAAAAGCAAGCGCCCTATTATTTTTTAGTAAAGCACAGACCACAGTTTTCCTCATAACATAGAATTGTTGGTCGTGAGTATTTTAAATAATTATAAAACATTGTCCCTATAATGGAAATTATATTTTTTTTTAAATTGCAAAAATATACAACTTTCTCCCAATGGCTGCCTACCTCCCAAGTAACCAGTGGACACTATTTAATTAGAAAGCTTGCAAGCAGATTTGGCTCTTTAGGCTGCCTCTCTGTCCCCTCTAGCTTTCTTACACCCGACAAAACGTTGGAGCATTGCTGAGCTCCTGCCGCTTGGCCCGCTGGCTCTGAGCGGGAGGAGCTCAGCCCCGGAGACAAACTCGTGGGGCCGGGGGCCCCTGCGAGGCCCAGGGCCTGGGGCAAATTGCCCCACTTGCCGCGCCCCTCCCCCCCCCCGGGTGGCCCTGGAGCTCACACACCTTGCCTGCGGCTGCTCAAAGCAGCAGGACTCGGGAGCTGAGCTGCCCAGCTGCTGGCGGCTCGGCACGCTGCGGCTCTGCGGAGGGGGACTCCTGGGAGCTCAGATGGGGGACAGGACGGTTCAGCGGGCCAGATGTGGCCCACGGACTGGAGTTGTTTGCCCACCCGCCCGCCCCTTAACAGCCGGTTCTACACCGGCGTCTAATTCGCAAGTGGGAACCGGCTCCAGCTCACCGCTGCCTCTACCCCGATATAACGCTGTCCTCAGGAGCCAAAAAAATCTTACCGCGTTAGAGGTGAAATCGCGTTATATCGAACTTGCTTTGATCTGCCGGAGCGCGCAGCCCCGCCCCCCCGGAGTTTCTTTACTGCGTTATATCCGAATTTGTGTTATATCGGGTCGCGTTATATCGGGGTAGAGGAATACTTAGAAGCTGGCAGTAATAGTAATGACTTTTGATTGGTAATGCTTAGGCATAGAAGTGGTTAACAAGTTTATGCACTTCTAATAAGGACAATGGCTGCTCCCTGTAAAGTAATCAAATGCAGGAAATAATTGGCTGGTAACTTCTCTTTTTGTTGAAGCTAGTGAATTTATTCTTAATTCTTGAAAATTAAGCTCTATGAAAAGTTCAAACCTTACATACCCCCAGAGGTGTCTCAAAGAAATTAATTTTTTTTGCGATATCATGCCATTTGCATTCCTTCAGCATAGGTCCCCTAAAACACACACAAGGAAAAAAAGGCAACAGCAATTGATAAATATTACTTGCTTCTTCTATGAACTTGCACAAAATAGTACTCTCCATTGCATGGTTGGCATGGTGAATGATGCCTGCTCTCAACAAATATAGTGTTCTCTGCAAGCTCTCCTAATAGAATGGACCAGGCATAACTGCCTAATCTAAAGCAGAGACACTTATCTTTGAGTTGGAGCACCAATCTGGAGGTGCATAATTAAAAAAATTGCAGCATGAAGTCCTAATATTGCATTTTAGTGTTCTCATCATGGTGCTAAGGCGGAACTCAGCTGGTCTGTTTTGTCACACATTGCTACAATACAAGAAAGGCACAGCTATGTTGGGATGGCATGCCCTGACACCTTTACTCTCCTATCCTATGAAGTAGCAAATCATAGAAATGTGGGGCTAGAAGGGACCTCAGAAGGTCATCTAGTCCAGCTCCCTGTGCTGAGGCGAGATGAAGTATATGTAGACCATCCCTGACAGATGTTTGTCTAGTCCAGTGTTTATCAAACTTTGTGCTGGTGACCCCATTTAGACTTTAAAAAAATCGTGACCCCCCCTACCTTCAGCCTTGCTCTGGGCTTCAGCCCTGGTGACCCCATCAAAACAGAGTCACGAACCACAGTTTGAGAACCTCTGGTCTAATCTATTCATAAAAACCTCCACTGACGAGGGTACCACAACCTCCCTTGGAAGCCTGTTCCAGTGCTTGACTATCCTGTAGTTTTCCCCTAATAGGTAACTTAAGTCTCCCTTGATGCAGATTAAGTCAATTACTACTTGTCCTACTTTCATTAAACATGGAAAACAATTGACCACCATCCTCTTTAAGATCCCTTATCATATTTGATGTCTGTTATCAGGTCTCCCTCAATCTTCTCAAGACTAAACATATCCAGCTTAACCTTTCCTCATAGGTCAGGTTTTCTAAACCTCGTAACAGTTTTTTGTTGCTGTCCTCTGGACTCTCTCTAGTTTGTTCACATATTTCTTAAAGTATGGCATCCAAAACTGAACACTACTCCGGCTGAGACCTCTCCAGTGTGGAATAGAGGGGGACAGTTCCATCCTGTGTCTTACATGCAGCACTTCCTATTAATACACCCCAGAATGACATTAGCCTTTTTTGCAACTGAATCACATTGCTGGCTCATTCAATTTGAGATCCACTATAGCTCCCAGATCTTTTTCTGCACTACTACTGCCTAGACAGTTATTCCCCATTTTGTAATTATGCATTTGATTTTTCCTTCCTAAGCATAGTGCTTTGCACTTGCCTTTATTGAATTTCTTCTTGTTCATTTCATACCAGTTGTCCAATTTGTCAAGCTGGTCTTGAATTCTAATCCTGTCCACCAGAGTGGTTGCAACCCTTCCCAGCTTGGTGTCACCTGCAGATTGTAAGAATGCTCTCCACTCTATTATCCAAGTCATTAATGAAAATGTTGACTAGTACAGGACCCAGGACTGACCCCTGCAGAACCCCACCAGAGAACCATTGGTAGTTACTCTTTGAGTATGGTCTTTCAACCAGTTAATAGTAATTTAATCTAAACCACATTCCCTAGTTTCTTTATGTGAGATTGTGTCAAAAATCCTTACTAAAAATCAAAATGTCACACCTACTGCTTCCCCCCATCCATTTGGCCAGCAACCCTGTCAATGAGGTTGGTTTGGCATGATTTGTTTTGCTGGCTATTACTTAAACCCTGTTATCTTCTAGATGCTTACAAATTGATTCATAATTTGTTCAAATATCTTTCCAGATTTCAAAGTTAGGGTGACTGTTTTATAATTGCCTTGCTCTTCTTTGTTCTTTTTAAAGATCGGTACAGTATTTGCCCTTGTCACGGGGCCAGTACACTCCATCCCCCTGGAGGTGGGGCAAGGGCAGGGTAGGCCCAGGGTTAAAGCTAATAGGACTCCCCTGGATTACAGGGAAGCTTGGCCCAACGACCAGAGTCAATAGGACTCCCTTGGGATGCATGGCCTAATGGCCAAAGTCAGAAGGGTTCCCCTTGGCTGTGGGGAAGCACAGCCTAATGGCCAGTCAGTGGGAGGTGGTTTGGTGGGCCACCCCCCAAAGGGGGCAGCCAGGTAGGGGGACCCAGGCCCTCCCTGGTCCAAGCTCAGGGCCCTGGTAGTGGTGAATGGGTTCACCACTAAAGTCAGTGGGGAATCCGTCCGTAACATGCTGACTGCTGCCAGGACACTGGCTCGTCCCTCCCTGGGCTACTTCCTACCGTGACTCTTGCAGTTGAAATCGTGGTGTCTTGGGAGTCTCTGGGCTCCTCAGGTGGAGTCTCCCTGGGGACTCGGCATCTCCTGTGATCTGGAATTCTGGCTACTCCTCAGCTGACGCAGGCAAGCTGTGTCCTTCCTCCCTGGCAGCCAGCTGAGACTGAGCTAGGCTGCTCCCTTTTATACTGTAGCAGCAGCAGTTGGAGAATGCCCAGTAGGGTCGGCGAGGTGTGGCTTTTGCTGCTAAGAACGCTGCTTTAACCCCTTCCTCTCCAGTGTGGGGCCAGTACACCCCATCACAGCCCTCCTCTGGGACCTCACCCATCATCCATGAGTTCTCAAAAATAATCGCTAATGATTCTGAGATTGCTTCAGTATCCTAGAGTGAATTTCATCAGGCTTTGACTATCTGAATACATCTAACATATCTAAATATTCTGTAACCAGTTCTTACCCTATTTTGGTTTGTGTTAATTTTTGTTAAGCATCTTTTTAGTAAAGACTGAAGCAAATAGGCATTATACACCTTTGCCTTCTTTGTGTCATCCATTATCTCCCCTTCCCCATGGACTTTTCCTTTTGTCTCTCTTGTTCTAATAAACAGGTCTGCAATACTAGAGAACACCACAATATAATTATATCATGCTTGTCTTCTGTTACTGCAGGTCCCAGAGCATATGGTTCGCAACTAGGAATCTTAAGACCTGAAATTGGAAGCTGATCACTACACAGCTAAGACACCCAGAGAAGATTAAATGAAAAGCCAAACCACTGATAAGTTTCTTCAGATTTGCCTTTAAAAGTGAAAGGCGAAAGAAGGGAGGAAGAAAGAAAGAAAGAAAAAAAAAAAAAACAACAACCCACCACAAACCACACCTAAACTTATAGTCAAAGTTTAGATATAAGCAGTCTGGTTTTTTTAAGCTTCGCTCTCCAGTGACTCAACATGGGTCATAAATATGTGCACAAAACTTATGCTTTCAGATGTGTCATCCTCTTGTTCCTCCTGCTCTTATGACTTGAAACGTCATTCTCCTTTCTGACAGAAGCTTGTTGATCTGAGAGCAGCTGTGATGTACACGCAAGAGTATTATGTCCAGATCTCAAATATTAAAAATTGGGGGGGGGTGTTATGCTGTACAATGGTGAGTGCATGCTGCAGTTATGTTGGCACAGGCTGTTTCTTTCATCATCCATACTGCAGAATTTAAAAAAATAATTAATTAATTAAATAAATCACATTTTATGTCTAACTGAAGATATATTTTGAATGGTGTAGGATCAAACTCAGACTCTTTGAATGAGAATATCAAATCTGGTTTGATTTTGTGCAACACTGAAAATTTTAAAGTCATACCTGATACTGTACTGTAATTTTCTGAAGATGATTTGACAGGTAAAAGCAGGATTTAGTCTGAAATTTTTAATGGAATGTGTTATACTTGAGAACAATTTCAGTCTTAACTCCTGTCTTACCAACATAGAATTTTTCTGTATGCTTGAATTTCTAAAGTGGATAATTTAATGAAAGGGGAAATTAAATGGGGCATTTGTCAGACAGACTACAATGATAATTTTAAAAACATTAAAATTTTCACAAAGCAAATGAAATCTAGACTTAGGTTTTTAAAAGAAAAACCTAATATTACACCACATACTAGTTCTCTGGCCTTTTAAAACCCTCTATTTTTTATCTAACATTAAGTTGTTTAGAATGTTCTGTATGAATTGTAAATGATACATATTAGTGAATAAAATGAATGAGACAAAGCTGGCGTTCTTTGATCAATGCAGCCTTTTTATAGAGGTAAGCTCTTATCAATATTTTACTATGTTGTCATTTTTATTGAAATCTCACACTTGAATCCTCACTATGGCTTGACAAGATGTTGGAAGTTAGGATGGAGAAGGGTTTATTCTGATGCATTTCCACATTGTGGGTAGGTTTCACTGACGTTAATATTTACCTTTTAGAAGGTAGCTAGAAACTTTTTTCAAATAAAAGCTTATATTTAGCAGAAAGCAGCAAAACTAGTTTAAGAAAAAGACTTTGAAATTGCCAGGTCTATTTACTGGCATCCTTTTTTATGCAGTATCTCTGCTAAATAATCCACTGAAGTAGCCTATAGCATCTCAAAAGGTCAAGAAAATACAAACATGGGTGGGTTATTCACAGAGTTCCCTTGAAGTGCTGGGGGAGTGAGGGAGGGGGAGAGAAGAGAAGAATGTTCTCTGGTGCTTGGGGAGCGATGAAAGAGAGGGGAGAAAATACTTCATACACACACTCCCCCCAAAAAACAAAAACAAACAAACAAACAAACAAACAAAAAAACATGAACTGTAGCTGATTTGTACAAAAAGTTCCTTCACTTCCATAAGGTAATGGTTGTGGAGTGTAGAGATGAAAATGGTTAAGTAATACTTGTATTTGTTTTTGGTTGACATCAACTCCAACAGATGAGAATTGCACCCTTTGGCAGCATAGCCGCAATTGCCAAGGAAAAAGCCAGTTTCCCTTCAGGTACTGGCACTCTAAAACGGATTCCCTGCATTTGCTATACCTTTTATACCATCTCTGAATCTCAAATACATTGCAAGCTGGATCACACGTTCATGAAGGAAACTTGCACATCAAAAGTGAAAATCATTACTTTCAGAGATAGAAAGTCCAGCCTGTCAGAGGCTGTGCAACATTCTGTACAGAAAGGCAGGAAACTTTGGTCTTACTAAGAGTTCTCTGAGGAAAAGACCACAACAATGAGGGCATGCTCATCCTTTGGCCATCATGCCCTTCAGCTGATCTACTAGAAATAGTACAAGCCATCTCTCCTTTCTGTTCACTCACCTTTCACTATTGAAGTTATTTTGAGGGTGCCTGTCCCGCCAGTAAAATTATTGTTTTGCTAATTTTACTCCTGAGGGCATTCTGTGCCAAAAAAATTTAAAATTCTGCAAATTGTCAAAAAAAAAAAAGTGGAGGCTCCAGCATGGCACTGGAGATCACTGTGTAGCTCCCCTATCCCAGGACATAGACTCAGTGGTGAGGCTGCATGCAACCCTGACACATCACAAGGACTGGGCCTGCCCCTCTGTGCTAGGTGCCTGCCTGCAAAGCAGGAGCCAAGTGTGGAGGGGCTTAGTGTGGTGGGAGAATCCAGGTGTGAGTTGAGAGGGTTCTGTGCGGGTCAATCTGGGTGCTGGCCGCTCAGGGGGGAATCCAGATGGACAGGGTCTTGGGGGGTTCTGGGTGCAACAATAATGTGACTCGGCAGGGGGGGTCCAGGTGAAAGTGGTTGGGGCTCAGCTGGGGGGGGGTCAGTGTGGGGGGCCCAGATGCTGGGGGAATGGGGCTCAATGGGGTTGGGATCCAGGTGCAGGTGGTTGGGGGGAGAGATCCAGGTGCAGGTAGCTTCTGGGGGTGGTCCAGGAGGAGTGGGGCTCATCTGGGGGGGCAGGGAGAGAATCAGGGTGCAGAAGGGTCTGGATGTATGGATGGGTGCATACCATCCATACATGCACTGTACAGGGATCTCTCTCCCTGCAGCTGAGGAGCAATGGGTGCAGGAAGCGTGGGGGGGGGCAGGGGAGGGAGAAAGAGAGGGTTGCAGAGCTTCCTACAACTGGGGGAGAAATCTGGGTGGGTCTGACCCAGCCCCAGATGCCGTGCAGGGGAAGAGGTAGTCCCATCCTCACCAGCCCAGCTGGGACTAACAGCTGAGCCTGGCGCAGGGTAGGAGCCACCAGCCATGTTTTTCCCAGTTCCGCCTGCACCCAACAGTGATTTACCTCTCTGCCGGCTGCCCTGGGCACCCGAAACATACTGCTGGAGAGAGTTGTATGACCGCTTTTGTGACTGCCCTGTCAGAAAGTCATTTTTCTGCAGGGAAATGAATCAGCAGGGGACATAAATTCTGTGCATGTGCAGTGACGCAGAATTCCCCCAGGAGTAACAGTCACACCTAAGATGTGCTAGATACTACAGATGTACAAGAGAAATCAGTCCTTTCTGCAAGAGCTCACAATCTTTAAAAACAGATACAAAAATTAGGGGGAAGGGAATCAACATACAAGCAACGCCTCTTGACACACCTTATTCAATTTTTTGTGTATTAAAACTATCCACAACTGCCCCTCTCCCTAGCCAGAAGTTTTACTTCCTATATATGTCCATAATTTCATAGGTTTTCACATCAGCAGTATGGCATCTAAGCACAGGATACGTAAATTAATGCAATAGCCATCATAGGCCCTATACATGGTACCATGAAATTCAGTGGGGTTCTGTGCAGGTCCAGCCATACAGAATGAATTGCCGGGGCTGGGTAATATACTCTGCCACTGCAAGGGAATAAATGGCATGTGAGGAGGTTTAGAAGCATAAGAGTGAAGCCATTACAGCCTAAATAAAGCCTGATTTGGTCTTCACCTGCTCCATGTTGAGCCACAAAAATGATTCAAGGGTCAGAGAAGATGCCTTACAGTGAGATACTTAAAGAGCTCAATCTGTTTACCTTATGAAAAAGAATATTGAGAGGTGTCTTGATTATACCTTCATAGGAAGAACTTGCTGGGTATGAACAGGCTCTTTAATCTAGTGGAGAAAGGCATAAGAACTAATGGTTGGAAGCTGAAGCCAGAGAAATTCAAATTGGAAATGAGGCAAAAAAGTGTCCACCAGTGAAGGTGATGAACTATTGGAAGAAACTATCAAGGGAAGCGATGGATTCTCAATTTTTTGATTTCTTCAGATCAAGACTGGATGCCTTTCTGGAAGAAATGTTTTAGTCAATCACAAATTATTGGGCTGCATACAGAAGTAACTGGGTGAAATGTAAGGGACTCTGATATACAGGAGGTCAATCTAGATGATTTAATGGTTCCTCCTAACCTTAAGCTCTATGAATCTCTATAGTATGCATCTTCATTCTTGATAGGCATATAGCACAGTGGTTTCCTGCATTCTGTTAGGTGACTGGGTTTAGGTCATGACTCCATGAGCAACTATAATACAAATTATTTCATTGTCTAAGTGTCTATCCAATCATGGAGCATGCCCCCATTGTACTAGGCAATATACAAACAGAACAAAAAGGCACCTTTTGCTCCAAGGAGCTTGCAATCTAATACCCCAATCCTACAAACTCTTACGCACGTGCTTAGTTTTACCATGAGTTGTTTCATTGATTTCAATGCAACTACTCGCAGTAGTTAAGTATGTGCACAAATGTTTGTAGGATTGGAGCCTAAGTATGTCTATATAAGAATACAAAGCATCCTGTTTTCCTCCATTCAAGTATCCCATTTAAAAAGAGCCTGGAAGAAAACACTTAACATGTTTTCACCTGAAGTGTGTCTAGAAATTCTGGAGACCTCTATCCTTCAGGCAAGTGGTTGTTGAAATCCAGCTTGTATAGGGAGGTACCTGAGGTGGTGTTAAGTCAGTGTACCTAGAGCACACCTGAGTCCCATCTACAACTGGAAAGAAGGCAAATTCTAAGATGCAGTTTGTGGGGGGATGGGGGGACAGGACAAAGAAGACAG
The DNA here is from genome assembly GCF_002925995.2 of Terrapene triunguis. Classification (NCBI taxonomy): domain Eukaryota; kingdom Metazoa; phylum Chordata; order Testudines; family Emydidae; genus Terrapene; species Terrapene triunguis. The sequence continues at coordinate 35,323,955 of NW_020664562.1, read as the reverse complement.
TCAAGTTTGAAATAAGGGCTGTAGCAAAGTGAGTGTGTGAAATGTTTTGCAGCACACTGGGATGCAAAGAAGGCAAAGGCTTAAACGTTCTGCTGTTTGTTTGTTTAGCAATCAATGTGGGAACCTTTAAAATTAATGACTTGATTTATAAACTTCTAGTGCTGCAGTTAAGCAGTTCTGTGTTTAACAAGTCTTCATAATATAATAAAATACTTGTTTCTAGAATATACAGAATTGAAGTATGGGGAATGTGTATAAACAGTGAGAATTTATGCCAGGTGTTTTGTAGCAAAGCATCTAGTAAATTCTCTAAAGATCCTCCAAACCATATGGCTGAGACTGAGTGCTTTTCTGCTGCTAGCATACAAATGCAACTCATCAATCTTTTATCACAACAGTAAACGGTCTATTGTCCAGACAAATCAACTGTTTATGGATTTAACTTTCAGCCTCAGTATGGTGTCTACACAAATAATCTGTTTGGAAAAGGATTCATGATTTAAAAGGCAACTTGAAGAAGGCACAGCTAGGGCTAACATCCTCACTCTTGACCCTAGAAGTGTATTGAAGAAAAACACCCACAACAACGTTAGAAACCTAACATCTAAAATACCATCCAACAACTATGGGTCAAACCAGTCCACTGTATGGAAATTATAGTCAATCTGATCTGCATTTTACATAACACCATGGACATTATTAAATTACTTTGGGGCATATTAAAACAAATTGACCTTGTATGCTGCATGGCTGTCTCTCCCTGTCACTCTCTGAGAGAGGCCATGCAGCCTCACTGTCACATACCTGTAAAGGTGAGCTCAAAAGGGAGCATTAGCTTCACCTAGTGCTCTGATCCTCCAGCCAGGCAGAACAGTATGGCAATCTATGAGGCCCAGGAAGGGCAGCAAAGCAATGGGTGGGCTCTGGCCCACAATCAGGGCAGAGCAGCTAAGCAGTCTGTGGGGCTCAGATAGGGTCACCAAAGGAGCACAGGCCTCCTGGCCTAAGGAGGGGGATATTGCCATCCCAGGGATGGAGTGGCAGGGGAATGGGGGGGGGGAGATATGGGCCCACCCAACTCCACTATGCCCCAGCCCAGGGACCTACCAGTGACAGAGTGGTCTGCCACTGGGTCAGCAGGGATCCACCCACAACATGCTGACATTGTCAGGTCAGCTCCCAGCCAGACTGTTCCTGGTTTCCCTGAGCTGCTTCCTACTCTATCCTTCAGGTGTATCAGCATCTGTCATCTCAGGGAGCTCTGGCCAGTCCACAGGCAGCAGCCTGGGGAGACCCAGCCAGTCCTCAGGCAGCAGCCCCAGCAACTCCTTAGCATCTTGGTCAGCCAGCAGTCCTGGGAGCTCTGGTCAGTCCTCAAAAGGTAGCCCTAGCAGCTCCGCTACAAGCACCAACAAGTAGAATACACCTATCTCCTATAGTAACTCCACAACAACTGAGCAGTAGGGCCTGCCTTTTGTACTTCCCCTTCCCGTCCCGCCCTTTGGGCAGATGTGGCTCTCCTGGTTCGGCCCACCAGGGGGCGTGTTGTGGTCCCTCCCTGTCACTCTCTGAGGGAGGCCATGCCTCCTCGCTACAGACCTGTATTGGGAATACCAGTCTCTGAGTGCTGCATATCTACACTTTGCTTTTGAGTGCTGTAAATTGTTTTTGGTATTGAGTGTAGTCTTTTGTGAAGCAACTTAAAGTGTGGCTCAACTTTGAAAGGTGTTTCAAAACATGGCACCATTTTATTGTGTTTCAATTATTAGCAGATCAAATGCTTAGAAGTAAAGACACTTTATAATAGCCAGTCCAGAAAAATCCCTCAGGGATTGGAAAGTCAAGTGGAGTTTTTTCTTCTCACACATCACTAATAACAAAGCTCTGCAGGCCAAATTTGATTCTAGTTACAGCTGTGCAACCCTATTGTCTTCAAATTGTGCCTGCAACAACACCTGTACGGTCTCATTTCCTTCAACGAGGGTAATGGACTGGAACATAATAAACAAGTCTGTTGATGATGAGCCCCAAGGAATAGAGTCCAGCTCACTTTCATGCCCGTGATAACTTTGGAAGGCTAATACGAGTAAAAAGTACATTTGTCAATAAAGTCCTCAGAAATTTTTTTCAATTAATTTTTTGAGTTACTTTTCCAGGTTAAACCACGCTTTACTGTTTCCTGTGATCTACTAGTAGATTTGATTACTTTTATATTAATAGTTATTTAGTTTTTCCTCCAAACGTGGATAATATGCTACGGATTATATATATTTTTATACATAAATATGTCTGTGTGTGTGTATATATATATATATGCATATGTATATATACAAGTTGCTCAAATGAATATAGCACAAAATATGATACTTAAAAATTTTAAAAGGCATTTAGCATTGGAGGCTATTGATAGGCTTTAAAGGAATGTTATCATCTAAACCATACAAAACAAATATACAGTAAATATGCACAAAAGCACAAAGAGCCTCCGGGCTTCCACATTTTCAAATAACATTTTAAGATCAGCATACCATAGATTCCAAGGCAAAAATGGACCATCATGAACATCTAGTCTGAAAATTTACATATCTTATGTTTTTGTATACCCTTACAAAATGAGAACAATAGAGTGAAAGAACAGATGAAGAAGTAGGGAAAGTAATAAGAAAGGGAAAAGAACAAAAGGACTAGAACAATAGAATCTACTACTCGTGTTACAAGGAGTGCTCATTTAATTTTCTCCTTCATTTGAGCTGCTGTTGTTTTATTTCTTTTCAGGAAGTCATTCCATGCTGTTAAACTTTGCCAAGTTATCATCCAAGCAGTAGATTAACTTCTCAAAAGCTACTGTCTCAGCAAGTGGAGTTTAACAACTGACAGAACAAATGGCTGCTTGTTCCTGAAAGCTTAGGAAATGGCTGCTGCTAACATATGGTACCAAAAATGGACTTCAGTTAATTCAGATGCAACTAAAGTTGTGTTGGTCCTAACTTCTATTTTCTAAGCAGGTATAAAAAATGGTTGATATATGTGTTGAGATAGAATGGCCTTTCCTAAAAGGGCTTATTACCTATACATATTATGCACGCTTAAAGTAATTAGATGAAGTTAGTGCTGGCCAAAGCAGCTAACAGAAATATCCCACTGCAAGATGAAGTACTTTTTAGAAGAGAGAAGTGGTATAGTAACAAACATTTCCCTCGCCAAAGGATCATTAAGGAGAGGTGCTTCATGATTCAAAGCACACAACTGTACTGCTAAACCCTAGGGCTTGCTGGTGAGCCTTGCTATGTGCCCATGCAGGGGTGTAAGAAGCCTCTTGGCTCCTCTCCATTGGCTACCCACATCACCAGACTCTGGATGGGGTAATCAGCTGCTGCTAGGCTGCTACTCCGCCTCCTAAGTAGGTGGGTGGGGAGTGGGTAGAGCTTTAGCTCCACCCTTCAACACACACTAAATAGCAAGGGAAATAAACTGTGCCAGGAAACGGGATCGGCACAGATTACTTCCCTCTTGTTGGGACTGAATTGTGACTCTGAATAGAGCTATTTAATTAATGTATGCATGTAAATTTAAATAATAATGAATAAAGATGACTATATAAGGCTCTCGACACATAATTAATATTACAATAAAACCTCAGCAGCAAAAATAATAATTCAAACAGGCACTCAGCCAGCCACCTACAAAACGCTCCTTTCTGCCCCTTCATTGTTCTGGGAAGCATACTCTCAGAATTACAGCCTGGGCCCTGCTCTATTCCTGGGGCAGTGCGGTAATGTGCTGACCCTTACTTGCCTTGTTTACTTGCAAGATACACAGACTGCCTGCAGATCAGAGAAGAGAAACAAGATGACTAGAGGCTAGAGGAAATGGTTCATAAGGAAAGATTAAGGATTCAGTTCCTCCAACCCCCACTTAGAAGCAGATGGGGAAATTCTTATTAACTTCATTGAGAGCAGGCCCCAGAAGAGCAAAATAACTCAGGAGAGAATGGATGAATCTAGTTAGTTAGAAAGTGTAATCTCCAAAGTAGAAGATGGACATGTAATTACAGGAGCAAGGGATGACTTGGGGTCATTAAGGCTAAGTAGGGAAAATCATCCACTTGCTGAGCTTATGAGGCTGTGAAATAGTTACTCCTAAGAACTAGTGGAAGCCCCATATTTAAAAGTAGGACAAAACTCTAGCAAATGTGCAGAGGGAACAAGCTGGCACTGGCAGGGTGCTTCTAATTGGCCTTTCCATCTCTAACTTTTGTGATAATTCAAAAGAAATCACCTGGAGTTTGAGTAATGGTTCTGGATAGCGAGTTTGTGAGGATAGGGTTCAGTCCTGCAAGGTGCCGAAAACTCTAGCTTTGGTCCAGAAAAGCACTTAATCACATGCTTAGCTTTGACTTCAGTGGGACTGTTCATGTGCTTAAGTTTAGCCCAAATATGATTTACTGGATTGGGGCTGGTGTGTTCAGCTCCTTTGATAATGTAAACCACAAGTGTTAATCATAGTGGTTCTGGCCTGATTGAGGTAGACTACGCATCTCTCTTTCATTCTAATGAAACATATTTCCCAGCAAGTACATAGCATAGATTTTTCAGCAGGTCAGCTGCTACATAGAGTGCTCCAGTGACAACCGGAAAATGAACTGGCTGTCAGCAGAGCCAATGGAATTTGGGATGCTGGAGGATGTCAATATGCATCTCATTACCAGGACCGGCTCCAGGGTTTTTGCCGCCCCACACGGCGAAAAAAAAAAAAAAAAAAAAAAAGCCGCGATCGCAATTGCGATCGGCAGCACTCCAGCAGCAGCTCCACCGCGCCACTTTCTTCTTCAGCGGGAATTCAGCGGCAGGTGCTTCCCTCCGAGAGGGACCCGCCGCCGAACAGCCCGATGTGCCGCCCCTCACCCTTGGCCGCCCCAAGGGCCTGCTTGCTGGGCTGGTGCCTGGAGCCGGCCCTGCTCATCACTGTAGGAGTAAGTTGATTATAATATGCAAATTCACATAACTAGCTGGTGCAGAGTAAGGAGGGGAGGGGAGTTAACCTGCACTTAAGTCATTTTCTGTCTTTTCTTAGTGACGTGTTATAGTTGCAGGTCCTGAGCAACACAAATAGCTTTATTTTTGAATTGTTTGTTGAGGCATATAAGGGGTAATGAAGCTTTAACAGAAAAGGCAGCTTTCCCCCTAAACTCTGCCCACGTTGTATGCATAAATGGTTCAATTGATTTCACACTTTCCAAGGCATTTAGCAGCTTGTTATCAAAGCAACTGTTATATTTGTATTTTCTATCTAGTACCATAACATCGTGTTTCCCAGTACATGGAAAGAATGTTAGATAAATGTCCTGATTTTATAATTGCTTTTGTTTCACAATGGAGAGGAAATGGGACTTGCTGTTAACTCTGATAGATCCCATACAACAGAGCAGCGAGTAGGGAAAAGGTTTCCATAGCAGCAGCAAACATTCCTGAAACATTTGGTGCACATTTCCTCCATTATTTATCTTTCTATAATGTGTGTGTCTGTGTGTCTGTGTGCATGCACACATGTGTGGCAAACACATGAATATATTCAATGGAGTAATTGAGTGGGCACTATTAAAAGACACGATTGGCTGCCCCCGTAGCTTACATTTACGGAAGTATTAACAGTATTTTCCCATGTGCTGTAAGAATATGGAATATAAATATTGCAATCATGTCAATTGGTGCAGTAAATGCTGATCTGGTTTTTGAATGGCACCCCATTCTGTGTATATCAAAAATCTATCTATACATGCACATAGCATAGAATCATAGAAATGTAGGACTGGAAGGAACCTCGATAGGTCATCTTAGTCCTGCACTGAGGCAGGACTAAGTATTATCTAGACCATCCCTGACAGGTGTTGATAACTTGTTCTTAAAAACCTCCAGTGACAGAGATTCCACAACCTCCCTAGATAATTTGTTTCAGTGTTTAACTACCCTTACAGTTAAGAAGTTTTTCCTAATATCTAACCTAAATCTCCCTTGCTGCAATTTAAGCCCATTACTTTTTGTCTTGTTCTTGGTGATTAAGGAGAACAATTTATCACCCTTCTTTATATAACAACCTTTTATCTACTTGAAGATTGTTATCATATCCCCCCTCAGTCTTCTCTTCTCCAGACTAAACAAACCTAATTTTTTCAATCTTTCTTTGTAGGTCATGTTTTGTAGACCTTTAATAATTTTTGTTGCTCTCCTCTGGACTTTCTCCAATTTGTCCACATCTTTCCCAAAGTGTGGTGCCCAAAACTGGACATAATACTCCAGATGTGGTCTTATCAGTTCTGAGTAGAGTGGAAGAATTATTTCTTGTATCTTGCTTACAACACTCCTGCTAATACTCCCCAGAATAATGTTTGCTTCTTTTGCAACAGTATTATGTTGTTGACTCATATTTAATTTGTGATCCATTGTAACTTCCAGATCCCTTTCTGCAAGTATTCCATCCTAAGCAGTCATTTCCCATTTTGTGATTGTGTACCTGATTATTCCTTTCTAAGTGTAGTACTTTGTATTTGTCCTTATTGAATTTCATCATATATGTTTCAGACCATTTCTCCAGTTTGTCAAGATCATTTTGAATTCTAATCCTGTCCTCCAAAGCACTTGCCACCACTCCCAGCTTGGTATCTTCTGAAACTTTATAAGTGTACTCTCTATGCCATTATCTAAATCATTTATGAAGATATTGAATAGATCCAGACACAGGACAGATCCCTGTAGGACACCACTTGATATGCCCTTCCAGCTCGATTGTGAACCATTGAGAATACTCTCTGATGACAGTTTTCCAACCAGTTGTGCAACCACCTTATAGTAAGTTTGTCTAGGCTATATTTCTCTAGTTTGTTTATGAGACGGTCATGTGAGAGAGCCTTACTAAACTTGAGATATATCACATTTACTGCTTCCCCCCATCCAAAAGACTTTTTTACCCTGCCAAAGAAGGATATTAGATTGGTATGACATTATTTGTTCTTGACAAATCCATGTTGACTGTTACTTATCACCTTATTTTCTTCTAGGGATCTACAAATCGATAGATTGATTATTTGCTCTATTATTTTTCTGGGTACCGAAGTTAAGTTGATGTGTAGAATTCCCTGGGTTGTCCTCATTCCCCTTTTTATAGATAGGTATTAAATTTGCCCTTTTGCAGTCCTCGGGTATCCTCCACGAGTTCTCAAAGATAATGCTAATGGCTCAGAGATTAATTGGGTTCATAGCTAATAGCATTGTAGAGGCCCAAAAGACCACATCATTCCGTTTGACCCTCCAGGACCGAAAGAGAAGAGGATTGAAACAATGTTTTTCAAAATGAAGTCTGTTTCTACCTCTTTAAATTACAAAGATTGTGCAAAAAGAATTTTCCATGGAAGAACCACAGAACCTCCACTTGGACTTCCATAACAAAATACTAACAGAGAAAAACACTTTCAAAGGAGTGATGGTGATCAAAACAGTAGTCAAACCAATTTCCAGACTGCTCTCCCTATCGGCCTTTCTATCTGACTCTGCATCCTGACTAATTAAAAGCAGGCTAGATAAAGTTGAAGCCATATATCTCCTTTTGCTGTTCCTAGATGCTGCTAAAAAATAAGCAAATTCCCAATTCACATGCACTCCATCTCATCCCATGTCCATACACGATGAGTGTGCTGGGGTATACAGACCCTACACCTAAAGGGGTTAATGAAGGGGGGAGGGATAGCTTAGTGGTTTGAGCATTGGTTCACAACCCAGGGTTGTGAGTTCAATCCTTGAGGGGGCCACTTAGGGATCTGGGGCAAAATCAGTACTTGGTCCTGCTAGTGAAGGCAGGGGGCTGGACTCGATGACCTTTCAAGGTCCCTTTCAGAGATAGGATATCTCCATTTATTTATTTATTTTATTTAATGAGGAACACCTGAAGGAAGGGGTTAATGAGAGCCTGTGGGCCCAATCAGCCCCACCCTGTTACACCTATGCAAGGTGTCAAGCCTGGAGGGAGGAGATGTGAAAAGGAAAAGCCCAGCTCAGTCATGGCTGATTGGGTGAGGGAGTAGACCTCTTGAGCTAGTTGGCTAGTGCCAGACACTGCTTTGAAGTTGCCTGGGTAGACTAGTTAGTGCTAGAGCCTCTGAAGTGTCTGAGCATCCTTAGGGCAGGTAGGCCTGGTGCAGGCCTTTTATTTTTTTGGTCTTCATAGTTAGTTTGTTTCCCTTTTGTTTTGGGACTTGCAAATGTGTCAGCTGGGGAAGAGACTATGAGAAAGGCCTAGCTGTAGGCCATGGTAGGGAGCAGCCTAGGGATACATCAGAGGGTCTCAATAAACAGACCTCTTCTGCTTCATACATGGTCCCCTGGTTTGGCTCCCAGAATGGAGGTCAGGCCTCGGTTCTCCTACCTAAGGTGCGAGTTTTGAAGACCCTGGCGCCAAGGAACCCTGGCAGGCCCAAAGAGCTTGAAGTTGGCCTGAACATCTGATGTGATGTTAGCAGACCAATGATGTGATGGATTGAGGTTTCTCTGGAAGGGGTTGGACTAAAAGTGGACTGGCCAGAGGGCCAAATCACAGGAAGAGGCAGACTGCTGCAGAACCAAATTGCCTTTGGTACCTCCTGCCAACAGCCAGGGGAGAGTCACTACACCATGTCCAGCCATAATGGTGTGTGTCTGGAGTGAGTAGACTATGCTACAATGAAATACTATTTACTGGATTAAAATATATACTGTAAAGCATGTATCTATCAGGAACTGCTCAGGGTTATTTCATAATCACCCGTCTTGTTGGCTATATATCTTCCTGGAGGTGAAGGAAGACCCAGTTTAATCTCTGTGTTATAGGGACAGAGCCAAAGCAAACAAAACTACTATAAACACACTGCTGTGGTGGTGAAATAGGCCACAGGAGGATAGAAGAGAGAAATGTCAGTGCTGGTGGTGTGCACTGTCACGGTACACAGCAGCGGAGGCAGAAGTGGTGAAGAGAAAAGGGGGCAGAAAAGAAGGGGCAGTGTCACAGTGATGATATCAAGTGGCTCCTGCTTTGTTTTCTACTCATTAGCTCCTTGTGGAGGCTTCTCACAGGGGTGAGGATGGAGCATCAAGGCAGGATGAGGGACTGGAAGTCCAAACACATTCTCAGAGGCATGTCTACACTGCAATTAAACACCTGTTGCTGGCCTGTGTCAGCTGACTTGGGCTGTAAACTTCAGTGTATGTGTCCAGGTCTGGGCTTTGGGACCATCCCCTGTTGTGGGACCCCAGAGTCTGGGTTCCAGCCCAAGCCTGGACATTTACACTGAAGTTTTATAGCCCGAGCCCTGTGAGCCCCAGTCAGCTGATGCAGGCCAGCCATAGGGATTTAATTGCAGTGTTGACATACCCAGAGGTGCTACAGGAAACTCTTGACCTAGTTCAGTAAGTTATCCCTATTCAGGAAGGTACTTAAGCATGTGTTTAACTTCACTCAAGGGGCCATTTAAGCACAAGCTGAAGAGTGCTCCTGAGTTGGTAACTATAAACTGCTGTTTAGCTATCAGAAGGGTGACTGGCTCCTTTAAGAAGCAGTGTACCTGTGACTAATTACCTGCTGCCTAA